>NC_052057.2:88967352-89312352 GCF_903992535.2 Arvicola amphibius
CTTGGTGGTTGTCCTGTGATTCTGGCATCTCCAAAATGCTGGCATCTCTACGGCAATTAGGCTGTACCTTCACCAGAAGCCGCTCTTGGGCTCTCTTCAAGGACTTTAACCCTGCCACAGGGCGCCAAGCTTCCTCTCTCCATGACCCCTTCAATACTGGGGTTTCCACTGCAACAAAGGTTGCACCTTCAGTAATGGCCCCTACTGGCCTCCCCTGTGCCAAGCTCCTCTGCCGCTCTCCATCCCTTCATGCCTTTTAAACAAATACTGCTAGGAAGACTCTTGCACATTATCGAGTTCACCTGCCAGTGGGAGGCATAGCCTTAGCCCTATCTAGTCCACAGCTTCTGGATGCTGACCCCGGGAAACACTTCTCAGAAGAAGAATTTGCCTCAATGATGCTGATTTCTTACTAATCAGAGCTCATTTTTCAGTCCCAATTGTCCAGTATCGATTGTCCTAGTAAAACAGAGGCTTTGCTTTAGCTGTTTTGTTTTGTTTGGTTTTGGTTTTTTGGTTTTTTGAGGTAGGGTTTCTCTGTGTAACCCAAGCTGTCCTGGTACTCTGTAGCCCAGGCTGGCCTTGTACTTCTAGAGATCTCCCTGGCTCTGCCTCTCCAAGTGTTAGAATTAAAGGTATGTGCCACCACTGCCAGACTCTTCAAAATATCAACATCTCCATAGTGTCCTTAAGGGACTCTCAAAGCTCCCCCTGAAACATCACAAGCCAGATCTACATTGCTCACTACTCTCAGTGTGATCTTCTAAGTTCCTACAACTCATGAAGCTCTGAACACTCAATGGCTTCTCCAGCCCCAAATTATCAAGTTCTCCCACCAACCTCCCCAAAACACAGCCAGGTCGCAACACACCACTTCCGGTACCAATTACAGTGTCGGTTAGGGTTTCTATTTCTGTGATGAAATGCCATGACCAAAAGCAACTTGGGGGGGGGGGAAGGGTTTATTTTAAGCTTATAGTTCTATACCACAGTCCATCACTGAAGAAGGGCAGGGCAGGAGCTGATGCAGAGACCATGGAAGAGGATGCTTACTGACTTGCTTCCCATGGCTTGCTCAGCCTTTCTTGTAGGACCTAGGACAACCTGCCCGGGGGTGACACCTCCCATAGTGGGTTCTTGGGTCCTCACACATCAATCAACCACAAAGAAAACTTCTCACGGTCTTGTCTACAGACTAATTTGGTTGTGATATTTTCTCAATGAAGAGCCTCTCTTCCAAAATGATTCTGGCTTGTGTCAAGCTGACATGAAATTAGCCAGCACAGTTAGAAACGAAACAATGGGTTGTACAGCCCACTAGTACCCCGACTCCTGACTCAAAGCTTTTGATCCTTCCCACTTTCAAACTTCTGCTATAAAAATTATTGCTTCATTTTAAACAGATATAGATGAATCATATCATAAATAACTCCCCTAGTCTGCTTCCAGTATGAACAAACGTTATGATTCTCTGAGGGTTGTAAGCATTAATGTGTGTGACCTGTGTGTCACCCTTGACTGGCGGGAAGTTGTGTTCCCAGTGACATGATGCTGACTGAAGATTAGAAGTCTCCACTTGTAGTGCGGGATTTGCACAGTCAGACAGCTAGCTCCTCTGTGCATACGAGTATCCTCGATTTCCAGAGATAAAGATTATTCCTGCCAGTATACTGAACTCCACTCTTGGGCCTGTGGGAGCTATGGCCCTTGCACAGGTCTGTGTAAACCGAGACGGCTCCAACAGCAAATGACAGAAAAGTCCCTGGATTTGGCTACTGAATCCTGGTACATATCCACACACAGCCGGAAATGTGTCTGTCCTAGTTCCAAAGTGTCAAGAAAATGCCTGGAGCTAACGGCCATATGATCATCAGCTACAGCAGAGCTACTCTGGAAGTGGGTAGAAAAGTAACAGAATGGTTTCTCTCCTCTCCATCAGCAGTAGGAACTTTGTGCCGTTCTCCCAAGGTCAAGGAGAAAACTGAAGTAGGTGGAGAATCTGCAAAACACTTCAAGGCCTGTTGAAACTGAGAAGGACACGCTTTCATAATGACGTGTTCGGTGTTGCAGAAGCGTTGGCAAAGGTTCTTGGTAGAAATGATGACTTTATTGTTGTATCTCCAGTACTCAAGAAATGGAAGGAAAAAGAGTAGAATAAAAAGATACCCATTCCTGTTGGTCTTAGGAAATCAGGACATATAATCTTCGATTTAGCAAACATCTGTTCCTAGGCTGAGAATCCATAATGGCTTTCTTCATGTAATTTAGACAACGAAGTACTCCGGTCCTACTCCATAGAGTCAGCATTTTAGGGAGTTGGCTGTGCAAAGGAAAACTTCAGAGCCCACATACATAGCACAGTGTGGTGCAATGTTTCCTGGCATGAGGAAGATAACGTTCTCAGTTTTTTTTTTCATTTTTTATACTGAAGAAAGGGAGCAATTGGGAGAACCAGAGGAAATTCTCCGCAGTGTGCAGGGAAGAGGTAGAAAGCAAGACATCATTGCCTGTAGTGTGACATTCCCTGAAAGCGATAGCAATCTCCGCAAACCCTTGTTTGTTACTCTGCAAAATAAAGAGCTCATTGAGTCTTTCATTTGGAAACTGTTGGCCAAGTATTCACTCATTTGAGATGGTGTCACAGGCTCTGGAAATAAAATACCAAATAATACGGTTTCAATTTATTACATAAGAGACAGCCACGTAAGAGGTGACAAAACTCTGACCAAGTACAGGAAGGGGAAGAGAATCTCACAAAAGAGAGATGGCAGTATGATGAGGGGCATGTCAGCTGGCCTGACACAGGATGACTTCTACAAGGTCAAAGTTTTAGTCGACTAGATTTCAGGAGGAGTAAGCGGGATGATGCAAGAGGAATTCTCTGTATTGGAAGCAATCTAGGGAAGCAGACAAATTTAAAACATTTTGCCTAATGGGGAGATCCAAGGGTCCCCAGGTAGACAGAGCAGTTAGGGATCTGAAGGTGAATACATGAACGTGCTTGACGCCAACTAAAGTCGGAACTTTTAGTCTATGAGCTTAGCCTTCCAACATGGCCCAGCCCAAGAGAGTCCTATTATCACTTTAGCAAAGCAAAAGAAAGACAATCAAACAAAACAATCAGTCAATCATGAAGAAGAAGGAAGTGGAGAAGACTTAAAAGGAAAAATTAAAAGTGTTGGTCTTAACTCTATCCACAAACCCTTTTAGAAAGGAAACTGCCCTCAACTCATTGGCCCTACTGAAAGCAAATGGAAACCATTACTATCCATGCAAGACTGCACCGGAGAGAAGCACCTAATCTAACTTGGCCCCCACACACACAAAAAAAAAAACCTTGAAAACCATGATCGATACTGAGAGTCTACATTGACAAAGTATCCAATATTGATAGAGACACAGAGAAAAGGAAGCCCCAGTCACTATAGTTAGAAGTATGCATTGGTAAGCCGCTTTGGGAATTTGTAATATTTAGGTAATTAGCAACGCATACATCCAGCAGATCCATTCCTATACATGTGAAACAGGAGGCAAAGCCACTGGCCAATAAACAAGCATATGTGAGGTTGTTTACTGGAGCATTGTTCTCAAAACAGGAAGTTAGAGGCAGCCCAGATACCTCTCACTGTGAGAATTCATTAGGGGAATGTGAAGGAGGCTTGCAGCAGGCAGAACTGAATGTGAGCAATGCACATAAGTTTACAGCCCTATTGAGCAGAAAAGGAAAAAGGGTTAGAGCATAATTAATGCAGAGCGTAAGTGGAGAGCTACACAAAGCAGACCTGTACATCTTTCAGCCTGATACTTTGGATAGTTTCATAGAAAACTAGGATATTTTATCCTACATTTAATGTTTTTAATTACAATAGAAGTACATCACATCCCCATTCCTTTCTTCCCATCAACCTCTTCCAGCTACCCTCCCTCAAACCCTTCTTATACCCCTACTCTCGTTGATAGCCTCCTTTTCTTCTCTCTCTCTCTCTCTCTCTCTCTCTCTCTCTCTCTCTCTCTCTCTCTCTCTCTCTGTGTGTGTGTGTGTCTGTCTGTCTCTCTGTGTCTCTCTCTGTCTCTGTCTCTCTCTGTCTCTCTGTCTCTCTCTCTCTCTGTGTGTCTGCCTGTCTCTCTGTGTCTCTCTCTGTCTCTGTCTCTCTCTCTGTCTCTCTCTCTCTCTCTCTCTCTCTCTCTCTCTCTCTCACACACACACACACACACACACATGTGGGAAGGCCCAGCTCAATGTGGGTGGTGCCAACCCTGGGCTGGTGGTCCTATCTTTTATAAGAAAGCAGACTGAACAAGCCAAGAAGTAGGCTCCTCCAGGGCCTCTGCATCAGCTCTTGTCTCTAGGATCATGCCTTGAATTCCTACCCTGTCTTGCTTTGATAATGGACCATGATGTGGAACAGTAAGCTTGAAAGAAACTCTTCTCTCCTGAAGTTGCTTGTTGTCATGATGCTTTCTCACAACAATAGAAATCTAACTCAGACACTAACTCTTGGTAAAACAGGACAAAATAAGCCATCTAGGTGACTATGTCAGACGCAAGGCATTTCCAGCAGCAAGGGACTGTGTTACTTCATTGTGTAGACACAGGCATGGCTGTCTTAAGATGACAAGACAGTCTGGAATCACAATCTTCAGACACATTAATACATTTTGTTATTTAAATAGCTGTGTGGTTTATAGGCAGTATGTCTATAGACTAATGTATTGGCGTTAACAGATGGTTAGAGCTATAGAAATCACATATTTAAAATATCTTTACTCTTAACCTGCGTGTAGGATAATTTCAGAAATATGGTAAGGTTCATTTGTGGAAAAGTACTATTTGTAAAGTTTTAGGTTTATTTAGTGGAGAAATTAACTCTATCTATCAAAATATTAAGAGCTATTAAAAACTAACAAAATATTTTTTCAGTTTTATGAAAGCTGCTTT
This sequence comes from Arvicola amphibius, assembly GCF_903992535.2. Classification (NCBI taxonomy): domain Eukaryota; kingdom Metazoa; phylum Chordata; class Mammalia; order Rodentia; family Cricetidae; genus Arvicola; species Arvicola amphibius. Next base: position 88,972,292 of record NC_052057.2, read on the forward strand.
GTTCTTGGAAGTATGTGATAAGCATTTGCTAAGCACAGTCAACATAATTGCTCATTTATTTCACAATATCCTTTCTGCCATTCAGATCTGTGTTTTATGGAGGGAGGGAATTATGGAAGTAATTCTTATCTAACTAGGTGTTGGTTTCTTCTGCTTAGTTGTGTTTGTGTCAATAAATCCAACATTTGACTTTCATTTTGGTTTGAATATAGCTGGTTTGTGTGAAAGTTAATTGATACATGCATGCATATATATGTTTATACATGAAGTAGATAGAAAGATAGACAGAAAGATAGATAGATGATAGATAGATAGATAGATAGATGATAGGTAGATAGATGATAGATAGATAAATGATTGATAGATAGATGTAGATATATGCCAGAAATTCTAAGACAAATTAAAAGAGAATTATTTATTTTAGATTTTATTTATTTATTTATTTATTTAATTCTTGGATCTAGATCACATATAAGTAAAACAATATCTTAGATTATTTAATGATGTTGGTGTCATGAAATTGCTGTTCTAAATTGAAACACATTTTAAAAGAAGTTCATTTTCCTTTACTTGGCTGAGGAAAAAGAGGCAGACCTCTGGCATCTCAGTCAGAGATTACTCCTCAGATGGGACAGGTTCCAAAGGGACATCTTGTGCAGAGGTCCATGTATTATGGGCAGCATACCACTGAAGCCAGCAGCATGCCTTAACTCTCTCCTTTTACCACTGAAGCCAGCAGCACATCTTAACTCTCTCCTTTCTAGTCCATAAAACTTGCCGAAGAAGGAAGAACTCAAGGTTCTCTTGGTGATCTCTCCCAAAAGAAGAGACGACCAGAGCCCTTGCAGAAGGTAGCCATGCCAGTCCCTGATGTCAGCCCATGTACACTGGAAGACCACTAGGTTCTGGTCTTTTTCAGGATTGACATCCTCAGCAGGTAGGGCACCACAGGCTTGGTGCCTCTTATCTCCTTTCAGGGAGCTCTGAAGGCCCCTTTCAGTCTCCGGTTTTACCATGGACCATTTGGAATCTTTCAGTCTGAAGTCTGCCAGAATGTTCTACTTTTTATTTCTCCTCCTCCTTGGATGATGACTGTGGGCCCCAGGTGCCAAGCTGTGGAACATAATTGTCTAGTGATGGTGGCATCTGGCTTGTTGGCAAGCATCTTCCAGAGTTGTTTTTTTTTTCCCAGTGAATAAATGATAGCTGAGAACTTGGTGATAACAGAGCTTTGTCTCCTAACAGGCTCTGCCAGGTTGATTTCAAATTCATAAGCTTATGCTACGCACGAACAATGAACCAATGAGCACCACTCTGCAAGTTACTCTTCCGAAAATTTTGTTGCATAATTAGCCTTGAATTAACTGTGCTACTATAATTGAACAACAACAACAACAACAACTCCACCCCGCCCCCTTTTCCAAGGATGCAAAAGTAAGGACAATTAAAAAAAAAACTCTTTATAGGTTAAAAATGACATCAATACCTATAACAGTTGAATGTAAATACAAAGTAGAAAGAGCTGCATTTGGAAACTTTCCCCAGAGAGAAAGCTTACAACAGAATTATAACTCTTCTTTTACTTGAATATTTTGCATTTCCTATCAAAAACTTATCAACAATTTGTCTATTAATCATTGCTCATGTCTTGGTCTAAAACTACCAAAATCTGAAGAAAAGTGGCAATTGCTTGTCAAAGAGAAGAAGTAGATAAATTTATTTAAAAATAAACTTCAAGGATTTACTTAAGGGAGGGAAGGTTCAAAGTGATAAACACTCAAGTCGCAGAGCTTGACAGAGTCATCCACGTGTTGTGAAGGACATAAAACTCTGTGTTACAAAGTTACAGTCTTTGCTGAGATAGTATACTCATTGTTTATTCTTTATTAAAGAATGGATAGATTATATACAATTTGATCATATTATGATGACATTATTTGCCAACAAAAAATTTTTAAGTTGAATCCAGAGAATTAAAAGCATGTGATGCCACAAAGCTTGCTACTAATTCATGTGCATCCAGACATTGATCTAAGCCTTCGTAAATATGTGCTGTGCTTGAAAGACCAATGATTGTCATTGCTATTCTAGAGCTTCTAGGCTAACCTACACAGGATCAAGAATAAGCTTTAACATGAAAACCAAGGCCAGACCTAAACTGATGCATGTATGGTTGTCATTAGAACCTGCTCCTGGAGAGCTAAGACAATCTTTCCCAGCAAGTGGTCTAGGGTGAAAGGAAGATCAGACGGGAGCTGAAGGGGAGAAAGCGGTGCAGCAGACAACTTTGATTGTGACGCTGCAGGGTGGGGAGGGCGGGGTGTAACAGTACAATGCTACCAGAAAAGGATATCCAACCTGGCAACTGTCTGGAACAATGGAAAAGAGAGAAATTTGAGGGTATTGCAAGAGGAAACTTTTGTCAAAACGAAACAAAACAAATGATATATGTGTGTGTATGCATATATACATATATAAACACAAACACACACATTAAAAGAGACGGGGCCCAGCTTTCTAGAACTGGATCAGACTGGAGTCTTTGCCCTAGTGTGTTTGGTTCGCTCTCTACACGTCACCTCTGGAGACCGTTGTGCAGAAGCCTAGCAGGGCTCCTCTTGGTAACTTTTGCCCTTTCATTCCTGTTGGCTATGGGTGTTGAATCTCCTGGGCAAGGCTACCTCCTTCATTTGGGCTCTTGGCCCTGTCCTTCCCCTCCTCTCCCCTTCCCTGCCCTCCTCTCTTCTCCTCTCCCCTCCCTGTTCTTCCCCTACTCTCCCCTGCCCTCCTCTCCCCTCTCCTCTTCCCTCCATCTTCTTTCATTCAGCCACTTCACACACTCTCGAGACTGCGGGTGCCTTAGTGAAGACAGGCCCACACTCCATTCATACACAGACCCATTAGGACACCTCACCTGGTCCCGCTGCTGCTCAAGCTCAACAGTCTGACAAATAATTATCTGCCTATCACACCCTGTTCTCATCTCTCATCCCTTGACTCTTCCCTTAGCTTACCCGGATTCCCCTATCACGGTCACCAGGCTTAAAACGATGGATTGTGTTGGCTTTCTTCTGAAATTGCCGAATCAATTCTGCTGTTGCTCTGACCACCATTATCATCACTCTGTCGAAGATTCTGTGATAACAGTATTCAATTGGTTCTCTCTGACTCCAGCATCTCCCCTAGAATGAATGATACAGGCCCTGACTGACTAAAGGCTGAAGTTCTTACTAATGAAGTAGCATCAGCTTCCACTCAACCAACTGGCTATCTGCTACCTGTTTAATATACATATATATATATATATATATATATATTAAGCACACATATCTAAAAACATAATACATATATATATATGTGTGTGTGTGTGTGTGTGTGTGTCAAAAATATTAAAAAGGATGATGTAGCCATGCTTACAAATGGTGGTGGGGACAGTGAAATCAGTGAGGATGAAGTAGCAGAATAAAAAGTCTTCAAATTTTTTAAGGGCTCTCCAAATTATGCATAAAATTCCACAATTTAACTCATCGCTTTCTTTGCTAAATTGAACTAATCAAAAGATTTTTAGAAGAAGTATTTTTCAAAGAAGGATTCTGAATCTCAAATCCGCTAATTTCATAGATACAGGACTGAGAATTAGCATTGGCTTGTAGAAAGTAAATGTAGCAAGAAACGATTGTAAGAGAAAGTAGAAAATTGTTAATGTTGACATTTGTTAAACAACATGATATAATGATGCACTATCCTAATAGCTTATGCATTCCACCTCCTTGAACATTTTTAAGAGTACAATTGTTTCTTAATAAAATAAACATTAGATTCAGGCCCATCAAGTAGTGCTAATAGCTACTTGGTTCTCCCGACCCACTTACACTAGCCTTTGGTTTTCACCCTGGGATCCACGCCTGCCAGGATCTCTGTGTAGCAGCTGGTAGCAAATGTTTCTATTTTCTTTGCTTATTGGTAACCAGAGAAGGATGTGGACAGTACGCAAAGAGAAGCAAGTGGCTTTAAGATTCTGTTTTAAACCCTTAAATTGTTGGTTCACATGCTTACATGCTTTTTTTTGAATAGTTCGTTATTGAGATTATACTTGTGCATTCAGAAATGCCCAGGCTCTACATCAAAGGCAAGCTGCTGACTGTACAAGTGTAAGCCAAGTGTTGATCACAGGGAAAGGGGAAGATTTCCAAGCTGGCTAAGCAAGCAGCCCGTTAGTATCTTTCTGCATAGGAAGAAAATGATTAAGGGCTCGCCTTTCGTCAAGCATGCTCTAGCTCTCAGCAGCCTCTTGCGATAGGAAGCTTGCATGGGTTTGTCATCAGGCAGTGGCAGACATCCAGTTCCTCTCCCTTATTGGGTATATGGCATTCAGCAAGTCAAACTTCTGAACCTCAGTTTCTTTACTTAAAAATAGAAATAATAACATGTTCCCAGCTCTCATGGTTGTGAAAATTTCAGGTTATGAAAAGGGCATAATCCCTAAACGCCATAAATTGCCTGTGTATTAACTAACAACGTTTAGAAAGGCGTTCATTGAGTCATTTTTATTTTTTAAGATTTATTCTTGGTGTGTGTGTGTGTGTGTGTGTGTGTGTGTGTGTGTGTGTGTGTGTAAATATATATCACTTACATACAAGCCTGTGAAAGCCAGAAGAGGGTGCTGGTTCTGGGAATCGAACCCAGGTCCCCTGCAAGAACAGCAAATACCCTTACTGGCTGAGCCATCTCGCCAGCCAACAAGTTAGCATCTACAGGCAAATGTATGGCTGAGAACAACTCTGAGAAATAATAAATCAAGAATAAGAATTAACAATTGTATCAAGCATTTGCTTAATTTTACCCTAAGTGGATTTCAATTTGCACACATACCACACTTTGTACAATAAACTAGTCTTGGATCATGGGACGTTTTTTCAACAGAAAGAAGACTTTTGGGCTGAAGACATGGTTCAGATTTAAGAGTGTGTCCTGTTCTTGCTGAGGACCCATGTTTGATTCCCAGCACCCACATGGTATAACTCACAACTGCCCTTAACTCCAGCTCCAGGAGATCCTAAGCCTTCTTCTTACCTCTGCAGGCACCAGCACACATATGCCCACAAACATGAGTTTGAAAAATAAAAATAAAAAAAAAATCAATGCTATCAACAGTGGCTATTTCCTAGCTTAGCTGCAGAGACTGCTCAAAGGTAACTAAGGTGTTAGACTTTGGAGTTGCCGTGGGCCACTACCCACTCTACAGCATCTCGGTGCAGGGAACCAGGCGTCATGTGTGTCTCTGTTGCTAATCTTTGCACCCTGGGAGAATCAGCTGCATTCTCCCCCTGCATCAGTGTGAGATCAGAAGGAACTGCTGCTGCTTGGGAATCCCTTTCAGCCACCTACCTCTCACTCAGCCCATGTCAGCACAGAGTTCAGAGCTCCTCCCTTTAACCTCCCCATGCAACTGTCTGTATCCAGGGTTTCTTCACCTGTTCTCACAAGTATAGGAAAAATTTGTCTATGCTGAATGTGGGCCAACTTTTCTTTGCTATTATTCTCTAACCAATACAAACATCCCCTGTCACTGTATTGATGTGGGAGGGTCTTCTGTTTTGTGTTGATTTCATTGGTTAATAAAGAAACTGCCTTGGCCATTTGATAGGCCAGCCCTTAGGTGGGTGGAGTAGACAGAACAGAATGCTGGGAGGAAGAGGGAAGTGAGGCAATCGCCATGCCTCTCCTCGCTGGGTCAGTCGCCATGAAGCCAGCCACCAGGTCAGATATGCTGAATCTTTCCCCGTAAGCCACCACCTTGTGGTGCTACACAGATTATTAGAAATGGGTTAAGCAAGATGTGAGAGTTAGCCAGTAAGAGGCTAGAGCTAATGGGCCAGGCAGTGTTTAAATGAACACAAATTGTGTGTTGTTATTTCGGATATAAAGCTAGCCATGTGGGATCCGAACAGGCCTGCTCGCCTCATCACTACACTGCATTAAATGGAATATGGTGATCTGTCCATTGGAGGCTGTGTGGCATATGTGTAAATACAATACCATTCCACACAGGGAATGTTGGTCTCTGCACTTTGGTGTTCTGGCACAGTTGTCTGGAATGTTCCCTGTAAGTACTAAGCAATGACTGGGCCTCCTGCTTGGGTTGCAATGAACCCTTGAACATAGATCATCAGAAAAGGAAAAACTTGCAATGGGACCTGTCTCTTTCAGCTGTGCTTATGGTCACAATCTTGTTTCATAAGATGTAGCCATTTAGGGAATGCATCTCTGTAGTGGTTCCAAGAAACTCCAGGTCCCACGGGAAATGCATAATAGAAAGCCCTATGTGTGGACACTAGATATCTCTTTTCTTCATAAACAGCAGGATAGAAAACCTTGCTCTAGTGTAGACCAGACAAACACATGAGTTGGAGTTTCTGGTGGAAATGCATGAATTAGAAATACCCATCTAGGAGTCCTTTATTGCAAATTTAGGAATACTTTGTCTTTTTGTTAGGACAATCAAATGGAGGCACATTTGTTAACCTCTTCTGTTCTGGCTCAATTTCAAGATACCATTTTGGTGGTTATGGTGGGATAAAATGAAGTTCCATGGGGTAATAAATGTGTTTGTCCCCAAAGACAACTATGTGTCTCTTGTGGTCTCCAGTGAGCAGATGCAGAGAAGGGTCTGTGGGGAATCTGTGTGATTAGGAATGCTTGGACCCACAATTTGAGCTTGAATTATAGTCTAGCAAGAGGTCAATAAGAAAAGCTTTAATTTCCACATTCCAAAATGTTTACTGGGATGCCGTCTGCAGTTGTGCAGTTTTTCCTTGAACAAAAGGCACTCCACTGCTTGTTAGGACTCTGAAATACAGCAAGTTCCTTTGCTAAAGGCTGGGTTAGGTGGGAGAGACATCTTGATATTTGTGGTAATGCTCTGTGTATGCGACCACCCTGTTACCACTAGGTGCCATATTTATCCACAACTAGCCAGGAGGAAAAAAAATAATTGCAGGTAGGAACTATCCTAAGGGAATTAATACAATTATTATTCCATTAGTCTTTGTTTATTTTACATAAATTGACATTTTAATTTTTTTACAGTAGAAAGTGGGGAGTTAATACTTGTTGACTATTAAAGGCTGCCTCATCTTCTTGCTTAGACTTAGTAACAGCAGTGGAAAGAAATCCAATCAGCGCTGAACACTCCATGCATATATAGCTCTTCATGGCCCAGAATAGACTTCATCCTGTCTCACCTCAAAGCTCTGTGAGAAGATGGCTATCATGGGATGCATGAGTTACGGGGAGGGAGAAGACTAATAACATTTACCAGGGGACTTGCTGCTGGATTCCAGCCTGCTTCTAGCCCTGTAAGTCCATGTTCTTCTGCATCACTATTAAAAGAAAGAGAAAAATCAACGGCAAGGAGACGTCTCTGCAATGGGTGTGTAAACTTAGTTCACCAAAGACAGGCTTACTTTAACATACAACATTTGGATAAATCTTGAGTGGAATGTCTCAATGAGATTTCTCAAAAATCTGTTACCACCTTCAACTTTCCACTTGCTCCTTCTTCATGAAAATCCATGCACTTTGTCACTAAGTATTTGTCTCTGATGACATAATTAGTGTTTCCCCCATTAAAACTAAACTATTTAGGCAAGGGATAATCCTGTGGGTTTGATGTCGCACCATGTGGCCTGGCACAGAGTGGACACCCGATGCTGGCTGAATAAAAGCAGCACCTGAAGAAGCTAATGGGTCACTAAGCAGAAGAAACTAAAATGCTGATTTAGAACTTCCAAGAAAGACATGTCAATGAGTTACATACATGTGACTGGGGAAAATCAAGGGATGGGAAGTAGAAACGTGTTTAAAAGAATCTCTACCAAAGTAAGGATTTCCTTTGGTCAAACTAATTGTCTATCAGGTCTTTTAGATTTAATTTACTTTTAATTTGTGTGTGTGTGTGTGTGTGTGTGTGTGTGTGTGTGCCACGTTGATGTGGGTACCATCAGAGGCTAGGAAAAGGCATTCCTCCTCTGGAATTACAAGCAGTTGTGAGCTATCAGACATGGGAGCTGGGATCTGAACTTGGGTCTTCTGAAAGAGCAGCCAGCACTCCTAACCACTGAGCCATCTTTGCGGCCCTCCATTCTTTCAATTTTATGATTAGAAACACAGTCTATTCAAGAACAGTCCTCTGACATTACTCTGCTTTGCTGATGGGAAAGGCTTTTCCCTGATGCTGTTGGTCAGACCTGGCTTCTTCTTCCAACCGCCCATCTTTCCATCCATCATCACGTCCCTCTGCTCTTTCCACCCCTCACAAGATCCACTCTTTGCATCTATAGTAGCTTTCCACTTCCTTTTCTTCCCTTTTACTTAGCCAGCCTTCCATCTTCTTAAGGTCATCTTCTTAGCTGTCTCTTCATCCAGCCATTCCTTCTGCCTCTCATGGTTTCTTTCAGCTACCTAATAATTCTGTTTTTTCTTTCTCTGTTGTAAGGGCTAACTGGTTGTCGATAAGCATCAGGTGTGTGTAAGACGTCCCAGGATATCAAGCCTGCATTTAAAGGTGTCATTTGGGGAAAGTTAGAGGATGATTCTGTCACTTACTATGGACCTAGCAGGCACCTAGTTAATTTTTCACCTTGCAGTTCAGAACCAGAAATAACAGCTGTAATAATGGAGCCTTATTTAATCACACTTTCTGTTTGCCCTTCATATTGGTAGTATAAATTATAGAAACTGTCATTTCAGTTTCTGAAGGTACATGAAATCTATCCTAGTCTTCCTGATGAAAGCCTTTTGTTATTAATTTTAGAGATTTTGCTCACTGCAGCAATGTCCAAGAAGCATGCTGATTTTTATTTGCTAAGTTCATGGGCAGAAGTAAAGCCTTCCTTTTGCATTGTGCTTTATAGCTTCCCAGTTGTTTTAAAAGAGTCCACCATTCTTAGTTCTCAGTCAATAGCTAAACTTACATTTTGCATATGCTTTGCTGCAGTTCTCCTCAGACCCAGGTACGCCCTCCTCCCTGGGGACATGCCCGGGTGCTGTTTTCATTAACTTCCCCCAGTGTTTGTTTGGATAGTCAGATGATGATGAAGTGGATGCTGTTCTCATTATTCTTGCCTCGGGATGTGGTAGATCACCATCTGCAGATGCCGTGTAAGTGATCATCTTGGCACTGACCCATGTACCACCTTTGTAGTCATGGGTATTCCATCCGAGAGGTGCCATCTGGTTTTCACGCAAGTCAGAGGGAGAGTGGAGTGGGGGGAGGTCTGTGCTCCTCTACAGAGACACGTGTACAGAGAAAAAAAAAAACCTGAGCGCTTTCCGCTCCCGCTAGAGACAGGGCATCAGCTGTTGTATTGTTTATTTCGAATTCTCTCTTAGCTTACACCTTCACTGATACAGCTCCGTCTCTCCAGGCATGCTAGAGAGCCCTCTGTACACTACGGTGGAGCCGGGCTGGGCCTAGGCATGGAAAATGAAGGCAGTGTCCAAACTGCAGAGCTAAAACCTCATGTGATTTAGCCCAGTGCACTGATCACAAGCTTTCCTAAGTTACTGTCTTTTTTTGTTGCAGGTTTTATCCAGAAATCTTTTCAAAACAGCACAAAGAGATCCACCATTACTTTCCATCTCTTTTAGGTGTATCTGTTTGCATTTTTTTCCTTCTGAACAATTTGAGAGAGAGGAGGTTTTTCAAAATGTGACTCATTTACCTATAAATGCAACAGTTTGTGTTTCCTAAGATCATGGCATTCATTTGCAAGCAGAATTATCCAATTTAGGAGGGGAAACATTGATATGTTACTATAATATTATAAAATTTATTTTTTAAAACCAGTGGTTTTCAACCTGTGGGGCATAACCCCTTTGGGAGTGTCAAACACTTTCACAGGGGTTGTTTAAGATCATCATCAAGAAAAAAAAACACAGATATTTGCATTACAATCAGAACAGTAGCAAAATTACAGTTATGAAGTAGCAACAAAAATAATTTTTTTTTTTTTTGGTTTTTCGAGACAGTGTTTTCCCTGTAGTTTCTAGAGCCTGTCCTGGAGCTAGCTCTTGTAGACCAGGCTGGCCTCGAACTCAGAGATCCGCCTGCCTCTGCCTCTCGAGTGCTGGGATTAAAGGCGTGCGCCACCACCGCCCGGCAACAAAAATAATTTTATGATTGGGCGTCACCACATGAGGAATTGAATTAAACAGTCTTAAAGGGTCATAGCATTAGGAAGGTTAACCACTGCTTAGAATCATCAGAGAAACAACAACAACTTCTTCTTCTTCTTCTTCTTCTTCTTCTTCTTCTTCTTCTTCTTCTTCTTCTTCTTCTTCTTCTTCTTCTCTTCCTCCTCCTCCTCCTCTTCCTCCTCTTCCTCTTTCTTCTTTTCAGTAGATGGCAGTTAACACAGAAACTCACAACTGGTCAAGTTCAGACTAAGAAATAGCAGAATGTTCAGCCTTACACGGGATACACATATCATGCTCCCTACTGCCAGGATCCACCAGAAAGGATATAGGATACAGATCATCTACAAATGGGGGCTGGGAAGACTGTATGAGCCAGAAAAGGTAGTGGACAACTATAACAAGACTGTTTTCCTGAGACCACAGACAGTCGCACACACGAACTCACAGTGATTGTGACAGGATGCACAAACTTGTTTAAGCTCAGACCAGACAAAACGCCGGCATGTAGGAGGCAGGTGGGCGTGAAGTCCATCTCTGATGGAGGAGCTACTGGCATTCGGTTACTGCTAGGAGAAAAAATTTCATTTAATGATGTTGCTCCTTGCATGTCATTCTTAGGAGAATGACCACCAAGAACCAAGAGTATATGAACAGCATGTGATTCTTTTTTTAAATAAAAGAGGACTCACAGTTGGGTGGGTGGAAAAAGGGTGTGTGGATCTAGGAGTAAGAGGATGAGGGTGAGGGTGAGGGTTAATAAGAGCAAAACACGCTATGCAATTCTCAAAGAAATAATAACAATTTTTAAAATGATGCTGAATTTGTAAAACTTTGCTACCTTGTTTTTGTCCTTAATTAGAATGATTAAAAACTTTAAAAAAAACCCAGCTTATTTTCTCATGTGGTCTACTCAGTGGAAACAGTAATTTCTGAGTGCTTACCTTAGACCAGTTTGTTGTATAAAATAAACAAAGCAGAAAGAGAAACACTGGGTGCAAGCTTGCTATGTCTTTGGCTCTTTTCTTTGTCCTACCTAATGCATCCCAAATTTGGAAATAATGGCCCAATCCGTTCTCTTGAGCCCTAGGCACCCAGCACCAGGTGGTACCAGAGAGCAAATCTTCCTTTGTTTTTTTTCTTACTTTGCTCTCCTATTTTTCTTGCCAGCTACTATTGAAGTGAGAGGACTTTGTCTTCAAAACTGCTTCTTCTTCTTAAGAAACCCACCACTCTTTCATTGATCCTTCTCCCACATGAACAGCACACCCTCTAAACTTTTCGGAATAGCATTATTGATTTTCCTCTAGGTCTTTGAAAGACAATGCATAGAAATGAGCATTAGCTCAAAAAGGCATATTTTAGGGTCCATAGACACCCTTTCTACTGGGTTTATCAGTCGCAAAGAGGGACGCTAGAAGCCTCTGAGCAATGCATGTCCATGTTTTCCCAGTTCCTGCTTCCTTAGGAATTCTCATTATTTATGCATTTGGTTTTATAATGTCTGGTCTGTTTTCACCCATACATTACTCCTTGCTCACTAATTTATCCAAAGGTCTTGAAATCACAAAGCATGATGATTCGCCTCAAATGTTATCTCTTGTGTTTATTTCACACTAATAATAACTAGTCTCTTATTTGCAAAGGATGCTTTCCTCCAAGACACATGTTTTAAAATGGTGAAGCATTGAGATAAAACACCTCAATTGGCAGAGTAATTAGTTGGTCAACTGGTTTTTTATCACATAAATTACTTTTCTGTCAAGTGACAACAAATGCAATTTGAACTAAGATTAATTACATAATAATTATGCTTAACATAATTGGTTAAATAGAGGAATTTCTTTTGAAATGGTATATTTTTAATTTATACAAATAAGACCAGATGGTGAAGAGCTAGTTTTAATTAAATTAGGTTTTATAATTATAGATGATTAATTTTAGATTTGACTGAGATTAGAAAGGATGTATTAAGGGAATTACTTTTGAGTTTTTCAACGGGATGATAGCATAATATGATACTTAAAAGCTCTGATACCTGGGATCAAATTAATAATCTCCTAATTCCACTTTCACAAATAAAGAGGTTACTAAAGGAAACAGCAGATGACTTTTCTTTGAAGATGTTTGAGACCCAGTGGCATCCTGTCTGCGTAAGAGCTACTTGCTTTGTTTCAGAGAGACGAGGAAGTGGGAGCATTGAACGGTTTACTGAAGATGTTTCTAATTCTCCAATGTGGTGACTGAATTATTGCCATGGCATATTCTATGTATCCAAACCTAAAATTCCTTTTGAAAATTACATCAGGGTCCTACAAAATCAAATAATGTAGAGGTTAGCTTTTCTTTCATTTTCTTTTTGTTTGGGAGGTTTTTTGTTTGTTTGTTTGTTTTTAATGTGGCTTGTCATATGAACCACGGAGCAGGGAGTCTGAGAATTGCTTCTGATCACAGGAACCATGGGTCACTCACCTGCGAAAAAGTCTGGATTTAAAAGGACAAAAATGAGCTTAGTCACAGAGGGACCTGCCCTGCACTTGGTAGGAGTCGTTTCTGCTGCACAGATGGCTTCCAATTGTCCATTCGTTCTACCCATTTACTTGGTCATCGGATGTTTACCACGTGGTAGCTCTGCGTTGCCGACATGTCTTATTAAGAATCTGTTTTCAGAGGAAGACAAAATAAATGGAGCTCATTCATAGTCTGTTGGTCTCTAGATGATTTCAACAATCTTTCTCTGCTGCTTCTACTGTTTCTTCCAACAGGTTCACAAAGCTGAGGTCTAACCCAAAATTAATCCAATGATTAAGTGGTCTGAATCTTCTGATAGTCTAAGCCAGTAGAACAGTGGTTGAAGCAAGTCCTTTAGATGAAAATCTACACATGAGGCCGGGCGGTGGTGGCTCACGCCTTTAATCCCAGCACTTGGGAGGCAGAGGCAGGCGGATCTCTGTGAGTTCGAGACCAGCCTGGTCTACAAGAGCTAGCTCCAGGTCAGGCTCTAAAGCCGCAGAGAAACCCTGTCTCGAAAAACCAAAAAAAAAAAAAAAAAAAAAAAAAAGAAAGAAAATCTACACATGAAACTCCATGCGTGTGCTCCTAAGCATGAGGAGATGTGGGGGGCGGTATAGGACGACCCTCACCATGGGGGATGAGGAACAAGACGCTTTGGCCCATTGGTCATAGGAATGATCTTAGTTTGGGCCATAATTCAGCTTTAGGACTGTACTAGTAGTGTTACCATTTCTCTCTGTCTCTGTCTGTCCCTCTTTCTCTCACCCCCTTTCTGTGTGTGTGTGTGCACATGTGTGATAAGAATCCTGGGCCTTTTACACACTAGGTAAGTGCTGTGTCATTGAGCTACATCGTGAACCATATAAATCCTATTTTTAACTGATATGAGGTAAGATGCCTAAAACCAGTTAGGACAACCTTTCCATTGTGAGGTAGATTTACTAAACTTGCCACATCCCACATCAGAATAATGCTTTTATAAATATAAAATCAAAATAGGAGTTAAATAAAATTTTAAAATTTTTCTAGAAGTTGAATTTTAAAAACATAATTAATTATACCTTTATCATATAACTCATATATAAATATTGCAAAAGTCATAAAATAAGTAAAAAGAAAGGATGAGTTTCAATTCCACCATCTATCAATAGTCTTCAAATATTTTCCCATAAATATTTGTTTTTATTTTCAAAAGTAAAGGATAATTATGTACACTAATTTTTCTGCTTTCCCTTGCCTTTCCCCTTGTCCTACTTTCCTTCTTGACTATATATCCCAGCTGGTCTTGAACTTGCAATCCTCTTGCCTCATCTTCCTGAGTGGTGAGATTGCAGGCATGGTTTATATGCAACATTTTGTAACCTTTTTCTTTCTCATTGATCCACACACTGTGATTGCCTTTCTGTGTTAATATAGCCTCAACAGTCACCATCATGGAAAGAAGCAAGAAGCAAAATGTTTCAGAACATAACCTTGGTTTTACCTAGTCATTTTTTTTTATTTTTATGCATTGAAAGTTGTATTTTAATTCTTTTTATCCTCTAAAGCTCCTCATCTCTATTGTTGGTTGGTTTTTGCCTACAGAAGGAGGACTTTTCATATGGAATTGGCAGCATTCATGAAGAGAGTAAACCCACATTCCAATTCTTTTGTGCTATATTCATCTCTTGTATACTTTAAGTTGCAGAGTGATAATTTTCATTTATTTTTATAGCAAAACTTTCATTAATTTCCTCCTGATGACATAAAATACACCTTAATTTAATGAGTAAATTATATTAAAATCATAAGTACTAATAAGTTAGTATTGAAAATTTATCTTATTAAGTGGTTCAAACCTTGACTGCCTCTTACAACCACCTGGGATGTTTCTAAAATTCTGATTTCCCAGCTATAACCCTGTAGCCAGAGGCTTTTCCATCCTGCCTGGCCCACAGCTGTTTTTAAATAAACATTCAGAGGTTTAATATACTTATAAGTGTTTAGCCAATAGTTCAGGCTTATTACCAGCTAGTTCTTATATTTTAATTAACCCATTTCTATTAATCTGTGAATCACCATGTGGCCTGTGGCTTACCAGTTCTCTGGTATCTTGTTCCTTTAGTGGCTGCTGGTATCTCTCAGACTCTGCTTTTCCTCTCCTGTATCTCTGCTTGGATTTCCTGCCTAGCTCTATCCTGTCTTGCTAAAGGCCAAAGCAGATTTATTTGTCAACCGTGGGAGCAACACATATTCACAACATACAGAAAGATATCCTACAGCATTTCTCCCTTTCTGCCTAATCAAAAAGGAAGGTTTTAACTTTAACAAAGAAACAGATGAGCAGTATAAGGACAATAACCTTAACTTTGAATTAATATGCAAAAAACCCTTAAACAAGAACAGAAATATATATACAGTGTATTAATTTTAAATTTGTATCATTACAAATCCATGCCAATGCAAAATATCTGAGATTAATTGTGATCTTTGTATTCTATATTCTTATATTCTGCTAAATATAACAAACATCCATAACCCACCAAATAACCAAAGACCATCCATATCCCCAACTCTTGGGAATGTAGTTATAATTTTCTCCAAACTGATTCTTGCTGTCTATGGACAAAGTATCTTTAGGGTTCCTGAGAAAATTTGAGATAAAGGTCACATCCTGGGAAGACCAGCTATAGCCTTTGTTGATAGATCTCACCTGTCAAGGTTCAGGAGGGCTCCCTTGATCAAATATGGTCCATCTTAACCCAGAACAAACTCATAGCCTCTTCTTTCTTGTGGAAACAAAAGCAAAACCACTTCTCCAAAGCAATGCATCTTTTAAGGTCCATTTTACAAATATATTTTTGACATTTTTTGTTTAAAAGTTTTGAAAGCTTCAAAATTTAAAAAATTTTTGTTTTATATTTTTGTTTTAAAGTTAATGCATTTAAAAATATTTAGGTTGGCATGGTTTATCAGTCTCTTTTTTAAATCCTGTTTCCCAGCATCTGTCTTTGTCTATCAACCTTCAAAAAAATGTAAAATCAACACAATAACATAGGATCCAGACTCCCTGGGTATTTCCCATCTTTATATGGCTATTTTATTTTATATTACTTTTGCTGTCTCTTCAAAGACTTTGTTTTATTTTTTTAAAATTATTTACTTCTTTCTATAACTGCCTATACTCATTTTCTTTCTTAATTAAGCCTACGCACATTATAAAAACACATTGGAACTTGTTTAAAGATTTTTCTGTCTGGACCTCTTTTTACTGTGTATCTTTTACCCTTTGTGTCTGTATGAGCAAAAGCTAAATCTGCCATGCATCCTGCTGTGTGGCTTGGAGACACCTCTGTGTATCTGGGTAGGAATCCACCATGCTATGCTCAAGCACACATGCCACAGCATCTCTCTGCCGAGGTGTCTTCGTACTGCATTTTGCTTGAGAAACACAACTAGAAAACTGTTTCGGCTCCATTTATATGTGACTAGATGTCCTTTTAAAGGCTTTATTAGGTCTTTTGGAAATTTGAAAGGCCCATGATGTAACCAGCGGCTTCTCTGTCCCACCTGGCCCTGCGGCCATTTAGAAATAATCACTCAGAGGCTTAATATTGCTTACAAATGTTTGACCGATGGCTCAGACATATTACCAGATAGTACTTGCATTTGAATTGACCCATTTCTATTAATCTGTGCATCACTATGAGTACTGTGGCTTACTGGTGCTCTGGAATCTTGCTTCTTTGGCAGCTGTTGTCATCTCCCAGATCCCACCATTCTTCTCCTGTATCTTTGCTTGGATTTCCTGCCTGGCTCTATCCTACCTTGCTGTAGGACAAAGCAGCTTTATTTATCAACCAATGAGAGCAAACCACAGTGTACAGAAAGACATCCCACAGCATAACTCTGATCAGAAAGCACACAATCTCTGGTAATGGTCAGGTTCTGACAGGTAATGCTAAGCTTTCTAGGTAATTACCATATACAGCCACATTGGGTGATACCTTGTTCTACATCTGAGTCTCTTTTATTCTGAACTTCTACATATTGTATGGATGGGAGAGGGGATTGATCTGAATAGCAATTGTCAGATGGGAAAAAAAGGAATTCAATAGAGATGCTGCTTCTGCCACAAAGCAGTAGTTGGCTCTGAGATCCAGTGTCTAAAGTTTTGCCTAGCAAAAGGAACAAGCTGTGTTCCTGATTATAACAATGGTGACAATAGCAGCTGGCTCTGAGATCACTGAGTCATTGAATGCTCACATCAGCTCTGGAAAGCTGGCACTATGATCTCTAGGTGCACGTGCACAAGGGAACAGTCCACACTTGGAATGCAGCCTCTAGCTCTGATGCTGTAACTCTCTAGAAAGTATCCACTGTCTCCACGTTTCAATATGTCACGTGCATACCATAGGACCTACACTCTTCCAGCCTGGGAAGACTGGAGGAGTGGTTCTCAACATTCCTAATGCTGTGGTCACCCCCAACCATAAAATTATTTTTATTGATACCTCACAACTGTAATTTTGCTGTTATGAATCATAATGCAAATATTTTTGAAGAAAGAGGTTTACCAAAGGGGGTGTGACTCACGGGCTGAGAACCACTGGACTAGAGCATGCAATTGCAATTGTCAACTAATTTTTAGAAAGGACTTGACATTTTTCAAAATAAAACAACAGTGGCCCTCAATGCTAGGTGATTAATTGATGCTGTCTCTCCCAGGAATTCTTGGCTAATCTGAAACACTTCAGAGGCATTACTCTGGGAAGGGACGGGGTACAACTAACACATAAGGAGTGGAGGCTAAGGAGGGGATGCATCCTGTAATGCGCAAGATGCATCCTCCAACAAAAAAATTATAGTATTTGACTTCCATGTCAATAATATTGAGGTCAATATGGCCCAGGTTGACTATTTAACAATTCAGACACAAAGAAAATCACAGAAATTGAAGCATTTACTAAGGCAAAAAGTGGGTCTGAGGACTTGAACCCAAACTGGAGAAATGCCTCATGGGTATGAAACTTCACTCTCACTTTGCAAAGGGTAGGCACTTCTTAATTTTTGTCTCAAGACTTTGCGATGAGGTAAAGGGCTTTTGGTAGACTAAGTTGTTACTTTAACCCACGAGAGTCTGATAAAGGGAATCAAGGATTTACTTAGGTATAACATAGGGGTAAACACTCAGATACAAAACAGATTAGATGCCATCGCCACCCAGCTGCTGTGTCCTCCTGTTCTGCCAACTGCTCCTTGCTCTGGCCCCAACCAACAGAGTCAGTAACAGAGGGAGAGAGTGCACCCCTTCCTCCTCAGCTCTTAAGCGGTCACGTGCACAGACAAGACCACTTCCTAGGACTTGCTGCCCAAAAAGTCATTAGCTAAACTGATCAAAATCCCACAATCCTCCTTTTTGTCTAAATAAGAAAGCTCTAATCCTAACATAAAATTATCTACATTAAGAACAACTATCAAGTGTTGTGCATTAGGAAGAAAAGGTAAGCTGAGAAGGGGTGATGCATGTCTTTAATCCCAGCACTCAGGGAGGCAGAGGCAGGTGGATATCTGTGAGTTTAGGCTAACCTGGTCTACAGAGTGAGTTCCAGAATAGCCAGAGATACATGGAGAAACCCTGTCTCAAAAAGAAAGAAAGAAAAAAAGAAAGAAAGAAAGGAAGGAAGGAAGGAAGGAAGGAAGGAAGGAAGGAAGGAAGGAAGGAAGAAAAGAAGGAAGAATGAAAGGAAGAAAGAGAAAGAAAAGGTAATAACATAAACAAAAATCAAACTACAACCAACAAGAACAACATCAAGCAAGAGCAAGAAACACATACTAAATGTCCAGGCCATAGGTAATTGGCAAATTATGAAGATTATTTCAATAGCTGTCCTATCCTGGAGAGTCTAGGTCTGGTACCTAATATACCCTAGCTAAAATATAAGAGCATTGCAACTATAACTATCTATTCCTCAAACCCATCAAAGATCTAAGAACAAAAATAATATTACCTGAGTAAGTGGGAAATGCCAGTGAGCAACCTCCAAAAGATGCAGGAAATGACAGAAATAGCTGGCTGCCCAGACAGTCACCCAATGTGTATCTCGGTAATGTTGGGTCAACCAACTTTAGCTATAGGTATAGAATATCTGACAGACCATTTTCAGAAGCAGGAAAATTTGAAAGACTGTCCTATCCTATCTTGGCAAGATTTAGCAGTCCATCTTCCTTGTATCCTGTTTGTCTGGATTGGATAGCATGCTTACTGTCAGCAGTTGAGGAAAGGACAGTTTTTTGCTTAATAGGCCAATTTTGCCAAGAAGAAAACAGCTCCATATGGAGTGTCTTCAGTGCCCACTGTTCTCACGGGAGTAGATTGGGGCTGCCCAAAATCTCATTGGTTAAACAGATTGTAATCCCAGGACACTAAGTACAACGTATGTGTATGTGTGTGTGTTCGTGGGGGGGTAGTGTTGGAAGTGCTGACTTTATCAACTCTGGTCTCTTAGGCCTCTTAGCCTTTTACCCTTAGAAAGAAACCGAGGAAGCAACAGGCTAAATAACGGTGACGACTACATGGCTATGTTATTAAAGGGCAGGGAAAATGCCTTTAAAAGCTGTTTGGGATCATTAGAAACACATGACCAGATGAGCCCCTGAAAAATCTGGATGAGAAGCAGCCATACACCATGTCTGTGAATCTGGAATCCACTGTACAGGCTTCCTGGGTGTTTGCTGTAGATGAGCTGCCCGTGTGTCTTTAGCAAGGGTGCATATTTCAATTCCTAGGCTACTTCGTGTGGTCTCCAACAACAGTGAAGAGAAAAGAGCTGTAGGGAACAAGGAGACATCTTGCCATGGACTTCCACGGTTCAGGCAATTTAAAAAAGCAGAGAAGTTTAAAAAAAAGGGTACATCAAAGTGTGCTGTTTGTGATCCGAAGTAATGGAAGTTGCCTAACACCTAACCCAGAGGCTGTGAAAAGGGTGCACTAAAGTGACAGGCTTCATTTGCAAGTCTACGGTCACCTCTGGGTGCCCATTAAGGATGTCAAGGAAGCCTTCTGAAATTGTGTTTACACGGGAGGTCTCCCGGAGAAGCTCTCAGGCTGGGACGCAGGCAGATGGCTGACCCTGTCCTTGCTGTGGATCCGTCCCTTTTGTGTCTTTCCCCATTAGGCATCTCTTAATTCAGATCTAATTCTTCACCTGCCTTTTTGTGTGCTGAGAGCTCTGCTCTCCCCAGGCCAATTTTTCAGCCACATCAGCTATGTAAATCAGCACATCTTCTTGGATTGATTTTCTTTGTGAGCTAGGAGCCATTTGTGGTATTTCTGCCTGGGAGCGTAATTTGAGCTGTTTCATTGTTGAGCTTTGCAGAGGCTGTTTCAATTTTCATATAGTAGGGTACCCTTTCTTTTTAGCACCCTGTATCGCAGTCTGTTTCTAAAGGGAATTGATTCTGCATTTGATAACAACCTCACTTACAGACCACCCTGGTGTGCCCTATGCAGGGCATCGTGTGTAGGAACTGTGGATACGTCATGACAGCTCTCAGAATTTCTGAGAGGGACACAGTGCTCTAACACAGGAAAAGAATTACCTCTCTGGTAGAGGAGAATGAAGAAGACGGTCATCCTTGCCTTTCCTAATAAAATGTAAAACTCAAAGCACAAAAAATGACAGTGTATTGCAAATGGTGCATATATCAAAAATACAAAAAACCCACATGTGAACTCAACATGGCAGGTTTTATAACATAGTATTCTTTTATCATAGTGAAACTTGTTTATCAGTTGACAAGTTTTGTATAGAAGTGTAAATAGAGTTCTTCTATAAACATTAGCTACATCCTAAATGAAAATAAAATTAAAATAGCAGTAGCCTTTCTCTTTCTTAGCCAAGCATCACACATTGCGGGAAAATAGTACAAAAGACATGCTTTAGACATTAGTCTATAATTTTTTTTTTAAATTTTTAGTTGCTTAATAATAGCCCCAAAGTGAATGACTTACAGAATTTAAATGTATTCATCTGTATCATACTTAATACATTTGTTTACATTTTGGATATCTTATACCATGCTCACTTATTCCATGCTTGAAAGCAAAAAGATTACAAATGTCATTTGTTAGACCATAAGCTTATCAAGTATTGAAACTAATTATGCATTTTAATAGTTACCCAGTTATTGAAAATAATCTAACCTTTGAAGTATTTTATAAATTGATGATTCAAGATGAAAAATTTAAATTAAAAAAATTAGTTGTGGACAAGAATGTTAAGCTTTTACATATAATTATGGATATTAATTTCAAAACAGAAATTCTTGTCTTTACATAATAGCTGTGTAATTGCATATTGAAATTACTCAATACACAAGAATAGCAATTATATTTCCTTATTCAAAATATGGGAAGAAACGTGGTAAAAATTTTAAAATCCAGCATAAAATTATAAGAAAAATTACAATGAAAAAGATTAACTATGATAATTATAAGAAGGGGTAAATATTTCTAATAACAATGCAAAGAAGGCTTTTTAAGATTTGTTTTTATTATTTTTAAGTGTGTGTGTGTGTGTGTGTGTGTGTGTGTGTGTGCACCTAAGTGCAGGTGTCCATGGAGGCCAGAGGAGCTGGAATCACAGGAGAATGTGAGCTGGCTGGTTTGGGGGCTAGGAACTGAACTTGGATCCTCCAGGAAAGCAATGCGCTCTCTCAGCCACCAAAGCATCTCTCCAGTTACTATTACTTTATATTTGCAAAAAGCATTGCAACTGACTAAACTTTTAAAGTTAAAATAACACCCCAAATTCCAAAGAGAGCTAACCCTTTTTTAAAACCAGTCTGACAGCTGAGAAATGAAATTTTATTGTGGCTTGATATTTTCATTTTCTTGATTCTTAGTAAGGGTGGCTGCTTTTTCCTATATTAACCCGGCATTTTGTATTCTTCTATAAAATACCTATTACTTTTGACCATTTTACTATTTTGAAAGCTTCATTCTCTATATATTTATGGAAGTTCTTTATATATTCTGAATACTAGTCTGTTGTTCCACGCAACAATTGAGAGGTGAGATGTATTGGTGAGTGTCACGATACTTGTTTGTCTGTAGCCGCTGTACGTTATGTGAAGAAAAACCAGGAACTGAACCGTAAAGCTACGCATGCTCAGCTGAAGTCAAAGACGGTGGACTAACATCCTAAAGATCTGCTTTCCATCTCTTCTCTAGAAAACAGCTCAATAGGGAAATGAAGGCAGCCAGTGACTCCAGGCTTGGCTCTGCCTCCCTCGTCAGAAGGTTAAGTCTCTCATCCTTGAGGTCTATGGTTCTGGCACTTTCCGTCCTCACCTCCTTCTCTGCGCAGGAGTTGGTTTTCCACACAACACAGCCACTGAGCCTGGAAACCTTATCCTGCATTTTCTCCAAAAGGTTTAAAAGGTCTGTCTTTTGCATTGACGTTTCTGATCCATTTGAAATTGACTTTCTGTGTGCTGTGAGGGAGAGATGTATTTTCAGTTTTTGCTATTAATTAAGGAATTTTTTTCAGCTCTCTTCCCAATAGTGTCCAGCATGAATGATCTCCTCATGGCTCCTCCTCAGACAAGCCTTTCCCCGCAGTGGTCAGAGCTTCCTGCTCACCATCTCTGCCATCAATGGTGTCTTTGCTGTCCATTGATTTATTTTCATTTTCACCTGCCTCTTTTTTTAGATGTACTTTTTTTTCTTAAAAAAAATCACATATAAGGTTTTATATTTTATAAATGTCATCCTCTGGTCAGTAGGCATTTCTTTGTACCATGCAGTTTTTTTTAAATATAATGCCTAGGACTTTGATTCTTGGATATCATTTACTCCTGAGAATTTGGGGTAAGTTTTTCCTCTCTCCTCTCCTCCTCTAAGGGGCTATCTCCCACAAAGTGGTGGTTTGATCATAAGCACACTTGAGATTTGAGGACTAGATACGCCACATACTTGCAAACAGCCCTGCTGCTCTGAGTGATTGACAAGATACAAATAGGGCAGATGTTTGCATTATTTATACTGTGGGACACCCAAAGCATTGCTGATTGAAGGACAGCGGGCCCAGCGGTAGGTACCAGTGAGCATGGGCAGGTCCTGCAGCACACTGAGTGGGTGCTGAGGTTTGCTCACGGTGGCTCAGACTCACATCCCAGACTGGGTAGATGGTAATACCGTGCCTTTTCCCTGAAATGGCCAGTAGCTCCTATCGTGGTCAGTGTACCCCTATATACAGGCCAGGACATGCCAGAATCCCAAGGACTCATCTTCTGAACTAGGACAGGTGCTTAGAATGGTTCACAACAAAGCCAGGTGCCCAGTACTGAGGAGATCTAGCCCAGAGCCTCAGAAGCCTCAGAAGCCCGCTGTATTCAACAATAGGCAGCAGGTTTGGGGGGTCATATTTCAGGGATGGGAATCTACTTCCTAGAGAATGCATGAGAGCTGAGTCCCATAAAGTCCAATTCCCACAGCTGACTATGCCTGCTCACCCACTCCTTCCCCTCAAATGAAACATCTCATTGGTGCTCTTTCTTCTAGGTCACGTAATTTTTTATGCATAAGTTGCCCGCATGAGATTTACAGTTGTGTAGTGTTTTCTTCCTAAAAGGAAAAGAACACATGGCTTAGGACAGCTTATTTAGCTCAACTGAGCAGGAAATGATCATAATGACCCAACTGTTTATAGTCTCACCATCTGTACGCGAGTGCTGACCCAGAGTCCATGCTGGTTGATATAATGCACCCATTCTTTCCTCCCGCATTCATCAGTGTTTAAGGGCATTTCCTCCACCCTGAGTGCTTTGCTAGCTTCTGAGAAGGAAGATAAGCTGTAGTCTGGGCAATGGGAAGAAATGGCCTTCCCCACGGTAGCCACTTAGACAATGTACAGGTTTTTAAAACAACAAAACAAGAAAGGCAATTTTCATGTGACAAGGGATCTTTCAGAGCCACGGGAACATCTGTGAAGTAGACATAATTTCTGTGCTTTGTGGGCTGCTAGCTGTAAAAGGTTGTTTGGCCAACTTTCTAAAACCCAGTGCTGCCCACAAATGCGAGCCCAGTCACAGATGTGTTTTGCAAGCGCTAAGGTGAGCAGATGAACCAGAGAGTCAGACAGACTCATCTGCTGCCATACAACCATCACACCGATGCCCATCTCTGCTGAGCACTTGAAAGACTTGCCGAGTACAGCTAGCCGTGTTGCACATGGAGCCATGCCACAGTTTCAGAGATATGCTCTTCCTTTCTCTGTACCGCGTGCACATTGCTCCCACTCTCCTTTGTTTTCTCAAGTCTTTAATTACACTCAGGAAAAAAAAAGAAAGTGCTCTTTCGTTTGCAGAACCTAATGTGTTAGTGATAGGATGCTCTTTGCTTTTTCCGAAGTGCTTGTCCATTTGAACACGTTCAGTTTAGGATGCATGTCATTTGATATTCAGCTTAGAATTAATAAGTGTCGGGGCACAGCGTCCATGACTGAACATTTCCATAATGGATATTATGTCCTTTGGCTCAGCAATCATCTATAAATTAATATTAAACAATAATTTCCAGGCTGCTGAACACATGGCGAATGTTCATCCTTCATATTCTGGCTTAATATCCTCCTAGCTCTTTTTCTACCCTTGAGATCCTGTAATGTGCCTCATGGGACAATAAAGCAACCTTAGGAATTGACACAGTGCATTGAAGAGACAGATATTCACTGAGTAATTGTGTAGCTCACGAACATTGGCAGAACCAGGATCTTGCCCCATTTTTATGGCTTCTTTCGAACTACCGAAACAGAACTCCCAACTCTTCGGAACAGTATTCTTCTCTTGTTCTTGTTGGACAGTCTTGAAGAACTAATAATAGCTCATTTTAATAATTATTAACAATGATAAAATAACTTGCTTTTTGGGAATATATTTTACAAGTGGAAATGGGATTCACCAAGTAGCCAACATTAATAATGGATTTAAAACGAAGGTTGCTACACAGGGAAGGGCAGGGGCTGCTAGCATGTTCTCCAGTCTCTGGTAGTCATACACAGGAGATTAGTGGTATAATTTTTCCAGAGTACCTTTCCCACCCAGTTCTCATTTTCTTTCTGGTACCACTGTGAACTTAGAGCTAAGTAGAGGGCAGAGAATATTTAGAAGAAGAAGAAACGGCTAAAGAAATTAAAGACAGCAAAATGTATGCTACAGATAAAACTTTCCTAATAATTCTTCTAGCACTTATATTAATTTTCATTAAAATAATTCATCTTGTAAACACAAAATAGTTGGATCTATCCTCCAAATTGATTGAAATTTAGAAAGATAATTACAATTTTATAATCAAGAGGCCTAGGAGTGACTATCTTAACCCAGTGATCTCTCTGTGTGTAATTCATGTTGAGATAACAGACAATATGTGAAGCTCACAATTCCTTTATTAAATAATCTTTAATCTATCTTCCAGTTTAGAAGAAATAGTTGGAGCTAGTCATGTGGTTCCATGCCTGTAGTCACAGAATTTGGGGGCCGAAGCAGAAGGATTACTGGGGATTCCAAGTTAACCTGGGCTATGTTATGAGTTCTACATCAAAGAGAAGCAAAATAGTTATAGTGCAGACATCGAGGTGTTTGTTATCCTTGGGATAAAGGTTGCAGGCCCAGCGGTAGGTACCAGTGAGCATGGGCAGGTCCTGCAGCACAGTGAGTGAGTGCTGAGGTTTGCTCACCGTGGCTCAGACTCACATCCCAGACTGGGTAGATGGGGACACTGTGCCTTTTCCCTGAAATGGCCAGTAGCTCCAATCGTGGTCAGTGTACCCCTATATACAGGTCATATACTAGGATATATCAGGATCCCAAGGACTCATCTTCTGAACTGGGACAGGTGATTGGAATGGTTCCCAGAAAAGCAATGATAATAGCATGTGTTGCTTTGGACATCTAACCACAGCTTGAGGGGAACTATCCAAAACCTGACATTGACTCTTCATTTGGAAATAAACTAAGTATGATCTTTTATGTTCCCTATGGTTCCTGGGAGAAACATAATCTCTTGTGTAGAGTAACTCCGAATACACACACACACACACACACACACACACAGCCTATAAAATAGGATGCTTCCTTATGGCTTGTTCAAACATCCTCAGTTACCACCTCCACCACCCCGACTTTCTCTACCCTCTCATATTTCTCTCCACTTACACAAAGTCTGATCTGTGGTAGAAGAAAAGTTGCTTTACCCATCATTCAGCCATTAGGGACTCAGGTTGGTAGATATTCTAACATTTTTGACGCATGAATTCTTAGATAATTATGGATCGAAATCCATCTAGCAGATAGGGAAGGAAAAAGTAGCACATCCTACTGGAGGTATTTATGAGTTGCTTCTTGTTTTCTTCTCAGCACATGCCATCGGTTCAAATTTAGTTGAATAACATTACTTAGTCCTAATGAGGTCTTAGAAATACACCGAAGCCAGGAGCTGGTCTTTCCTTTTTTCCTTCATCTTTCTCCCTCCTCTAGTTATTCTTCTTTTATTTGCCACCCCTTCCAGTCTCTGTCTCTAGCACCACTTTTACTCACCAGTTTCCAAATGGTTTTGTACGCAATGATCCTTAGATTATGAAGGTGAATTGAGGAGCAGTGGGGTCGGCTCAAAGACATACTCACTATACTGCTCAGTTAAAAGAAAATAAGTGTAGTTTTCCCATGACTTCCTTTACGTATCTATGCCCACATGGCATAAGTGATGGATGTTTTCCTCTTGTTCTCCCGACATAGGACCTTCTATGTGCTTTTGGTGTTTGTCAGTCAACATCAGCCTTACTGTACACATCATAGGCTATAGAGACCTTTTGCACGGTTTATCAGGTTTTTAAATAAGGGAACACAAAATCCTGCATTCATCTAGTTAATAAAGAGTAATTTGCTTGTTTATGAGTGGATAAACATATGATAGATAAACATGCAAATTAATAATAGCTAATAAGCATATAAATATGATAAAAAATAAACACAAGATAGATAAGATATTTTATGTTTATTTTGAAATAAATTTAATCTTAAGATAGTCTTGGCAGTAGTAATATTTAGAAACATAGAAGAGAATAAAAATCAAGTGATATTACAAAGTATTGTGTGTTATGTATATGCACATTCACACACATCAAATCAGCAATGCATGAAGGAATATGAATTTTGGACTTTCTGACTACTTTAGTTAGAAAATAGCTGGTATCCTAATAATCATATATATGATTATTATATATGTATATATATATATATGATTTCACTATATATGTAGTCTTAGTTTCAATAATTAAAGCACATACTGTATAAGTATGAAGACTGGAGTTTGGCTCTCCAGAGCCTACATAAAGCCAGGAGGTGGGGAGGTGGGGGTAATTCCAGATCTGGAAAGGAAGAGACTGCGAATCTTGGTGTAAGCTGACTAGCCATGCTAGTATTACTATATTCAATTGAAAACCTCTGCCTCAGTGACTAAGTGATTAAGGAAGATGCCCAGCCTCAGCCTTAGGCACGCGCAAACATGTTTTTTCATGTGCAGTAGCACATACACATGCATGTCACACATGCAAACATGCATACGCCACAGATTCATTTTACTCAATTCAAGGAAACAAGAGTTGACTCTGGCTCAGAGTTCGAGGGCCCAGCATATCATGGCAGGAAAGTTAAGACAGCAGCAGGAGGTTGAAGCAGCTGGTCACGCTGTCTCTATAGCCAGGAATAAGAGAGCAGTGACTGTCCGTGCTCAGCCAACTTTAAGCTTTTTATACAGTCCAGAATCAAGACATGAGGACTGGTACTACCTACTATCGTGGAGAATCTCAGTTAACCTGATCAAGATTATCCTGACAAAGCAAGCCCGGGAACTATCTAGTCTAAAGCATCCTTCAGAGGCATCTGAGAAGGCCACCTTCTAGGGGATTCCAGAACCTTGCAAACTGATGATCAACACTACTGTTACGTATATAAATGGCTAAAAAGAGACCTTGCACTAGAAACATGTTACTGGCCTATTCCAGGGATGTGTCTGACCTTGTTTTAAGCTTTAGGGATTTGGGGGATTTTAGGTCAGTCCCTGGTGATATTATGAAAGAGCACCTGGTCTCAGACACTGAAAAACAGAAAGCGTAAATCACCAGCCTATACAATGCCTAAATCAGCAGAATAGCTCCATTTAGTTTGCCTAATGTTTCAAATGAATGCACAGACTAAATCATAGTCTCTACTGAATACTTTTGATGGTATCCTTTAAAATCTCTAATTAAAACTAAGCTGCGTGCAAGTACTTTCTACCTCAATTTGATGTTCACTGTTGCATGGAAGTTGAATAGGGTGCCTCTTGAGATCAAGATGACATAATTTTCAGACATAGAATTTTAAAGTAAAAAGGGCAATCACAACGATCATAAAACAACTATAATCACTTTCTTTAAATGCAAGAAGGGTAGAGTACATCATTTTATTACTTCAAGCTGCAAGGATATCAATCAATGGTTATTTAGTCCAGGAAATCAAGCAGAGAATAAGAATTATTTTTAAGAAGAAGTGATTCAACTAAAAGAGCTAGATCTACATATCACTTTAATGTCCACTTGGAAGAACTTTAAGACACACACACACACACACACACACACACACCCCACTCATGCATACACATACAGTTATCTAGTAAACTCCCTCAATATCAATTAGCTAAATATCTGAAATATCCTATGGTTAGAAGGTGATAAGATCTGAGATGTGTTATGAGAACATTTAGGGGAATGCTAAATAGGAAGAAAATTACCAGTGCTTTTTTGAAAAGCTTTTAGCTGGACAGTCTTTGGCATTTACCCTTTATATGGCCTTTGTGAATGAGAGAAGAAAGGGCAAACTTTAATATTTAATCTACAAGTTTATTGTTTACTAGTATTGGAACAAAACAATTTTCGACCCCAATATGTACACGAAGACAAGTAGAATTGAAGTTTTGAAACCAGAATTTATGGAATAGACTAATGGACAAAAGGTCAGTAACAGAGGCTCATTCAGATGCACACACAGGCAGTACCACATTGCCCACATGTCATTAACAGAGGCTCATTCTGATTCGCACACAGGCAATATCACATTACCCACATGAAGGGTCCTTTACACACATACTCACATGTCATCCAGAACACACACTTCAACCTACAAATGCATATATCACAACACACACACATCACTTATACACATGTAAAAGTTTCACAACCATCTCTTGCATGTGCACCCACCAGGTATACACATAGACCCACAGACACATTTCTATGCACAATATTTGTTAGCCCAAGAGATGGAAAGTGTTCACAAGAACACTGACCATCTCAATACCTTTTCTTTATCATATTTATAGCAAAAAGTCTGCCATGAAAATTTGATTTTGATATTTTAAACTCCACCTAAACATAGGTCATGGTAAAGTGAGTTATAAGATTTTCTATTAGCCAGTACAACACAGAGAAATATTGTCTTATTCTTATCTCTACAGTTCTGCTCATCTGCCAGCTGTCTCTCATATCTTCAGACTGGTTAAGAATTTATGTAGAGCTTTCACATGAGTTTTACGTAACCTCACAGTGGTAAATTGAGCTAAATGTGGGGCAAGTGAAGAACCTAACAGGCAGTGAGACAAAATTCATTGCCAAAGGGTTATGGCTAGAAAAAATAGTACTAAACTTCCACACAAAGGCAGACATATTCCATGACTCTGCATGCTTGTGTCTTCCCCCATAGTTAAGCAGAAGGCCCTTCATGATGCTCTATGCTCTGAACTGTTCAACTGCAAGTTCTTTAACTTTTTGTGTTATAGGATGGCTGAAGATTCCAAGAGGCTGATCATGTATAGGCATGTCACTGATTAAAGAAATAGTCAGTTGTCTAGTCTAGCAAAGTAATCAATAAATGAAAGAAATAGAGACTATTGCTGAAAAACATTGGCAGGTCAATAAAACTTTTAAACTGCCCTGCACAGTGCCTGGCAAATTTTGGTACTTAAGATAAGTTGGTGTACAAATTATGTCTATGGAATTAGGTGACACTAAAGGGAGAACATTTTTTTCAATAATCTTGCTACCAAGATTTCTCAGTAATGTACGATTTTTTTTCCTAATAATTCATTTTCTTTTTCATTCCTTCCCCAATCTCTCCATCAATATCCCCTTTCTGTTTTTCTTTATATTGGTTAGTTGACTTATTTTGTATTTTATCAGGGACACATATGCAGACACACCAAGAAATACACATACCCCTTCACTTCAGTGATGTATTCTAAAAAATACAAATTCTAATTCTATATGTAAATTATACCATAGCCTCACAGAGACATACTATACATGTATCTTTCTATATGTAAACCATGTCATAGACACAGTTAGTATTCAGAAGAATGTTTCATCTAGGGGCAATAGTGGCATACATACCTTGGCAGTAACCAGTACCACTCTAGTTAGATCTAAGAGCTGCTAAAAGGAGGTAAACCATGCCTGGTACTAGAAACATAGACAACTATTCAGGGCTGATGACGCCATGGGTCTTGAGGAAGAACCTACAACCACCACTTCACTAAGTCAGTGTAATCTCTACTGCACCATGTGTTTGTCCTCATCCCTTATCAAGGAATTTCTCTTTGGAACAAACTGAGACTATTACAGAAAATCACAACCAATCAAAATGTAGAGTTGTGGAAGCTGGTCCCAATGTGTGTATATCTCTATCTCTATCTCTGTCTCTGTCTCTATCTCTATCTCTATCTCTATCTCTATCTCTATCTCTATATACTTCTTAAGGCTCAAGGAACATTATGGAAGAGAAGACGGGAATATTGCAGCAGCCAAAGGATCAGGGAATTTGCTGTTAAGCTATATCTTCTAGTAATGTGAAAAGCTGTACCCATCAAGTCTCACCAGCATTGCCAATCATGACCAAACAAGGATAACAACACGCCAAAATGGATGGCATGGCCTGGAGTCCTCAGCCCAACACAAAGAACTTGGGCAACTGAGGAATGCTTAGAGTGAGAGAAATAGAGGAAAGGACACCAGTGGGCTATCTAGTACCAAATGGCCAGCTCTGGAAACATGCATAAGTGCACATACTGCTATTTACAATAGCATCAGAAGAAATACAATATCTGGAACAAACCTACCCAAGGAGGTGAAAGAGCCCTGTAATGAAAACTTTAAATCTCTGAAGAAAAATATTGAGGAAGATGCTAGAAAATGGAAAGGTCTCCAATGTTCCTGAGTTGATAGAGTTAAAATTAATATTATAAAAATGACCATTCTATCAGAAGATGTTTGCATATTTAATGCAGTCCCAATCAAAACCCCCATAGCACTCTTCACAGAAATATACACTGAAGAAAACAGCATCTTTAACAAATAGTTCTGAGAAATTGGATGTCTATATGTAAAAAATAGAATTAGACCTTTTTATATCACCTTGCACGAAAATTAACTCCAGTTGTGTCAGAGACCTCAACTTGAAACCTGAAATTTTGAGACTGCTAGGAAAAAAAATAGGCAGTAGCAAGCAAGATTTAAGGGTAGGAAAGACCTTTCTTAATGGGGATCCAATTGCCCAGGAATTAAGGCCAACCATAGATAGGTGAGATTGTATATGATCAAAAGTTTCTGTTTAGCTAAACAATTAAGTGAAGAGTAACCCCACAGAGCAGAAGAGAAAATGGTATACTGAACATATGAAGAACTAAAAAAGCAAAGAGTCAGAACAACAACACCAATGAAACAATAGAAACAGGCTATGGATCTAAACAGACAGTTCTCAACAGAAGAAACAAAAATAACTAAGAAGTATCTCCAAAAAAATGTTCATCATTCTTAGTAGTCAGGGAAGGGCAAATCAAAACAACTTTGAGATTTCATCTCACCCCAGTTAGAATGACTAAGTTATTCAAACCATCCACCAACAAATGTTAGAAAGGATGGGAGCAAAGAGGAACCCTCATTCCCTGTTGGTGAAATTGCAAATGTGTGCAGCCACTCTGGAAATCAGGGTGGAGAATCCCAAAGAGTTCAAGATAAATCCACCATATGACCTGGCTTTACCGCTCTTCTGCTTATGCCCTACTCCACAGATACTTGTTCAGCCATACTTATTGTCACTCTATTCACAATAGCTAGGAAATGAAAATAATCCAAGCGCCCTTCTATGGATAAAGGGTAATAAAATTATCACACACATTTGTATTGTAAATATAGATTAAATTTTTATTATAAATCTGTACTAATTTGTACTAAATTGTATAAATACTATTTGTAGAACAAAATAGAATCAAGAATTATACTGGAATATGGATGGTACTAGGAAAATATTGTATTAAATGAGGTAACCCAGATGCAGAAAACCAAATGTTCTTGCTCATCTGTGGTTCTTAGCTTCAAATCTTCCCATGTAAGTGTGTAACCTGGAGTAGCCACAGGGCCAGGAAAAGAAAAAGGGACCATGTGGAAGGGGATGAAGGGCAATAGTAAGACAGAGATGTATGGAGTTAGTGGGGGATGGGCAATTTGGGAGCAGAGAGGCAAGTTGTTACAGAAGGTGAGGTATGGATAGACTATAATAAGAATATTTGAAAAAGTCATAAGGAATCGTATTTTATATTGACCTAAAATTGCATTATTTAATGCATATACATGTATATGTATACATATGTATATAGTTTAAATGAAGTTATCCCCCTTGGGGGTGATAATACTCCTCCTGAGAATCATAGACTAATAAAGACCTCAGTACCAAACAATGAGAAACTCTTTTTTCAAGTTGTTGGTAAGGAGAATAGAAAAGACTTCCCAAACAGTGTAGGTTATTGCTATTGCCCTTGGCTGTTTCCCAGAGGTTGAAGGTAAGTCTTTATTGCTTTGAACTTGTAAAGCCCCTACATACTTTGGACACCAGGACTGAGAGGAATCCAGCTGGTTCCGAACTTAAAGTGTCTTCTTGGGGATTTACTCCAACAGTGCTTAAAAGGGCTATGCAAGCTGCCAAGGCAAGAAAGTATGCAACAGTCCTGCCCAGCTGCAACATCTATGAACCACAACGTGCAATAGCAGCATTATGTTTCAGTAGAAACCAAGAGCATCCTAATTGGATCTAAAGCCCACTCAACAGGAGGCAAGTCATTCCTGATATTGTAAACCTAGTCAAGCACCTATGGCTGGTGAGATCACAGTTCTCAAAGGAGAATCAACTAATGCCACCTTCTTAAACCAGTATAATTCCTACCTGAATTCTAGGTATTTATCCTCCTTCCCAGAGATAAGCCTAACTCTCATCCCTCATTAAAGAATCCTAACCCAGTGACACTCTTCCTCCAATAAGACCACACCTCCTAATCCTTCCCAAAAAGTTTCACTGACTGGGGACCAAGTGTTCAAATATATGAGCCTGTTGGGACCATTCTCATTCAAACCGTCATA
Source organism: Arvicola amphibius (assembly GCF_903992535.2). Taxonomy (NCBI): domain Eukaryota; kingdom Metazoa; phylum Chordata; class Mammalia; order Rodentia; family Cricetidae; genus Arvicola; species Arvicola amphibius. Next base: position 89,005,486 of record NC_052057.2, read on the forward strand.
CTGAGCCTTAGGTTTAAAAAGTAACACCAGGATACTATCTATCTATCTATCTATCTATCTATCTATCTATCTATCTATCTATCTATCTCTATCTATGACTGCCTACCACCAACCTCCCAACCATGATGTTCATAGACTAACCCTTTGAAACTTCTAGCAAGCTCTCACTTAAATGCTTTCTCTTATAAGTTGCCTTGGTCTTGTGTCTCTTCACAGCAGTAGAACTAAGACACTAGGGAACTTTGCAGAAGAGGGGTTTGAATGAATGTAAGGGCCAGAGGATCAAGAAATATGTTGTAAAATGGTGCCTTCTAGATAAACACGGGGATGCTACATTCCCAGAATCTCAACAATATGGTTGCGATTAAACAAAATCTGACCAATACAACACTAGTTGGAATGCCAACAAGATGAATAAGGAAAACTGCATAGGATCCCATCTATAAATGGGGACATACTGGTAATTAAACACAGCTGAGAGAGGAAGACTCTCTTTCCCCTAAATGATGAGCTTCTTAAATTACTATCCAGTCTCAAGAGGTCAGCCCTAAAAAATATACGTATAAGTAAGACTAAAAGGTCTTGATAGGTTGCATTTATATATTTATTTACATATATATGTAACCTTAATAATTAAAGAATGAGGCCATGAATTTGAAAAGAGTAGGGGAAGGTGACATGGGAGAAGAGGAAACTCAGGAAATGATGTCACTCTATTTTAATTAGATAAAAAAATATTTATAAAAAAAGTATTTCTAGGCACACAAAATAATGGATTTTCATGATATTTTAATAAATGTATGCCACTACATTCTTACAATTTATAAGTTCCATTTCTCTTAAATCAAATAGTTAATATGTAAAGATAGTACAGTTGGAACTCTGGAACTCAGGTAGCCTGACTCTAGAGTATATTTACTGCTAGGCTGACCAACTCCTTAAGGGTTGTTGCCGGAATTAAAAGAGAGAATAACAGAGGATGAACTCTAGTGAATGATATGCTTCCAAGACATGTCATGAAGCCTCGTCATTCAGTGCCCAGTCACCAGGCATTCTTAAACTAATGTGTGCATCTGAATGAACCAAAAAACAACTTCAAGAGTAGTCACATTAGCAGCTCATCGATGCAACAAAATACCTGATAAAAAAAAAATCAACTCAATGGAAGGGTTTCTCTTGTTTCACAGCAGTGGTATAGTTCATTGTGGCAGCAGGAGCTTTGGGGTAGCTGTCACATTGTATCTACAATCAAGAAGCAGAAAGCCATGAATTCTTGTGCTCAGCTCATAATCTCCTTTTTATTCAGCCTTGAACCTCAATCCATGGAATATCGCCATCTCATCTGGAGTGGTCTTCCTTAATCCAGAAATCCCCTTGGAGACATGACCAGAGTTTTATCTCTGAGATAATTCCAGATCGTTCCAAACTAAAAATCAATATTAATAATCACAATCCACCCCTTGTCAACTGATGCACAAACATGTGCTGTTTAGCCATAATCTTCCATCCCTTATCTTCTTAGGCTCATGGACATTTCATCATGCAAAATGCATTCATCCTGACTTCAAAAGTCCCCATAGTTCTTTAACAGTTCCAACTCTTCAGAAGTGTTAAGTACAAAGTCTCTTCTGAGACCCAGGTGATCCATTAACTATGAGCCCCTAAAAACCATTTACACACCTCCACACATGTTGGTTCAGAATTAGCATTCCTATTTCAAAAGTGAGAAATGGGAGCAAAGAAAGGAAACATCAGACCAAAGCAAGAGTCAAGCCTAACAGGGCAATTGTCTATCAGGTATAGGTCCATGTATATAGCATCTGAGACTATGATAGAATCACCTGGGAGGAAGGAGTCTCACCCTTCAGCTATGTCACATACAGCACACACAGCCTTTCTCTGGGCCATCTCCACTCTTTATCTGCAGCTTTCCTTACTGGCTGCCTTGTAAATTCTAACATCAGGTACCACACTGCAAATTTAGCCTTCACCATCACAAGTATACATGGTGGTCTCTTAGGAATGTATCATCCCTAAAATCAATAATCTGCATTTCAGGGATTCTAATCCTGTCGTGCATTGCCTGGTTCAATGGCTCTTTGGAACAAACCACGATGCAAAACTCCACGTCCTCCTCAATCTTCTGTCTATAAAACCAATACCAAATAGAAGGCACTATCAAGTCACACTACCAGTTTGGGATGAACCTTTCTGATCTTGGGCTAGCATTGCCTCAGTCTTCCTGTGCTAACCCTGGAGCAGGAGTTTGCTAGACAGCTGATTTTCACCCCTCCAGTGGAACTCTCAATTTAGGCTCTCCTCTTTTAAATGAATTTTCACATTCACAAGTTGGAGCCTTTAATGGGTGCGGTCTTGCCCTCAGCGTACCTTAATTCTTGTGCTCGAGCGCCCTATTTCTATTTAATGATGTTAATCTCTTCAAACAGTTACAGGTGCTTTCAAAGCTGCCTGTCTGTGACTTTAAGCTCACTCACACCCTTTTCTTATTGGACTGCGCGTTCTTAGCTCTTCCTGATCTCCTTTTCACCCTCTCACACTGTCATTCTGGAGAAGCATAATGAGCCCAGCCGTGTGGTTGTGTGAAAGAAAATGGCCCCCAAAGGACGTGGCACTATTGGGAGGTGTGGCTTTGGTGGAGCAGGTTTGGCCTTGTTGAAGGAAGTGTATCACTGTGGAGGCTGGCTCTGAGGTCTTGTTGAAGGAAGTGTATCACTGTGGAGGCTGGCTCTGAGGTCTTGTTGAAGGAAGTGTATCACTGTGGAGGCTGGCTCTGAGGTCTTGTTGAAGGAAGTGTGTCACTGTGGAGGCTGGCTCTGAGGTCTTGTTGGAGGAAGTGTGTCACTGTGGAGGCTGGCTCTGAGGTCTTGTTGGAGGAAGTGTGTCACTGTGGAGGCTGGCTCTGAGGTCTTGTTGAAGGAAGTGTATCACTGTGGAGGCTGGCTCTGAGGTCTTGTTGGAGGAAGTGTGTCACTGTGGAGGCTGGCTCTGAGGTCTTGTTGGAGGAAGTGTGTCACTGTGGAGGCTGGCTCTGAGGTCTTGTTGGAGGAAGTGTGTCACTGTGGAGGCTGGCTCTGAGGTCTTGTTGGAGGAAGTGTGTCACTGTGGAGGCTGGCTCTGAGGTCTTTGCTTAAGTTTCACTCAGTGTCGCAGTCTACTTCCTGTTACCTGCAAGATGGAAGACTTTCTGCTGCTCCTCTGCCATGTCTGTCGGTCTGCATGCTCCCCACCATGATAATGGACTGAACCTCTGAAACTGTAAGCAAGCCACCTCTATTAAATGTTTTCCTTATAATAGTTGCCCTGGTCATGGTGTCTCTTCCCAGCAATAAAAACCCTAAATCAAGCAGTAACCAAGACAGCCTCAGTGCTATTCTGCCTGAAAATTTCCTCTACCAAACAAGTCATCCCATTTCCTGAGCTTCTTGGAGTCTCAGGAAGTGGGAAGAACGCAGCTAGGCTCACTGTGGAAATATCACTAGAATGTCTATCCCAATTCCCTATTAAACCTCACAAGCCAGGCTTCCTCTCTGTGTACGTGGTCTTCCAAAGTCCCACCACAGCGGTGCAGTTAGCCCTGCTTACAGCATCCTAGGACTTTCCTACTCCAAAGTTTCAAACGCTTCCAGATTCTCCCCATTAGTCAGTTTCCGGAACTCCACAGTCAGGGCTATCACAGCAGCGGCCCTACTTCTCTAGCTTAGTTTTCTCATTGTTGAAACAAAATACCTGGAAAAAGCAACTTACAGGGGGGAAACGTTCATTTTGGATCACAGTTTGAGAACACAGTCCTTCAGAGTCGGGAGGGCCTGCTTTAAGGCACTGGAGGCAGCTGGTCACCCTGGATCTGTAGTAGGGAAGCGGAGAGCAATGCTAGTGTTCAGCTTGCTTTCCCCCTTTTTATAACGTCTGAAACTGTAGCCTAGGGAATGGTATTGCTCACATTTAGGGTGGGTCATCCCAACTCAGTTAACCTAACCTAGAAAGTCCTCCCTCACACACATTTGCAGAGATTTATCTCTTAGGTAATTCTCTGTCATCTGGCCAAACACATAAAGAGAAATGGCATTTTTAGATTAGAAGGCAAAACCTTTTAGAGCCCAATCACAGCATTCAAAATGGAAAAAAAAAGACAGCAGCAGACACCAAAGACTAGTGCCCTTAGGAGGAAAAGCACAAGTTAAAAAAGCAAAGAGTAGAGCTGGAAGAGAAGATGAAGAGTAGAGGCAGAGACGGAAGCTGTGGCGGTCAGGACCTGCGTTAACGTGAGGACAGAGAAGGCTGCAGTTCAGACAGCAGAGCTCAGGACTTTGGTTTTACTGTGCTCCCTTGAGGACAGCAGAAGACTTAACAGGGGCACATTCATGTCCAGCAATGACAACCCACTGGCAATAGCTTGGAATGATGGAGATGTTTGATATTAGCATTGCGGTGTTGTCGTCATAAATGACATACCATGAGTGCACCTTGAAATATGACAAGCAAAAAACGAGGAGCTGAATTTGTAATTGCATTTAAGAACTGTAAACAGCTACATGACTCTCAGCAGACAGGGAAGGTGGATGGCTTTCAAGTGCAAAGATCCCAGGGGCTTCTCAATACAAACTGTATTCCAGAGGGCCCTTGCTCTTCTGTGTGGTAACCGATACATAAATGTCCAGACTCAAATGCTGAATCATCAAAAGAAGTGTTCTTATAATCTGCTCATTAAAGATTATCCATATGTTGAAAACATAGCCCTAACTGTAGAAGGTAAGAACATTAGGTTCAAATAAGGCCTCTAGCAAGGGTCCTGACCCAATCTTGCTGCTGACTTTACAGAAAGATGAAGTGTGGGGGACTGGAGCCACAGCTCAGTGGTTAAGAGCACAAACTGAGAGGACCCAAGTTTGGTTCCCAGCGCCTCAGTCAGGTGGTTTATAATTGCCTGTAATTCCAGCCTCAGGGAATTCGAGGCCTTAGGCCTCCAGGGGTACCTGCACTTCTGTGCACATACCCACATACAAACATATACAGATAATTAAAAATGAAAGCTAATCTTTAAAAAGAAATATTTGACCATTAAGAGACACCAGGGATGTTGGTGTGTGAAGGACAAAGGAAGACAGGCCATCTTCAACTCAACAGAGAGGCGCTGTAGAAGCCAAACCTTGCCTGGGAACTGTAAGAAAAATAGTGTGAAATTTTTGTTAATACAACCATAAAAATTATAATTGTAAGGTAATTAATATAGCATAATATAGATTTAATATTTTAATAGCAAGCTAAAAGTGTTTAGAATCTAATATTTTTTCCAGTATCGCTCTTTTTCTTCCATGGCTACCCCATTCTAATAGAAGTATTTATTTCTTGACCAGTTCCTCCAAACTGAGAACTCACAATCACCGCCAATGATTAAGGCTCAGAATCTGGCGGTGGAGCATTTAGAGGAGGAAACAAATTATAAACCACAATTACCTGCTGTTAAGAATTATTTTTACACCCTGTGCAATTTAAATTCTAAAAGCCATATTACTGACAGTTAAGTGGCAGTTCCCGATGAAGAATGACAGGCTTTAAAATGTGACTCCTCCACGCAAGACTGAAGGGAAATTTCTGGTCGCTGGGTCCTGGGTTGGTGCTATGAAGGTCAGCACTAAGTAGGGCATTTGCATAGGGTCTGGGGCTTCCAAGGGTTGCTTATTACCTATGCATGTGAGGGCCAGCTCTTCCAAAGATAGCTGCTAGCAGGTAAGGCCAGTGTGGGGAGGAAAGCCAGGCTCTCCCTGTTCTTCTTGTCCACTACATTTTCCTAAGATGTGTTGTTTTCATAGGTATTTTGTTTTCTGTGATATGTTCCAATCCTTCCAGGCATCACGTGACCTCACAGAACCTGGAATCCTGACGGCAGCAGAGCATTACGGGAAGACCGTGCTCACTGGAATGAGGGGAGTCTTCACAGATTTCCTGCTTCAGCGGAAATGGTCTGTAAATTAGAGCAAATGCCATGTATTTATCAGCAACTGATAAAAAGGCAAATCTTACCAAATAGGCTTAAAGTGGTCTGAACTTATTTATAGAAAGTCAGAGATCCTAACAGAAACCTGTTTCCAGTTTTCATTGTATCACTAATAGGAACTTAATTAGGAGCGTTTTTCTTAAGAAAAGTCTCATCAGGAAGCAGTGCTAAAAGCTGACTTTTCTTTAAGATGAAATTGTCAAGTTAGCAAAATAAGTTTTCTCTCGTGTTACTTGCTGCTCACAGACAGTGTGGAGTTGGTTTTCTGGGGGAAGGCCCAGAGTGCTGTGGACATTCAGGTCTCTTCCTGCATTAATGTTTAACTAGAAGGAACCTACGCTTCTAGAGTTTTGGTTACTAAGCAACTCCTGTGAATATATCAATGGGTTGTAATGGAAGTTCATAGCATTTCTAGGCTTCATCTTGACAGGGTTGCAGATTAAAAGTGAATGAGTATTATTTGACTCTGCAGTATAGTAACATGTGTGTGACTGTGTGTGTCTGCACGTGTGCATGCCTGCATGCGTGTGTGCATGCCTGCATGCGAGTGTGCATGCCTGCATGCGAGTGTGCACGTGAACGACTGTGTGTGTTTGGCTCCTCCTACTTGATGTTTCCTCTGAAATATTTCTAACAGAGCTCTCTAATCTCCCTGCTTGTATGAAAGCTTTGTTTCAATGGAGGTCTGCTAATTTGGCAAACAGCAGCTGGGTGTGAGGTATAGTACTACGGGGACTCACTGCACACAGTGTAAGATACCGTCTGCACGAATCTGAAACTGCAGAATATGTTTGCTATATTTGGGGTTTATACATTTCAGGTTTCATTGCCTTTCTGGAAAATGATCTGTTTAAATTTTCATCGTGCATATTCACTGGACATGGGGCTGTGTTCCATAAGGACATCTACACGCAAGTATTTATTTTGCACTAAGCATATTTCCCCAAGACTCCTCTTGCTCCCATTAGCCCTTTTTTGTTGCCCTAACTAGTTTTTCTTCTACATTCATGTCATATATACATGCATAATTTAATGTGCTTATACATAATCTATGGATCAAAATTGAGAAAAAACATTTGTCTTGCTGAAACTGGCTTAATATCATTACCTCTAGTTGCATCCATTTTCCTGCAATTGACATAACATCATTTTTCTTTATAGCTAAAAACAGTTCCATTATGTGGGTACACAGCATTTTCTTTACCCAGTGATCTGCTGTTAGACAGCTTGGATGGTTCCATAGCTTAGTGCTTGTGAATAGTGCTGTAGCAAACGACACTGCACCACTGTCTCAGGGATATGGTACTTTGAATTTCTTTGGGTAAACACAGGTGTGAAATAGGTCATATAGGCTCTATTTATTGATGCTTTAAGACACTTCCTTCCGGCTTCATTTCCACAGTGGCGGGACTGGTTTATCTTGCCACCCTTGCCTCCAGTGGTGTATAATATGTTCCTTCTTGTCTAGATCCTTGCCCAGTGTTTGTTTGGTGAGTAACTGAACCGAGGTGCCCTGGGTTTTTGTTTGTTTGTCTGGCTGGATTTTCTATTAACTTGACACAAACTGGAGTTGTCTGAGAAAGAGAACAACAGTTGAGACAATACCTCCATAAGACTGGCCTGTATGCAAGTCTCTTGGGCATTTTCTTCATTGGTGATGAGGGAGGATAAAGCGCATTGTGGGTGGTGCCACGCCTGAGCAGGTGGTCCTAGGGTGTGTAAGAAAACAGGCTGACCATGTCAAGAGGAGCAAACCAGTAAGCAACATTTCTCTGTGACTTTGGCTTCAGTGTCTATCCCTAGGTTCCTGTCTTGACCTCCTCTTTCAGATGTATGGCTATTGAAGATTTCTCGCTCATTTCATGGGCCAGCTCTACACTGAACTGTCCATTTCCTTTGTTGGGCCGAGGCTTTAAAAACACATGAGATCCTGTTTCTCAAATGCTGTCATTATTTCCTGGATGGTTGGAGTCCTAGTCAGAAAGTTCTTGGTTAAGCCTGTGTCTTGAAATGATTCTCCCTATTTTCTTATTTTATTAACAGTTCAGTTTCTGATTTACATTAAAGCCTTTGGTCGGTATGTAGTTGATTTTGTGCTCAGTGATATATAGAGATATACTTTCATTCCTTTGTGTGCAGATGTTCAGTTTCGCCAGCATCATTTGTTGAAGAGGCTGTCTTTTCTCTAAAGTGTATTTTTGGCTTCTTTGTGAAAAGCCGGCGGACCGTAGTGGTGTGGGTTTAGATACGGCCCTCTATCCCGTTCCATTCATCTGTATGTCTGTTTTTGTGCTGGCCTTGTGCAGTTTCTGTTATTGTAACATCTAAACCAGGTTGGATGACTCCTACAGCATTGCTTATTTGTTTTGCTTGGGATGGTTTGACTATCTGGGAGCTTCAACATGTGTTTTAAGATTATTTTTTAAGGATTATTTCTGTAAAAAATGACATTGCAATTCAGATGAGGAGTTCATTGCTCTATAGGTTACTTTTGATAATATAGTCATTTTATTTGATATTGATTCTTCCAGTCTATGAACATGGGCAGTCTTTCCATTTTCAATATCTTCTTCAACTTTTTTCTTTGGTGTTTTGAAGTTTTCATTTTTGAGGCCTTCTGTCCTTGGTAAGTTTTATTCCAAGAGCTTTTTATTGTTATTGGTTTTCCTTCCCTCCCTACCCCTCTCCCTCTCTGTCTCTCCCCTCTATCTCTGAGAAAAATCTACATGGGAAAGAAGGATTTCTCTCGCACTATGCTTATTGCCAGATGTAGGAAGGCTACTGACATTTGAAACTCCATATTATATCCTGTCACTTTGCAGAAAGTGATTGCCACATCTAAGAGTTTTGTTCTTACTGTTTCTACAGTATCTGGCAGTTTATTTATGCTTGGTGCAAGGCACAGTTATAGGCTTACAGAAACTCAGTCTTGTGAGAGAAGAGGGGACTATTTCCAGGTCCTTCTAGTATCTGTTGCCTGCTTAAGCCTACCATATTTACAGGGTGGGTAGCATGGGGCAAGTGGGGCTAGTGGGCAGGGCTCCTGCCTAGAACCACAGAAACCTGGTCTGGCTCATGATTCTGTTAGGTCACGATAAGGCCTGGTATTGACCTGGCCAGATTGGCTGACTGGGTGTTTCTCTGTAGTTGTCAAAGTCAGGCCACCAGTGATCATGATGTAGAGGCCTAGGGGAACACTACCAAACGTACAGGGGACTCCAGCACTGAGTGGCTCTGAATGGAAGAGTGAATTTCCACAAAGAAACTGGCACACTACTGGCCAGGGTTAACACTGGGGAACCACAGATGTTTGGGTAGGATGTACCTTGGGTACTCAGCACTTCCATATGATCTGTGGATGAACAAGGATCACAGGCAGTCTTGATAGTAACCATGGGTGACTACAAACAAGCTGCTGGGAGTGGGAGTGGCTGTCTTGACTTAAATCTGCTAGGCTGTAAAGAAATTAAGAACAACCACTGGGCGGTCTTAAAATCCTCTTCAGATGTTTGGCTATTGAAGCCATGGATGCTAGGATCTACCTATTTGCCTGCAAATTTCAAGATGTCATTATTTTTATTGCTGTGCAGTGCTCCATTGTGTAAATGTATCACATTTTCTTTATCTAGTCCTTGGTTGAGGGGCATCTCTGTTGTTTACAGGTTGTGGCTATTATGAATAATGCTGCTTTGAACATAGCTGTGCACATGTCCTGTGTTATGATTGAACATCCTTTGGGTATATACCCAAAGTGATATTGCTGGGTCTTGAGGCAAACTTTTTCCTAATTTTCTGTGAAATTGCCATACTGATATCCAAAGCAGCTGTACCAGTTTTCACTCCCGCCAGCAATGGAGGAGTATTCCCTTTACCCCATATCCTCTCTAGCATAAATTGTCATTAATGTTTTTAATCTTGGCCATTCTGACAGGTGTAAGATTGGATCTCAGAGTTGTTTTGATTTGCATTTCTATGGTGGCTAAGATGTTGAACATTTCTTGAAGTGTCTTTCAGCCATTTGAGATTCATCTGTTGAGAGTTCTCTGTTTAGGCCTCTACCCCATTTTTTTTATTGGATTATCTGTTCTTTTGATGTCAAGTTTCTTGGGTTCTTTGTGTATTTTGGAGATCAATCCTCTGTCTGATGTGGGTATGGTGAAGATCTTTTTCCATTCTGTAGGCTGCCATTTTCTCTTGTTGACCATATCCTTTGCTTTATGGAAGCTTTTCTGTTTTAGGAGGTCCCATTTATTAATTGTTGCTCTCAGTGTCTGTGCTACTGTGATTATATTTAGGAAGTGGTCTCCTATGCCAATACATTCAAGTGTACTTTGCACTTTCTCTTCTATAAAGTTCAGTGTGTTTGGTTCTATGTTGAGGTCTTTGATTCATTTAGACTAGAGTTTTATACATGGCAATAGGTATGGCTCTATTTACATTCTTCTACATGTTGATATCCAGTTAAGACAGCACCATTTGTTGAATATGCTTTCTTTTTTTCTGTTTTTTATTTTTGCGCCTTTGTCAAAAATCAGGTGAATATGTGAACCAGGCCATCGAGCCAGCCTTCATTTTTAGATTAGGAATTCATAATTGAATTGTGCTATTCAGAACACCTTTATTACTAAGAGAAATCAAGGACACAATTCATGAAGAAGCAATTCCAAAATCTTAATGACTTGCTATAATAAAGTTATTTTCACTGATGCACTAAACATCCATATGCACAGTCTAGGGGCTTTGCTCTAAATCCCTTCCTCTCAGAATCCAGATATAGAAAGTCAGGATTGTATAAAAAGTTGTCAACGACCATGCCAGAGGAACAAGTGAGCACAGGGAAGTCTCACACCCACAGCTGAATGCTTAGTCAAGAGCTAACATGTGTTGGTTGTGCTCATGATTTTTCCTCTAAAAGTGATCTCTCCCTCCATGTGTTATGCTCCTGTGCCTTTCTCACAGAACTATTCTTGTCCTTTGGGGTCATTATTAGGTAAAGTAAGGGTTACTTGGATGTAAGTACTGTGTATCAAGAGAGTGGATCTGATAACCAAGATCACTACTAAGTGATTGATGCACAGCTAGCCTCTATAGCATGAATACACTGGCTAAGAGATGATGCATGTCTATGGGAGGGCAGAATAGACCCAGATGGCATGAAATTTCATCATAGTATTCAGAATGATACACTCTTCAGAACTTAAAAAAATATTATTTCTAAAACTCTCCATTTAAATTGTGGTTGACAAGAAGGAGCTGAAGCTGGAGAAAATAAAACTGTGACCATGTGATGAATTCTGCATGTATTTCTTCTCACTTGCAAAAGCTGCTGTCACAGCTATGCTAAAAACTGCCAGCTTCCTACCAATTCTCTCCCAAGTTTTTCTAATAAGCTATTCAGTGCTCTGTGTGTGTCCCGCAGACATACTTGCTCGGGTAGAAGGGACTGCCCCAATTAAAGACAGTGGGATCATAGGCATGCCCTTTGGGACACCTTCACACCACTGCATCATGGAAAGCATCTCTGAGTTCGCTCTAGAGAGGGGAGAACCCAGATGAGGTACCAAGAAGAAATGATGGACTTTTGCTTTCCCATGGAAACCTCACTGATACCCACGGGGCATACTGGGAAGGGGCAAGTGATAAGGCTGCATTAGAACAAGTAATAACAGTTTCCATACTCAGATTTGTGTAATATTCTTGTTGATCCTCTTTGGGGTATCAAAATATGACACAGAGGTACCTAAGCTCATCGATGTTCCTTAAGCAATATGTGTACTTAAAAATTCTTACAAGAAAAATTCACTATTGTGCAGATTGGCATCCACTAAACTGAGAAAGAACTCTATGAGAATATTAAATTAATATGAATAGTAAGAAAACATCAAGATTATTCAATTTTATCTATTCTAATAGCTAATTTGAGATAGCATACTCCCTCAACATAATACCAATTTAGACTTTTTACCCTAATTATGTTTTTATTATTCTTTCATACAAGATATCCCTTCAGGAAAGAGGAGAACTCCCAGGGATATCAGCTGAACATGTCATACCAACATATAATAAGACTGGGCACAAACCCTCATACCAAGGTTGGACAAGGCAACTCAGTAGGTGGAAAAGGGTCCCAGGAGCAGACAAAAGAGTCAGAGGCAGACCTCACTCCCACTGTCAGGAGACCCACGAGAACACCAAGCTATTCAATCATAACATAAAATGCAGAGGACCTAGCACAGACCCATGCAGACCCCATGATTTCTGTTTCACTCTCTGTGAGCCCCTATGAGGCCTGCTGAGTTGATTCTGGGTGCTGTGTTCTTGCATTGTCCTTACCCCTCTGGCTCCCACAATCCTTACTCTCCCTCTCTCTCAGGGTTCCCTGAGCACCACCTAATGTTTAGCTGTGGGTCTGTATTTGCTCCCATCAGTTGAGGGGTGAAGCTTCTCTGATGATGATTGGGCTGGGAGCAATCTATGAGTATAGCAGAATATCATGAGGGATCACTTCACTGACTATTTTTTTGAGGGGCAGGCGAGTTTGGTTCTATCTTAGGTCTTTGGGCCATCCAGCCTCTAGTTCGTGGCCATGCAGGCAGTGTTGGGCATGGATTCCCTCTCATGTTGGGCCTCAGTTATACCAGTCATTGGCTGGCCAAGCTCATGGGTTCTGTACCACCTTACTCCAGCACATCTTTCAGGCAGGATAAACTGTATGTTGAAGATTTTGTGGCCAGCATGGTGTCTGAGATCCACCACTCTAAGCCTTGCCTGGTTGTAGAAGATGGCCAGTTCAGACTTGTTATCCCCCATTAATAGGAGTCCTCACTAGGGTCGCCCTAGTAGATTCCAAGGAGTTTCCATTGCAATAGATTTCCACATTACCTCCCAAGTGCTCCCCAATTCCATTCATCTCTCCCTGTACTCTCTCTCTCTCTTTATCCCTCCCTCTTACCACTGGATCCCTCCTGTTCCTCTTTCCACCCATCCCCAGTCAGACTTACTCTATTTCCCGTTTCCATGGAGATTCATCTGTCCCACTTTGAGCCCCCCTTATAACTTAGCATCTCTCGGTCTACAAATTGTAGACCTTGTTTAACAGCTAGTATCCACTGCTAAGTGACTACACCATGTTTGTCTTTCAGGGTCTGGGTTACCTCACTTGGGATTTTTTTTTCTGGTTCCATCCATTTGCCTGTAAATTTCAAGTCATTGCTTTTAATAGCTGAGTAATACTCCATTGCATAAATCTACCACATTTTCTTTATCCATTCTTCAGTTGAGGGACATCTAGGTTGTTTCCAATTCCTGGACATTATGAATAAAGCAGCTATGAACATAGTTGAGCAAGTGTCCTTGTGGTGGGATGGAAGATCCTTTGGGTATATGCCTAAGAGTGGTATAGTTGCTCTTGAGGCAGATCGATTGCCAATTATCCGAGGAACCACCATATTGATTTCCATAGTGGCTGAGCTGTCACTTGTGCATTGATCTTAGCTTGTCTGACAGGTGTAAGATGGAATCTCAATGTACTTCTGATTTGCATTTCCCTGATGGCTAAGGATATTGAAAATTTCTTTAAGCGTTTCTCAACCATTTGAGATTCCTTCATTGAGAATTCTCTGTTTAGATCTGTACCCTATTTTTAAATTGGATTATTTGGTTTATTGATGTTTAGTTTCTTGAATTCTTTATATAGTTTGGATATTAGCCCTCTGTCAGATGTGGAGTTGGTGAAAATATTTTCCCATCCTGTAGGCTGCTGTTTTGCCCTATTGACAGTATCCTTTGCCTTGCAGAAGCTTTTTCAGTTTCATGAGGTACTATTTATTAATTGTTGATATTTATGCCTCTGTTATTGGTGTTCTGCACGGTAAGTAGCGTCCTGTGCCAATGCATTCAAGACTATTCCCTATGTTTTTCTCTATCAGGTTCAATGTATCTGTCTTTATGTTTATGTCTTTGATCCACTTGGATTGGAGTTTTGTGCTGGATGATAGAGATAGGTCTATGTGCTGTCTTTTGCATGCAGACATCCAGTTAGACCAGCACTATTTATTGAAGATGCTTTCTTTTTTCCATTGTGTATTTTTGTCATCTTTATCAAAAATCAGGTGTCCTTAAGTGTGTGGATTTATGTCTGGGTCTTCAATTTGATTCTGTTGATCAATGTGTCTGTTTTTTTATGTTAATAGCATGCAGATTTTATTACTATAGCTCTGAAGGACAGCCTGAAATCAGGGATGGTGATACATCTGGGAATTCTTTTATTGTTCAGTATTTGTTTTAGCTTTCTTGGGCTTTTCAATTTTTTTTCATATAAAGTTGAGTATTGTTCTTTCAAGGTCTGTAAAGAATTGTGTTGGAATTTCAATGGGAAGTGCTTCAAATGTGTAGATTGCTTTTGGTAAGATGGCCATTATAACTATCCTACCAATCCCTGAGTACAGGAGATCTTTCCATTTTCTGATATCTTCTTTAGTTTCTTCAAATTTTTGAGATTTTTGTCATTCAGGTTTTTCACTTGTTTGGTTAGAGTTACATCAAGATATTTGATATTTTTTTCTGGCAATTGTGAAAGGTGTTGTTTTCCTTATATCTTTCTCAGTCTGTTTGTCATATCTATATAGGATGGCTACTGACTTTTTTTTCTTTTTTAGTTAATCTTCTATCCAGTCATGTCACCAAAGGTGTTTATCAACTGTGGGAGTTCCCTGGTAGAATTTTTGGGGTCACTTATGTATACTATCACATCATTTGCAAATAACAATACTTTGACTTCTTCCTTTCTAATTTGTCCCCAATTTTGTTTGTTCAACATAAAAACTTACAGTTGTAAGATGTATAATACATAGTATGTATCATTAATGCCTATATAAGTTTTTGGATTTTATATGACTAGAAATTTATGATGAGTAGATGAGCCATTGTTTTCAAATTCTCTAGATCATCAGGGATATTTATAAATTCATTTATCAGCCATATCTATCAAGTTGAGTGACTTTTCTCGGGAATATCTAAACAAACATCTATTTATCCCAGAATAGATACTCACAGCAGAGCAAAGAAACAATTCCACCCAAGTCTGGCTTAGTTATCCCATAAGCTTATTGGCTTACACTAGGATAGATGAAAAGTTGCTTTCAGGAGCATAGTTAAGTCAGGGTGGCTCCATTACGAAAAAGCCCACTCAAGCATAGGTAAAAAATCAGGGAGACTGTACCCCTGGAGTTCCTGGTACAATATACAGGCAAATCACCTGGTCAGAGTTTACCCTCCCTAGCAATTCTATAACTCGGAGGGGCCTTGAGATGGTTGTACATTTGGTAAGCTCCTTGGGTCTTATAAGTTTCCTTTCCTTCCTTCCTGTGCCGATTGGTTTATATCAGCTTTGAAACAAGCCAGAGTCCTTTGAGAGGAGGAAGGCCTGTGTTGGACTGGGCTGTGGACAAGCCTGTGGGCATTTTCTGGATCGTTGGTTGATGTGGAAGGGTCCAGCTCACTGTGAGGAGTGTCACTCCTGACCAGATGTGATATTTTTTTTTAAAGATTTATTTATTTATTATGTACACAGTGTTCAGCCTCCATGTATGCCTTCAGGCCAGAAGAGGGCACCAGATCTCATTACAGATGGTTGTGAGCCACCATATGGTTGCTGGGAATTGAACTCAGGACCTCCGGAAGAGCAGTCACTGCTCTTAACCTCTGAGCCTTATGAACAGTGGTTCTGGGCAGCTGGGTATGAAAGATCAGATGCAATGAACAAGAGACCGGGCAAAATCTTCTGGGAGGTGTTTCTTCAGAGTCAGTACCCAGAAGCTGTAGTAAGGAGGAGCAGGCTGCGTCCCGCCACCAGGTTAGCTTAACCCCCAAAATAACCGCACAGAAATTATATTAATTAAATTACTGCTTGGCCAATAAGCTCTAGCTGCTTATTGGCTAACTCTCACATTATGTCACTACGAGGTTGTGGCTTACCGGGAAAGATTCAGCATGTCTGACCTGGCAGCTTCATGGCGGCTCAGCTCTATTGGCTGCTTTCTTTCTCCCAGAATACAGTTCTGTCTTCTCCACCTAGCTAAGTTCTGCCCTATCAGGCCAAGCAGTTTCTTTATTGATTAACCAATGAAAGCAACACAAATACTGAAGGACCTCCTATGTTCCTGAGGTAACCAATCTCATACCTCACACAGGCAGTTAAAGTTGGTGATGTGTAAGACCTTATCAGGTGTTACTGATTTTGGAGGTATGAAGAGATCATGGGGAGCCACTGAGGCTTGACAATGTGTGGCAGTGCTAGAGTCCCTGAAGGGAGGCCAGGAGAGGCCACTAGCAAACCTGCAGCCTCAGTTGTAATAGAAACCCCAAGATAGATGAGGTCATGGAGAATTAGGGTTTGGGCCCATGTGGCAGGATTAGAATCCCTGAAGAGAGCCCAGGAGAAGCTACTGGTGAAGGTGAAGCCCAGTTACACTGAGGACCACAGGAGTTTGGAGATTCCAGTACATGGGACAAACACCTAGGACCAAAGATTGCAGCAGCTATGAAATGGAGCTGGCCTGACCCTCGGACAAAAGCTGTGCTTGCTGCAAAGGGCAGAGTCAGAAAAGTGGCCCTGGACCCCTGGAGTCCAGAATAATGAGAATGGATCACAAAGGCCTGAGACTGAGCTCAATAACTACAAAACTCTGGTTTTGTTTTGATTTGAGTGTGACTATACTCTGCTTCTTCCCTCTTGAGTAAGAAAGTGTATAACTTTAGTTTTTATTTTAAGAGCCCACAGTTTAGAAACTTTGAACTTTTAAAGACACTTTGGATATTTTAGAGAGACTTTAGATATCAAGAGAGATTGAGCATTTTAGAGAAACTTTTAACTTTGAAGGGGATTTTGGATGTTTTAAAGAGACTGAACCTTCAATGTGCTTAGATTTTTAAAGACCGTGGGACTTTTAAAAGTTGAAATTTTTTATGTTTTGGTATTAATTTTAATGAGATCTTGGGGATAAATGAAAGAGGAAAGGTTCTAGATGAATGGTGATGTCTCTGTGTGTCAACTTGACACAGGCTAGAGTCATTTGAGAGGCAGGAGCTGAGATTGAGACAATTCCCCGATCAGATTAGCTGTGAGCAAGCCGGTGGGACATTGTTTTCATTGGTTACTGTTGTGGGAAATCCCAATGCACCGTGGACATTGCTACACCAAAGTTGCTGGTCCTGGGAACTGTATGAAAGCAGGCTGAGTAAGGCAGTAAACGGCACTCCTCCTGCACCTTTGCTTCTGTTATGACCTCCAGATTCCTGGTGTGAGTTGCTGCCTTGACTTCCCTCGGTGATAAAGCATGACCTGAGAGTAACAAACTGAAACAAACCCCTTTCTCCACATGTTGCTTTTGGTCATGGTGATTTATCATAGCAATAGAAACCCTAACGAAGACACGAGGTCTTATGATCCTCCCTCCTCCCTCTAAGAGGGAGTGTTTCAATTCAGATGAAAGATCTACTCAGCACAGGAAAACAAGGTTTGTTTTAAAAACACCCTGCTAAGAACCTTTGAGGGACATCTAATATCCAAACTCTCACAGGATTGCTCAAAAAATTGTCATTTAAAAACTTCTATTGTGGGCATTTATCAGTATTTTTTGACATTTGGATAATTTTATAATGATATATGTATGTCAATTTAACAACAAAATTGTGTGTTGGTTTTCTGATACTATAACTAAGCACTTGTGATAATTAACTTAGAAAGAGAAATTTTGCAGAAAAAGACAGTGTCATTGCATGCAAGAACCCACAGTAGCTGTGGCTGAATGCCCAAGACCTACACAAAACCATCAGTCAAAATCCCAGAATAGTTGGATCATCAAGCCTCACCCCTAGCCAAACAGCTATCGAGGACTAATGCTAGGGAAGAGAGAATCAATTTTCTTCAAGGACACAGGTCCTGAAAAACTATTCGTGTTCTAGTAGATAGCCCTACTACATCCATGTGCATATAGGCAGCCTTAAGTTGATTCAATGGGGAGAGAAAAGGTGTATATGGTGTATATAAAGAGAGATGGGAAAGGGGGTATAGAGGAGGAACTAGAAGAGATAGGATGGGGGTATGTTTGATCAAATATATTACATGCATGTATGAAATTCTCAAACAGCAATAAAAGGTTCATTTTTGGTTTTCATTTTGGCCCATGATTGATTAGCATGTAGCAGCAGGATAAGACAGCATTACATGGTCGGAGCACATGGCCGAGCCACACTGACTTTATCATGGGGCCATAAAAGACAAAGGAAGTGGCTCAGGTTCTATCCTGTCTTTTGAGGTGATGCCCTAAAAGATATTGAAGCAGGCCTTTGAAGGGACATTCAATATACAAAGGATAGGACAGGGTTACTCAGAAGTCTGCAATGCTTCAGGTTTTATTCTACATCTTTGTCATTATTTTTATTACTTCATAAACAGTATCATGGAAAGTTATCATATATTCAGTAGTCAGTTAGACATTAACTAGTGCTAGAAATCAATGATACAATTTACTCTATTCATGAGAACCAATTTATCTCCCTACACCAAGGCTTCCCTGGTCCATGCATCCATCCATGCCAAGACTCATTACCCAGGTCTGTAAGCCTTCGTGTGATCAGCACTCCACTGAGTGTAATAGAGTCTATGTATCAGCAGGAACTAGCCAGACTGTGAATACATATTATGGATGCTGAGTCTTAGAACTTAGTCCTAAGATAACGACTCTTCTACAATAAGCTTCACCAGGAGGGAGAAGGCACCACAGACTGTAACCTTTTCCTGGATTCCTCCACGGATGCTCACTGATGGAGTCAAATGAGTCACGTGGCCCACTCAGTAGGAAACGCTGTCCCTCTGCCAGCCTCCCTGTGGAAGCTCAGTAAATATTAATTGAATGAAAGAACAAACTGACATGAAGTATGTGGTCGGTGATGCAGAAAGACTTGCCCATGGTGGTCAGATGGGGCTCCTGGTGCACACGCAACAGAATTTGGAGCTTGTTATTTTTCCTAGCTGGTGGCCAAGACAATGGCTTTGCTGTTGACAGTGCTTCCACATTCAAAGACCTCTTAGTCTATTTTCTGCCAACATTTTTTTTTTGACTTGACATTAAACAGAACTTCAAAATCAGTTCCTTTACACAGCATTTTAGGTACAAGAGATAGGAAAATGGAAGCCCCACTCTGCTACTCAGACATAAACTCCAAGAGTTTGGGTTATTTGTGTTTCTTTATTTTTTCTAAGTATATGACATTTTTAATGGATTATTTAAAATTATTTTTATATTTTGATATTATAATTATAATAAAATATTATATCATTTTCCTCTTCTCTTCTCTTCTTCCTAACTCTCTCATATATCCTCCTTGTTCCCTGTTTTCTTTCAAAATAAAGGCATTTCCATTAATAGTTTTATACACATATATGTGTGGATACGAATGCATAAAATGACCTGCTCATTCTGCATAGCGTTACTTGTATGTATATGTTTCGGGGCTGAACATTCGGCTTTGAGGAACCAATTGATGTGCTCTTCCCTGGGGAAGGTGATTTCTCCTGCTCTCAGCATTCCTTAGTAGCCTGTAGCTCTTTGTGTAGGGCTGAGAACTCCTGAGCTTCCTCCCTTCCACACTGACATGTCTTGATTTGGTTGAACTCTTTAAAGTGACTCTCCACCACTGCCTTGTAACTCGGACTACTGAGACCTTTTCAGCCCCCCTGACAAAAATCTCCTTCTGAGGAGTTATCCAATTTTTTACACCGAGTTTCTGGTAAAAAATAAATAATTAAATAAAAGATTTTTGCCCCTTAGACAAATAAAGAAGCATTTGACAAGTACATCCAGAATAAAGTGTTCTTTGCCAGCCAATTTTATTCAATACAGATGACTTTCTTTTTTTTTTTTTTGGTTTTTCGAGACAGGGTTTCTCTGTGGCTTTGGAGCCTGTCCTGGAACTAGCTCTTGTAGACCAGGCTGGTCTCGAACTCACAGAGATCCGCCTGCCTCTGCCTCCCGAGTGCTGGGATTAAAGGCGTGCGCCACCACCGCCCGGCCTACAGATGACTTTCTTATGTAAATTCTGCTCACTTTTGGAACAATCCTTGAAATTCAAATAAAGGTAGCAATAATCATGGCCACATGTGGAAACTATAGGGTTTGTATGTGTGTGCATGTGTGCGTGTGTGCGTGTGTGTGTGTGCGTGTGTGTGTGTGTGTGTTTCTGGTTAGGGTCTTAGTCTGTAGTCCAGGCTGGCTTGGAACTCATGGCCTATCCGTGACTTTTAAGTGCTGGGATATATAAGCATGAACCATCATATCTGGCAGAAACTTTTAATAAGAAACAGTATCAATTAGTCAAAGATGCCTTGAATAACCTTTAGGGTAGTTACATTCTTCTTGGTTTTGTATTCTTAACTCCAAATTCCCAAAATACCGTTCTGCTTAGAGTCCCAGGCTAAAGATTCTGTTTTTTTCTTCCTTGAGAACTACTCACACAGGCTCACATGGAAACATGTTTGCATAAATTAACAGATGGCAATATTATTTAAGACAGAAAAAAATTATGTATATCAAGTATTAGATCACAGAAATCCTAATTCTTATCTCAGGCATAGCAGGATTCCCCAAATGTCAATTTTCATTTCTGGACAAAGGCTCTTCTCTTGCTGAGACCTACTGTCACCTCACTGTGTGGCGCTGGCACGCGTCCCTGCCATGTGGTCAGCTAGTTGCCTTCTGCCGATAGAGGTGCCCACTCCCCCGCCCCCCGGAGCCTGTCCTTGTCCAGCACACATGCTCTCCCCCTGCATGAGCTTGCCCTGGCCCACTCACCTTGCTCTGCAGAGCCTGGTTGCTTATGCTGAGCTAACTGTTGGTCTGCTGCCCTGTATCCAGTAACCTTTGGTGCACCTGTTCCAGGGGAGTTTCTGGAGCGGACAGGACTCTGCTGGCGGTAGTGGTGGAATGGCAACTTGAAGAACCATGCAAAGGGATGGACTGAGGCCTAGTACCCAGGATGTAGACAGCTGTGTTATAGTCTCTATCTCCCTGCTCCTTATCGCTTCCTCTCTAGTGTCCTCTTTTCAACTATTAATTTTCTCTTATTTGGGACTGGATCATAACCACGTTCACATCACATCCACTTGAATTTCTTAGAGAAAAGGCTCTGTAAATATCTATTGTAGTGGTAAACAGAACAGTTTGGAGATGTTGGCACACAAGAATGAGCTCATGTTCTGGATCAGTACCTAAAACCCAAGAACAGGATTAGTTCTTGTTGCAGCTTCTGGGAAGATGTGGGTTTGCTGGGCAGTCTGAACAGCAGTATCTATCAAAGGCATAATGGCAGTTATGATATTAATGCAAGGAGGCATGATA
This sequence comes from Arvicola amphibius, assembly GCF_903992535.2. Lineage (NCBI taxonomy): Eukaryota > Metazoa > Chordata > Mammalia > Rodentia > Cricetidae > Arvicola > Arvicola amphibius. Next base: position 89,026,900 of record NC_052057.2, read on the forward strand.
AAAGTTCTACTGGTCATAGATAACTGTACAAATGAACTTTTGCTGTTATATTGCACTGCCAAGAAAAAAAAATCTCCTTGAAGCCATTGTCCACCTGGACTGTAGGCTGCTATGCCCAAAGATAAAAAGCCCATGAATCATTAAGCATTTTGCTTTGGAAAAGAATCAGAAAGTTAGGTCAAGCTATTCAGTATAAGCCAGAGGACTTCTGGGATCTCCATATTTTGCCAGTCCTTATTTTATTTAACTTTCCAGGCTTTAATCCCTGTAAAAATCTTGCTAACTTGATTATTTGGGGGAGTCTTAGCACAGGAATGGCAGTGGGCAAATGAGAATCTGCCACAGAGGAGTGGGAGGGTCACATTGGGGATCAATCCTGCTGCACAGAGCACGTGGGATCCGTGCCCCAGACAGATGCATTAACCCAGCCATGCACAGCTTCTCTGGCTCGAGGGCCGCTCCCACAGGGGTTCACTCCCCATGCAATCCCACTGGGCCTCTTTCCACAGAAGGTTTCCTTAGTAGCCAAGACAGGCTGTAATGTCCACGGTAGAGCTATCGCACAGCAGAGAATTTGTGTGGAAATCTGAGAACTCTGCCTTAATTGATTGACTATGGCATGTCCTAAAGTCTGTCCTGGCTTTCGTGCCTTCACTTGTATTAATGCCTCAATTCAATTTTGTTTTCCTTCTATGAAGTTGTCAACCCTTAAGAGTCTTTTATTCTGTCCTGTGTATGTGGCACCAAATTGAAGGTTTCTTGGCAACATTTAAAACTGTAGTAATTTGAAGACATCAGGAAAAGTGACCGACCTAAGACAGCACATAAACAAATACATCACTTTGGAGGCTCTCTTGTATTTGCTGGTTTCAAACTTAGTGTTGACGCTGTATTACACACCGTGGTTAAAGTTACACTGTGATATGTTACTTCCTGAAAGATTCGCCCCATAAAATTGAGTCGCGATGTTACTGAGCACTAAAAATCTCACTTTAGCTTTGATCCGTTTTGATCTTTTCAAGTTACCTTAAAGATGACAGGTAGATGGCTGTGCTAAGTGGCCTGAAATGACTTTCGGTCACATATAATAAAATTTCCTTCTGCAGCTTGCTTATGTTGCCTATCCACCTATCTGGAAGAATTCCCTGCTGGGGTGTTTCTACTGCGGCATTTTTTACCTGGCCAGTATTAGTATCCGTTGTTTAGGAAGGGCCACTGAGCTTCTCAGGCCCCAACACGAATGCTGACAGGCAGTATTCTTATATCGCTTTAGCTCACCCCACGATGGCCACAGGACTAGCTCACACCTTTTCTGTTTTACATGATATGATTTCTTGTGTGTGCTCTGAGTGTGTGATGTTAGCAAACAAACCCACGGCTTTGCTTTGCACAGGCCGTGCAAATGTCCTAGAACTGAGCTAAATCCCTACCCTCAATGTTAGAGACGGGGTCTCGCTATGCACTCTAGTCTGGTCTGGAACTTGGTGTCCTCCCTATTCTGTGGGGACTGCAGGTGTGTGTTAAAAACGCCATTCATCGGTGTTCACTCTGCCTATGTCATCAGCGCACACAGGGCGAGGATCTGTCACGCCACAGTCATGTCGGTGACCCACATCTTCCTTCCTCTGAGTCTTAGTTGAAGACTTGGTCCGCTAACATGCCCTGTACTGTCAACTCTGGCCTCATATTTGAGTTCCTCTGCTCATTTAACAAAGTATGGACTGATCTTTGTTCGTGGATGGACATATTGCTAGGCCTTCAAGACACACTGGGAGGTGAACTGGATACAGGACGCCTGTGTGGCTTAAGTCTAAGAAAAGGAAAGAAATAGGGAGATACAGGGAAGGAGCCAGGAAGTCGATTCAGCAGGTGAAGGCGCACCTCGAAAACTTGAAAATCGGAGCTTGACCCCTGGAAACTGTGTAAATGTAGGAGAGAAAGAAGAAACTCCACAAAGTTGCCTTCTAATCCACACACATACACACACACTCTCAAAATGTAAAATTTTGAAGTACAAAAAGACATGGCAAAAGATATATATATATATATGTGTGTGTGTGTGTGTGTGTATATATATATATATATATAATTGCAAACTGAGAAAACGGGTGTAAGTTATTCTATGAGGCCTTTGGGAAGGTGCATCTGTGGAGGCTGAAGAAGAAAAGACGGGAAACGAAACAGAGAAACAGAGCCGCATAGTATACAGGTTCACAGACAACTAGCGTGATGCCAAATCCTGGTGAGCTTGAATAATTTACATAACCTCTAATTCTTAATTTCCTTATCCACCAAATAAAGACGATGATGCCATCTACCTCTAGAAGCGCTGGGTTTGGACAGAGTGTATAAATCACCCGGCACAAAGCAAACGCTCTGTGAACAGGAGTTTCTAATTACTATTTATTAGGCTGAGGTGTAGAGGCCAGGTGAGGCCAGCCAGGCTTAGGGTTGTGAGAAAGAGCATTCCAGGAGGAGAGAGCAGCGCATCCAAAGCTGCTGGAGCTCACGGGCTCTGTGGAAAGGCCAGTGTCGCTGGAACTGTATGAGTGAGGGAGAGCACACTGGAGGATGGCGTGGGTGGGCACCATATGGTGGCTGCGTGAGCGCCAGCCCAGGGAGAGCAGACGCTGGGTGCCTGCAGAATTGCTTTCCCCCTAGAGAATGTGAAAGGACAGGGGGCAAAGATGTTGAGAACCTGCGTAAGAGGGTGGGGTCTAATGACGGTCCGTTTGGAACTCAAGTGAGCCTGGAGAGGTGAGAAGATGACCAGGACCAAGGAAAGAACGAAAAGGGAAAGCTGAGCACGTGACATCCATCCCATGGGAAAGGTACTTGAGGAAACACGGGAGCTTTGGGAAGGAAACGGAGTCTTTAGGTGTGTTGTTTAGGAGATTGCGTAATTTCTGCAGGTGACAAAGGCCAGGAAGAGACTCTGAATCACAAGGCTGGCTGACTGAGTGGGATGGTGACGATAACCATGAGGAGAGTCAAGCATGGAAGAGTGTGTGTTTTGCGTGCGTTATTCATACAGTGTCCTGCAACCAGCCAATATGGTGGCATTGCACGAACTAGGAAATGGTAGTCTTGCTCTCGTGACTTTATGATCATCTACAAGAATCTGTCAGAACATCTTTGCAGATCAGTGCAATGACCCTGATGTACTCACTTACACAGCTGTCTGTAGGCAGGATCCAACAGGAAGGAGAGAAGTCAGGGGCGAGGATGATGCCCCTGTAACCGATTCTGGAAATGACCACAGGGGCATGAGTGTGTCTGTTGGCTGACAGGTAGGGTTGGAGGGAGCAGTGTGAAGACGCAGTGGTGTGAACCTCAGAGGAGGACGAGTCATAGTTTACAAAGAATAGGGTCCCATCTGTTTGAGATTCATGAAGCAAGAGGCTCTGCACAGAAGGTCTAGGGTAGCTTCCTGACTTTCCCAAGTATTTAAAATATATTATTTATTAATTTTTAAGCACTAAATTTTGATCATAATCTTTCTCTTCCCCCAACTCCTTGCAGATCCTATCTTCCTACCTGCAGACGCTCATATTCTCTCTCTCTCTCAAACAAAAACAAACCTACAACAATGAAAATCAAAACAAAGAAATAAAAAAATCACTCACACAAAACAACACACACCCACACACCCACACACGCACACCATTGTGTTAGCCAATGACTCCTGGGCATGGAGCATGGCTGGTGTGTGGTTGATATTTTGATATTCCCAGTGTCACTCCACTGGAAAACTGACTTTCTGTTTCCCAGCAAGTATTGATTGTAAACAGCTTCTTGGTTGGGATTTTGTGCCCACTTCCCCTTTTCCATCATGAGATTTGTCTGGTTTGAATCTGTGCCGGATTTGCCCTGACTATCACAGTCTCAGTGACTTCCTACGTGCGTCAGCTCTGTTGTGTATGGAAGGCGCTGTTTCCTTGGAGCCATCGATCCCCTCTGGCTCCAACACTCTCTCTGCTCCCTCTTCCATATCGTCCTCCCCCATCCTTGTGCCGTAAGGGAAGGGGTTTGGTAAAGACATCCCATATAGGACTGAGAGCTCCAAAGTCTCTCTCTCTCTGCACACTGTCAGGTTGTGGGTTTCATGATTTCTACCGTAGGGGAAGAAGAAGCTTCTCTGATGGGGGCAGGGTGACACCGTGATCTATAGGTAAGAAAGTCATGAGGAGTCATTTTTTTTTTATTGCTATGTTCCTTTAGAAGAATAAGATTTAGGTCCAAACTCTCCAGTAATTTGTGTCTCTTTTATCTGTAGATTTTTTTCGTTTTCCTGAAAGTCACCAGTACTCTCCTATCTACCCCAGCAGAGTGTGTGCCCTTGACGGGTGGAACACTGCCTTGTCTCTCTGTTTATTTAACTGTGGTTGAAACAATAAATGTGGAATGAATGAGTGAGTGAATGAATGAATGAATGAATGAATGAATACAAATATTTTTTTTTTTTGCTACCAAATCCTAGAAAAATATTTGTTCGCTCACATGATTAGCTTTGTGTGTGTTGTATCTAGAGTCACTGTAAGTGTGAACTCAGGTATTATAGAAATAATAGTTATTGATATTATCTACCATTTCCTCTTATCTGACAGACCCTTTATTTGTAGTTGTTTTTAATACCAACAACTTTATTAAATTTTTAACTTCGGTGGAAATAATTATTTTTATAGCTTGCATTCTTACTAAATAAAAAAATTTAAATTTAAATTACAGCCAGGTGGTGGTGGTGCATGCCTTTAACCCCAGCACTAGGGAGGCAGAGATAGGCAGATCTCTGTGAGTTTGAGGCCAGCCTGGTCTATAAGAGCCAGTTCCAGGATAGGCTTCAATCTATAGAGAAACCCTTTCTCAGGAAAAAAAATTACAAACTACCATCAATTTTTGAATTTTCAATTTCCCTTTATTCTGGTTTTTAAACTATTTTTGTTTGGGATACTTAGAAATATGTTACTTCATCATTAATCCAATTGCAAATTTTTAACTCATAATAGCATGTTTTATTCCAGTCATAAAAAGTCAAAAAGAGCTAGGCCCATTTTGCTTTGAGGATAGTAGAATGTATTTGTGGCCGTGTGGATGAAGATCATCATTGCTTTAAGGTCAATACTGGCATATTATTTTCTTCTTCGATGATATTATAGTATTTTTTGCTCTGGGGTAGTAAGTGAAATGGCACTTAAAATTTTCATTTCTGAAATATCTTTTCACGGCAGGCAGGCAAGGTGCCAGTGAGTAAAGGTAATGCAGCCACACCTGATAACATGAGGGCAATCCTCAGAACCCACGCGGCAGAACAAGAGGAAAATTCCCAAGGATTTGCTAAAGTTCAAATTATATGAAACTTCAAGTCCATAGAAGAATCGAGAAAATTAAATAGAGTCTTCAAGGACAAACATTCCACATCTGTGACCAACTCCTGCTCCAATCTGTTTCATCTGCACCCCACCCCATCTCACTCTGCTGGTCACCTGGATGATTTTGAAGGCAACTTCATCTGGAATTCTCTCAGTCCAGAAGTAGTAAAGAACACTTCAGAAGACTAGCCATGGGACAAGAGAGACAGGTCCGTCAGGAAAATGGTTTGCTTTGCAAGCGTGATGACCTGATTTGCTACTTAGAACACGTGTCAAATTTCTGGAACTGGGGGTGTGTGTTCATAACTTCCGTGCTGGGGCTCACTGGCCAACCAGACTAGCCTAACTGGAGAGACAATGGAAGATATTGTTTCAAGGAAGATAAATGACAGTCCTGTTCCTGCTTTCTGCTCCCTTTGCATTTGAATTGTGAAAAAGAACTTCAATGTATTATCTATTTGCTCTAGAGAGATCTAGGTTTTGCTGACTTACTCTGCATGGTGAGATTTTTATCATGTCCTCACATCTGTGTGTGCCCTGTAGTTTGTTATCAACAGCTTCAGAGGCCAGTAGGACCCAGCTTAGTGTTGTGAGGATTGCTAGTGGTGAGTGGTGTGTGCCACCATCAGGAGGCAAACCATGTGTGGTTGTCTTTCTCTGATGTTGGTGTCTCACTATCTCACAGTAATTACTATTCATCAATTGTTCACTAGATGGTGTTGGTTCGTGTGTTGCCAACTGGGTCCCAAACTGAGGATGGAACCTAGCCAAACAAGTTAGGGCACATATTTTTTTTTTCTTACAACCAACCAACCTGTATCACAGAATGATTTTTTTTTGGCTAGGTTTGATACAGCATAAAATAAATATACTTACTCTAAATACTTAGCTTAGTATCTTTTGTTGTAAATACAAAATTCAGTGAGCACACTGTGGGTTTTGCTGTTGTTGTTATGTGCATAAGATTCTAATGTCAATTTTTACTTAAACAGTATTGAATTCCTATTTTGAGGCAGATATGCCCTTGAAGGAACATTCCCTGTCTCTCTGTAGCTTCTCGGACAGCATGAGGTAGACAGATTGCTTGGTCTCTTCACCTTTGGCCCACAGCAAGAGGACCGACCATGAGCTAGAATAACTTTCCACTGGGACGGGGAGCTGACTAACACAGTAGCAACATTGCAATTCTGATATCTTCTGTTGGTCGGAATCCTGCAAAAAGAAACTTCTCCTCCACAAACCCTTACCTACTGTGCTCACATCAGAACAAACACTCTCTTCCTTTACCTAGAGGCTTTCAAAAGAATACATTTTCTTATCTCCCAGAGTTGACCACTGACTTTTTATTTTTCAGTAAGTTTTCTTCCAAGTGTCATTATGAATGTAAGAGTTTAAATATTTCCAATGTGGTTCAATTTAAGCATCACCTATGTTTGGCTCTTTTCCAAGATGACTTCTGAGATCTTTGACAGGTCTTCAATAGAGTTCAATAGGCTCCTATTTTTCTTATACGTCATGCCAAGATGTATGACCTGAAACTGGTCATTTCCCCAGCTACTCTGGTTTATTTGAATGGAACTTGATTATTTTGAGACCACAGTCTGATTGGCAGAAGTATTTACTGCTATATCTCAGCTATTATATCTAGGACCTTTTTATTGGTGGAGAGGAATACAAACTATATCGACATAAAATATATGCAGGGAAATATAGGCTGTGGAGATGGCTCAATTGGTAAGGCATTTGCTGTCAGCATTGGCTGTCAAGGCTAACAATCAATCCCTATAACCCACATGGTGGAAGTGAAGACCCAATTCCTGAAAACTGTCCTCTGACCTTCACACCTGGGCAAGTCTTGCTTGCATACATATGTGCACATGTACACACACAGGTACACACACTCACACTCATAAATAGATAAGCGTTCTATTTGTATGTGTAAATATTATGGGAAATGTTTTTCTGTATTTCCTTCTGACTTGGTTTAAACAATAAACTTCTTTATGTATTTTATTGGCACAACATTGAACTCTTTCAGAATCCTATTGGTTGAAGATAATTTTGAGCAGATGCCTCTTTACAAAAGCATGTTAACAATTTTTAGAAACAAAATTGTAAAGACAGAGCTATGTTTGGTTTTAAATTGCACTTAAGACAGAAACAATCACCTTTTTAAGAAAGCAAAGTAGAAAGTACATATACCACAAGATGGACTGGAATTGTAGCTAAGTGTGGTATCACAGTACCCCAAATACTAGCACACTGAGGTTGTTTTCCTCTAAAAGCCTTATCACTCAGAAGATATGTATACACAAAATTCTAAATCAAATTTTATCTTATGATTTGGATGTGTATTCTGAAAGACTGTTTTCAGAAAGAGAAAAGGCTGTTTTCACTGACAAACACCACAGCCTTATCTAATTCATTTTGCTTCATAATAAAATCAGCAGAGTGACTTCCAACCTTATCAACGTTACTGGCTATTTTAGCTTGGCATCAAGTGAAATACTTGTTTACATACCTGCTTTTTTAAAAAAAAAAATCACTCTGCTGTGCATTAGGTTTCTGGGTTCATCCTTTGTTGGCATTTTCATTTGCACCAGATGGACGAGAGCAGAGAGGATCCGAAACAGCTTTGCCCTAAAGTCAACTTTCCCATCCGTGCTAATTCAGGAGTGTGGAGGAGAGACAAATTATAAAAGTCCCTATTTTTGTCGCTGCTTCTTCCTCCCCACCAGTGCTTTCACATCTCCGAAGGCTTCTCATCCTGTCATTAAAAGGACATATTTTGGCATTAGCTTAGACTCATAGTTAGGGGGTGAGTTGATGAGCACATTGTCACAGGAGCCCAGTCACAGAGTTTATCCCAGCCACTACTGCTCCATGCTCTTCTGACCCTTTCTGCCTCCCAAGAAAGCTGCTGAGGACTGCAAAGGCCTGAAGCATGCTGGGAGGGCATCTGTCAGCTGCTAGGATGACAAGCTACCTAACAAATCCCACCTGGTACAAGCAGCAGATGCCACAGTGAGAATGTCACCTCTTCTCCTATGTGCTGCCCAGGTATTGGCACTGTATATTTAATTCATTGTGAACAGAGTAGGAGGACTCTGTATATCAAAATGGAAGATGAATTTCATAAGTGGAGATGAAAGGAATTCTGGTGAAAGAGGCTAATAAAAAAAAAACTGCCTTTTTTGGTTGTCACATCTGGGTTGGAGCCCGGGGGTGGGACCCAGAACAACAGATTAAAGACCACTTCTTCAAAGTTTGTTTTCAGTTCTTCTCAGAAGATATACCATTATTTCATTGAACCCACTCATTTAACTCAGAATCACTTCAAATTCACAAATCAATTTCACTAAGTATGTAGGAATAAACAAAGCTAAGAGAAAACAATAAGATGAAATGTGGGCTACTAAGTCTTTTTACAAGAGGTCAGGACAGTATGCCCTTTCCAGGGGCTTGGCTGATGCTTCATTTGTAGATGATTAAGTACTTTCTAAATACAAATATTCATTCCCCATTTCGGTCTGTCTGCTTGGATTATTTCCTTTGGGAAAGGGTAGAATGTATTTGTTGACCCAATAGAAAATCTGAGGCCCGCTTAAGTTGCTGTGTAACACTTTTCACTGAGATTGAAACATTCTATCTTGAAGGGGCACTCTTTAAGAGGGAGGTAAACAACTCAAGTCGTTTTAGGAAGTCCCTGAAACTGACTAGATTTATTAGATCCCTTCCTCTCAAAGTATGTAATAAAGCCCTGAAGGTATCTCTCAGACAAACGACCATTGCAAAATAAGACTCTCAGGCTAGACCAGCTGCCTGGGAGAACCAGAAAACAGCTGAGATGACTGAAGAAGTGGTAGACCAACTGAGGTAAGTGCCTGGCAAGGACACTCTTCACCTGTTGAGCTACCTGCTGGCTGTGCAATGTGTTCCAGGTTCCAAGTTTTTTGAACTGTTACCCATGCTGAGGTGGGCTTTGATGATACACCTGCCTTTGAGTCACTTTTCTTCCTGTAAATAATTTCAAACCCATATACCTATAAGCAATCCCAATCAAACTCATGGTTCACCAAGTTGGACTTTGGTGGTATACATACTTTGGGCTATCATGGGTTCTCTATTTAGGGTGAACACTCAGCTTCACCCTTGATAATCTGATTCTGGGTTTTCCTTATCAAGACTAATTAAGATGTGCTACATGAGGATGGATAGATAAGCATGTTGCATCACCCCAAGAAAAGTCTTATCACACAATAGAAGTACACACACACACATGCAAACACACACACACACACACACACACACACACATACATTAGGAAGGGAGGGGAGTCAAGTAGACCTCTTCTGCATTTCTATTTCTCAGTACAAGGATCATTTCTTTCATTTGAGACCCTTCCTGCTTTTAGAGGAAGAAAGTCCTTTCAAATAGATCCTAGCCCCAAACTGATCCAGTCTAACAAATTCCTAGTCAAACCGGGCTTGGTCACCCGCTTTGTGTTTTTCTCTCTAAAGTGGCTCTCTGAAGCACTGCCCCTGCTCTTGCTGACTAGCTGGCCCATTCTGAAGTGAGAGTGGCAGTAAAGTGTAAGACTGGGTTCCTGCTCTGCTCTGCAGGAAGTGGCTCTGGGTCACACTGGGGAGTTTAGCTCCCACCTTTTAATGGTCCTGTGGGAAGCCACGGAAATGACAAGTTAATGAAGTCCCACAGTCTTTGTTACCGTTTTAAAGCAGTCGAAGCTATTGCATTTACATTTTCACAGGAGAATCTTTAATTCATTGATGGAAAGACTGTAGCTGTTCAGTTCACCACACTTATTTTTTTTAGCAGCAGGGAACATTTTATCATAATCTTAGGCAGAGAAGACAAAGTATGGCTTAATGGCTCTGTCCATGTACGTATTTCATTAGAAACTACTCTATTTTCAGAAGAAAAAAACCCACACACATTATTTTAATAACTTGAAAATTATTCAAAGGAGTGTGTTTCTGATCCTACCAGTTCACAAAGAGAGAGCCTGTGAAAGCCAAGATCTATATATCAAACTCCAAAGCCCCCTTGCTTTTTTCTCTTAAACCTCTGTAGAGAAACAATTGAAAATTGTTTGAAGTCACATTGCACAAACATACTTTATCTTTATAGCAATTAAATTTAGTTATAAATTTGATTACAAATAATTATCTATTTAATCATAAATAAAAGCCTTCTTAAAGGCAAAATAATTTAGAACATTTAATGACTGAGCTGAATTTCAGAAACTATGCAGTTTATTGTGTATGTATTTTTTGATTATTTACCTCATGTGTGTGTGTGTGTGTGTGTGTGCTTCTTTTTTTTATCTGTATATCCCTTAAAATATAGTTGGTCCAGCAGAAATGAAGATATTCTAAATAGACACTTGTGTCTCTCAATCTGACTATCAGAGTTTTTCAACAATAGGCTCCAAAGGAAAGGGAATTTCATCCCAAACCCATCTGAAGCATACCCTAGGTTTTGGGAAAGAAGATAGCGTTAGGAGGGTGCACCTGAGGCTCCTGAGACTTGGGAAGTCATACAGTTAATCAAACTGTGGGAGATTCCTGTAACCTCCAAGACTCTGGTCCCGAGGCATGAGAAGCTCCCAGGGTTTCTGGGGTCTGTTTAGGGCACCTCTGAGTCAGACCTGGATGGATGATGAGGTTACCTTGTCCTGCAGAATTTGAGTGTGGATGATAACACCCTCCTATCCCAAATCCCCCCCCCCCCCAAAAAAAGTGCAAGGCCTTTCAGCCTGAAGTTCAGAGAGTATGGGAGGAAGAGGGTAAGAGGGTAGAGGAAGGGTCAGAGGAAGATGGATGAGGCAGACGTGCAGGAGAGCAAAGAGGGCTGGGGTCACGCTGGGTTTACACAGAGGTTCTGACCACAGGACTAGCACTACCTATGAAGGCAGAGGCCACAAAAGACCAGAGGTCTTAGGTCGGAATGGTGGCCTTTTCACCTGGTTAGTGAGCTTAGGGTGTGGCCATGCTTCCAGATGAATGGTCCCAGGGAAGGGGAAGGAGGGCTCTCTGCCCAGAGTACCCTAAAAGGAAAAATGACGCAGAGACAGACAGACAGGCAGGCAGGCAGGCAGGCAGACAGACAGACAGACAGACAGACAGACAGATACACACACACACACACATACATGGGTAGCTACCAGGAAGTAACAGCTACTTTTCGTGGGTTGACTGGAAACAGGGTAGGTTGTTTTTGACACCCAGTCATATTGTTTCTGCAGGTGAAACAGACCCATTAGGCAGGGGCTAAGCCATTCTTTCTGATTAGGGCTTACTGCCCGGTACAGCCTGAATCAATCCCTCTTGACCTGAGGCTATTCACTAACATTGTGTTCTGAAAATTATGATTGGCATGGCCTTTTAAGAATGTATGTAGGAGCGCGTGTATGAATGAGCATGAGCGCTCTGGGGTGATTTTTGTGCTATATAACAGCCATTGCGTTTGTATCTTCTGCCTTCTCCCTGACATACAGAAAATTAAAAAAAAGAAAAACACCTGAAACTGAAAAGAAACACTGTACTTTAGGAAGATGGGTGCCTTGGGATGTGGCTAGTACAAAGATTAATTTGAGTCTCTCTTTGGGTAGAATGCTTGAGATTGATGCTTTAAAATGTTAATTTTAAAAACAGAAAAAAAAATTATAGAATTTACCAAACTAGTTAAAATTTAAAATATTTAACCCCTAATGTGGTTTACATTGGTAAAAAAAAATACTCCTAATAATAGACATTAAATAGCTATTAGATTATTGTTATGGTTCAATAATACATATAAGACTGGCTACAATGTATACAATGATAGAGTTATATGTTTGTCAGATCTTTATATTATTTTTAATGAAAGTTACAGAAAAATAATCTACTAACAGTCTCTTTGAAGATATGTTAGCCTAATGTCTTACATTTAAAAAGCAACATTAGGGCCAGAGATATGTCTTAACAATTAAGAGTGCTTGCTGCTCTTGCAGAGAGCCCAGGTTCAGGTCCTAGTGCTGACATGGTTTCTTTTTTCTATTATTATTATTATTATTATTATTATTATTATTATTATTATTATTAATTCTGACATGGTTTCTTATAACTATGTGTAACTTCAGTTCCAGGGGGTCGAAGGCCCTCTTTTGAACTTCACTGCCATCAAGCATACATGCAGTATACTTAAGTGTATGTAAACAAATTATTCATACACATAATATAAAAATAAATCTTATGGAGAAAAGATGCACATTTACTAACCAGTCGAAAACATCTCTAAACTGCAAATTTTTTTCTGGACAAAAAATATTTTTAGGATCAGGCTGCATGTGGAAATATTTTAATGTGATTTCTAGACCTTGGTCTATTTAAAATACATGCAGATTGTTAATAAGACAATGAGCCAACTGTGTTGGGATGATGGTTAACAGATGATATGTTTTGATGTAAATAATGTAAAATTAGATTTTTAACATTTAAATATTGTATAGGATATAGACTTGTCAATGGGAAATTTGAGGATGAATTCTAAAGGAAAGTCCATTCCTTTTGAATTAAGAATCAAGAAAACAGGCAGGCTCAGGGATAGAAGTCTGTATGAAGCTACACAGAAAACAGTCTTCAGTGAGGCAGTAAAAATACCGAGCGTCAGGACAGACACACTTAGAACTGTAGTCATTATCTGAGAAGGAAAAGGGAAGGTTACGCTCCCCCACTTTCTTTCTGGAGTCAGAAAAGCAGGCAAGATAAACTATAAGAATCTGTAAGCAACAGCATTGATGGAGGGGTTACAATCTTTGGAACAGACTGGATTGCCATGTCTCCACCCGGGACCAAACAAAACCTGGGGTGTAACACTTTCTCCCTCTTCACCTGACATTTCTTTGAAATTCCCATTGTGTTTAAAAAGTTGTAGTTCCTTGGAGTATTGAGGCATTCTTTGAAAAGCTTGCTATTACACTAGTCTGTATATTTAAAACTGTGGTGTCTTCTTTCTGCTGTGACTGTGCTAGCTAAGGTGCTAGGTGAGTTGCATTGAAGCTCGTAGTAAAAGAGAAAGAAGCAGGGGGTTAGTCAAGGTAAGTTCCCATGTGAGATGTGTCCCTGTTTGCTTAAGGGTCTCAGAGAATCTGAAGCTCTGTAGAGTTCCTTCCATTTTCTTTCATAGTAACTGTGAAGGAGGGACAAAGGGAAGGAAGGAGGGAAGGAGGGGAGGATGGGAGGGAGAAAGGGATTTATATGGCTATCTATCATCTTTTGATAATTAAAGACTTAAGTAATGTAATTCATACAGTTGGACCTTTCTGTACTTATTTAGAAAGTTTAGTTTGTCTCTAAAACACATTTCGAACAATGCTAAAAACACAGTAGATAAATTAGTAAATCATCCTGACTATAAAAATCCACAGTTTGAGAACTAATCTAATAAAATGTACCCATTTCAAAATTGTTAATGTCCTAATATAAAGATGCCAATGAAAACTAGAAGCCAGTTCCTATTTCTAAAGTAGCACTATGTTCTTAAAGAAATTATTCTATTCTGAACATTTTATCATAAACTTAAGACAAGATTTATGTTTTGTCAAAAAATGTTTTATGTTTTCTCCTGTTTGTGTTTCATAATTTTGGCTACTTAGGAAACTGTCTTAACAAAGTCAGGAGTCGGTTAAGGATCCGTCTGTGTTGACATCTTCTTCTACATGACTGCTTTGTAAACAACTATTTTAAACTGACTTTAGTACATTTAATTCTGTCTGTATCCATGACTAAAAACATTTGTAGGCATGTATCTAAACGTCCTATTATGCAAAAGTGACAGAGTTGAAAGTGTATTAGGTTAGTACATGCAAAGTAGCCATAGGTGTTGCCTACCACCCAACGCAGAGTATTCTCAGCAGGCTGAGGGACCCATGAAGAAGACACTATGATGGGTTTTAAGAGTTCATGGCTGTGGCCAGAGCCAACCTGATAATAAAGCTGGTCAGACTGAGGAGTCTGAAACAACTCTACTCTGTACAGAAAATACAAGAAAACCCTCTGACTGTACCCTGGATAAGAGAAGGAGATAACACATGTAGACTGAGATATCCCTACTCAGTACAGAAAATACAGAAAAATCCCCATGACAGTATCTTGGATAAGAAGAAAAGATAACTCATGTAGACTGAGATATCCCTACTCACTATAGAAAATACAGAAAAATCCCCATGACAGTACCTTGGATAAGAAGAAAAGATAACTCATGGAGACTGAGATATCCCTACTCAGTATAGAAAATACAGAAAAATCCCCATGACAGTACCTTGGATAAGAAAAAAAGATAACTCATGGAGACTGTGAATTCTGGAGGCTAACAAGAACATTCTTACCGTCCACACAGCAGACTTTGAACTTTTAAAGAAAGAACTGATACAAATGATGGAATTGCTTGGGCTCTATTGGCCCTTGCTAACATTTTTCTTTACTTCCCCTAGCTACTAACTCTTGAAACCAAGGGCACCTTCTTAAAATGGATGACAATGGACTTCAGAGATGCTTTATTACATGTGTGGGGTAATAGGATCTCTTAGTGTCTTAAAAATTTGCTGTCTATATAATCTTACTATACAAAATGTAGGTAAGTATCTGTTTACTCTTATAAAATATGTAATTGGCTATTATATATGTGTACTATATATATATACATACACATATGTATTTATGTATGAGATATACTTATACATACTCTATACTAAGTAGCACTGTTCACAGAAGCATAACTACTGACAAAGAAGCCTGAACACCATTTTTGAGATGCTACCCACAAGACAAGTAGAATGGAACTCAAGTGTATTTGAACTAAAAGCCACTTAAAAAATATCTCAGTGCTTATACCAGTCTTCAGTGGTTTGCTGGCATGAACTCTTTGACAGTGTCTCTTCCCCACCCATAATATGGGATCAAATCATATTAATCAGGATAAATCACTCCTAGCATCATGGGAGATTATCAGTGGAGGTCATCAATGGAGAGCGATCACCAACATCCTTAGAGAATATCGTTCTGAGACAAATTGTCAGAACTGAAATAAAGTCATGCTGGTCATGGTGGTGCTTGCCTGTAATCCCAACACTTGGGAGGCTGATGCAGGAGGACAGCCTAGGATTCATGATGAGATATTGTCTCAATGCATCAAGATGCAGATGCTTGTACCAGGCCTTCCAAAAGCATTGAAGTTATGAAAAAAAATTATTCTCGTGCATGCTGCCTGGCACTAACTGAAGATATGTTCCAACCTCAGTTCCCACTTCCATCCTCTTTATTATGTTTGTTTCAGACACGGGCATACTTCACTTCAAGGTTATGGCGTGAAAAACATAATGTGGGGAACTGTAGCCGGCTTGGCAGAAATGAAGATATTCTAAATAGACACTTGTGTCTCTCAATCTTACTAACAGACTATTGAAACAATAAAACCAAAGAAATAGAAATTTCCCCCTAGAATTTCTTGGTGGGAGAAGGAAAAGCAGCTAGCTAGAAGGGAACTTTGTCTCCCAGAAAGATATTTCTCATTGTTCTAATAACTTGTCAAGCCAACTTACAAGTGAACTTAAAGCCCAGGGTGGGTCAGTGTTTCGTTGGACCACAGCTTCCCTGGGACTGCTTAAGCACACATAGCTGTGACCTTTTATTTAAACTTTAATGTCACACTCCAGAATACTAAGGACCCACTTTTGTGTTTCTCTCTCCCCCCCCTCTCTCTCTGTGTGTGTGTGTGTGTGTGTGTGTGTGTGTGTTTTGGAAGGGGGACTCACCGAATCTCTTTGTCCCTCTTCCAAACATGGCCACATTGAATGAATCTCTTTTTTATTCTTGCCACTGTTGGTCTCCTTGGGCTATTTTATTAAGGATGAGTGACTGAATCTGTCTTGGGGCACAGACTGTGGCCCAATAGGATTGTCAAGAATATCTATTGAAATATGTGTAATATTGTAAAAAAATTACTCTGGCACAATAAAACAGGCTTTACAAGATGGGCTCTTTTTCTGGGCCTATTTCGATAAGTATAGGAACTATTTCTAACAAAATTTTGCAGTGAAAAAGAGAAATAAGTTTAGCCCTGAATAGAAGAGCAAAGTTAGGGATCCATGGTTGGAAATTTGCTTTAAGAGGCTGGATGAGTTCTTCATTAACTTAACCATACATCAAAGGCATGCCGGGATGATTGGATATAGAAAGCTGGAAGTGGGAAATATGAAACTCTGTTCATTATTGGCGTGGAAGTGAATTGTGGGTAAACTAAATACATAGAATCTTTGCTAAAACTGGATTCTGTAAGGATGGAGATAGAAGCCCAAGATGGGTCTAAGATCTAAGGGTTGAGGGCCCCCAATCAAAGGAGAAAATCAGACCATGGAGAAAAATCTTGGTCAATAAATACACAGATTTATGTGTATGTGTGTGTGTTGTGTGTGTGCATGTGCGTGTGCGTGTGTGTGTGTGTGTGTGTGTACAGAATGGTTTAGAGAAGACTTGATGTCTTTATTTGAATAGATAATTTAAAAAATAGATTTTCAATTTACTCATTTACTCAGTAACTCTTTAAATCTCTGGGAAATACTGAGTGTTCCTGTACTGCCGTGATCTAACTTAGCAGTGAATACAGCTGAGGCACTGATGTGTTTATCTAACTTGTTCTATTACCTAAAAAGACTTGGGAGTCAAATACCTGGGTGAAAACCCGATAGATCAAAATATAGGAGTGACAGGTTGACCTTCTCTCCACACTTCCTAGATCAAAGAGCCTGCAAAATCTCCAAGTCTCTCCCTTCTCATTCCTTTGTGTCTTCTCTATCTGTGTTCCTATTTCCAACTTCTCTATGGCGAATGGCTAATTCTGGTCAGCTAGTGGCTGGCTCCACCCCCTGACTCCAGGTTAACTTGATTAACACAGTCTCTGGGTATCAAATGTCCTGCAACAAGAACTGGCCATCTGAGGCAGCTGGCAGCCACACAGCATTGTGAATATGAATCCCATAGGGTTCAGATACTGAACCTCAAATCCTAGCACCTTGGCATAGAGGACATACTGGGCATCTTGGGTCTTCTCTTGCCCTCTGCCTCACTGTAAAATATGAAAAGAAAGTTTCTGGCCTTCCCTGGGAATAACAAACTTCTCTGAATTCAAGACACAGCCACAAGCCGCCTGGGTCCCTCTTTGTTTAATGATACCTCTGTGCAAGGTCTTCCTTGTCAGACATAGCATAACAACACGGAAGTTTTCCCATTTCATTTCTGAAGCCTTCTGTGCCATGAAATACTAATTAAATAAATTTGTGTGACTGGCATGCTCTGCTGTAGAGGCTTCCCCACAAACCCACTGAGAAATCTATTTCCTCTGTTTTCATTAGCAGGGTGGCTTCTGTGAAATTTACTAGTGACCTATTATTCAGAGTCCTGCCCATGGTAGCAGCACAGTTAAGGATAAGAGGCCTTAAGTGTTCAGATCAGCCGCACACAAACTCAAACCTAGCAATGAGCAATGAGCAGGGAGGCCCAAGTATCTGCCAGGGAGGGCCCCTTTTACCTCGATGCTCTGACCATACAGCTCCATCAGAGACTTCTTTGACTCTGCTCATCTGCAACATCTGCACACATGGGCTACATGGAATGAAGTATTTTGTTGGTTTATGTGTCCCTGGTACCAGTTCTATAGTAGATGATAAATAGATTTAATCTAGATATGATACCCGTTCCCTGTGAAAATTTTTGTGGACCTTTGGAGTGGGTAATTCTTATTATCTAACTTGGCATCACAATCTACCTCAAGATGTCAAGTTTAGCCACCTATCCCTGAGAAGCCAAGTAAAAATAACCAAATAGAGGAAATCAGAAAAGAGGATGCATTTCATGTGATCATATTGGGAAAAGGGACAAAGTGATACAGTGACCCACTGAGACCATCTATGGGGCCCTAAAGCGAGACTAAAGCTTAAATACAGGCCTAAGGACGTGCACATCTAAGCAGTCTGGTCAAGTCTGATCCTGCCACTATTGACCCATCATTGTCTGGGCTTTGATTTCAACCTGTAAAGTGTTGTTGGGGGCTGCTTGTTGGTTCCCAGCCGCCTGGCTAGCTTAGACCCAAAATAATCACACAGAAACTGTATTAATCAAATCACTGCTTGGTCTATTAGCTCTAGCTTCTTATTGGCTAATGCTTATATTAATTTAACCCATTTCTATTAATCTGTGTATTGCCACCTGGCTGTGGCTTACTGACTAAAGTTCCAACTGGTGTCTGTCTCTGGTGACTCCATGGTGCCTCTCTGACCCCACCTCCTTTCTCCCAGCATTCACTTTAGTTTTCCCCACCTAGCTCTGTTCTTTTGCCCTATTACAGGACAAGACAGTTTCTTTATTGATTAACCAATAAAAGCAACAGAAGGACCTCCCATACGATTTCCCTTTTCTGTTTAAACAAAAAAGAAGGCTTTAACTTTAACAGATCAAAATTACATATAACAAAACAGGTATCAAACAAGAATTAAAGTTACAATATTTATATCTACTTTATCTTTTATCCTAACTAAGGAAAACTATAAGTTCTTCAACTCCATCAAAAACTCCAGAAGGATATATTACCTAAGTAAACATTGTAAGCAACTTCCCAAACTCTAGAATTGACAGAGACATCTCACTGCCTGGACAGTCACCCAAAGTTCTTCTGTACCATGTGAGCATCCATCTTCAGCCTACAGGTCCATAGTATCTAGCAGACTTTTCCATGATGCAGGAAATTTCAAAGATAGTTCTGTCTATATTGGCAGTTTGTCAGTCACATTTTTCTGTGTCCTCCAGAATGTCTAGCAGACTCTTTCATGAAGCAGGAACTTCAAAGGACCGTCTCACCTTTAGGCAAGTTCAGCAGTCATTTTTCTGTGGGTCTTGCATGTCCAGTTCATCAAGCAGTCCAGGCAAGAGCAGTTTCTTGCCCAAATGACTAACCAACTCCATAAGGAGCCTCTTTGATGCCCATCATCCTCTTGAAGTAGATTGGTCCTGCCAGGAACAGAGGTGTCTCACTGTCATGAAAAGTCCTAACTTCTTAAAACATTTTAAATGCCATATTCTGTAGTCTTTGAAAGGTTTGAAGAATGCCTATCCATCTGAAATACAAATCTGCCCACCTAGAAAATCTAAGTAACATGACTACAAGCTTGACTATTAACCTATATTTCTTTTTTCTTTTTTTTGGTTTTTTGAGACAGGGTTTCCCTGTAGTTTCTAGAGCCTGTCCTGGAACTAGCTCTTGTAGACCAGGCTGGCCTCGAACTCAGAGATCCGCCTGCCTCTGCCTCCCGAGTGCTGGGATTAAAGGCGTGCGCCACCACAGCCCGGCCAACCTATATTTCTTAATTATACATTACACCTCCCACACCAGTAAATTGGTCTGACAAGTTAGAACCTGTGTGTGTGTGTCGGGGGAGGGGGTCCTCTTTTTCTCTGGCCTGTCAGTCATTAGTAACCATCAGTCTGAGAGGGGAAAGAGGCAGAAGGGGTGATAGAAAGCTTTGTACATGGCCCATGAGCATGAAGGGAGGCAACTCTCTGGGAGACAGATTTCATTAACTCAGTTCAACTTTGTTCCAGAGTATTAAGCATATATAGGAATGGGGAGCCTGGGGACCAACCCTCATTTGCATTGAGTGGCAATGTGCCTATCACAAGCCTTAGTATCTGGCAATAGAGTCCTGTAGCAGAACTTTTAGCACAGATCTTCTAGCGGGAATCTGTGTCAAAGTTCAAGCTAAAGATGAATAAGGCATCTAATTTTAGAGACAGGCATCTGATTTGGAGATAGCTTTCAGATAAGGTCAGTCCTCCAGGCCCTGGGACATTCTCCAGATAAGGGCTGGTAGAGAACAGGAAGCCTTGCTGGGGAGGGAGAGAATTTCCATATTGCCTATCTCAAAAAAAGCTGCCAGGCTACGGCAGACTGCGACATCTAACCAGCCAGCAATGTATTCCCACAAGAGCCCTGTGGGATCTCTCTCTGGAAGACAAATTCCCCATTGGTTGAAGCCTTTTTCTTCTTCCTGCATGAGATTCCTAGAGAAATTTCTATTTCTTTAAGGCCTATTGTTTCAATTTCTTCAAAGTCTATTTCAATAATTTGATAGAGTAAGAGAGACTTGGATCTCTTTAGAGTATGTTCACTATACCCTAACGTTGAGATTGCCAGGTAAATCATAATCCCATGAACTCTGTGCCATGCTTGTTCAGCGTGTTCCCAGGATTCCTCTAGAGCTGTTTTGCCAGATAAATACTAGCCATCCATGCTTCAGGTTCAACTCAGCTCTTTCTGAAGTCTCCCTGACAGTTCACTTTGTTCCTTCTAAGGCATACCCATCCATTCTATCCCCTGCTAAGGCATTCCCACCCATTCTATCCCCTGCTAAGGCATTCCCACCCATTCTATCCCCTGCTAAGACATTCCTGTCCATTCTATCCCCTGCTAAGGCATTCCCATCCATTCTATCCCCTGCTAAGGCATTCCCATCCATTCTATCCCCTGCTAAGACATTTTCATTCATTCTATCCCCTGATAGGGCATTCCCATCCATTCTATCCCCTGCTAAGACATTCCTGTCCATTCTATCCCCTGCTAAGGCATTCCCACTCATTCTATCCCCTGCTAAGACATTCCTGTTCATTCTATCCCCTGCTAAGGCATTCCCATGGCACTTTGTGTTTCTGCTTTCACAGCCATGTCAAGGGACTAGGGAGCCACCAAACTGTCATTGAGAGATTACTTCAAAGTGAAACCATCTGAGAGGGAGAAGAGCAGTCTTGCCTCAACTTGCTTCATCTGACAAGACAGAGAGCCGGCTGTCACAAAAACACCAGTGGGAAACTGACCGTGGGTACCTTACATTAAGGAAAAATGTGGTGTCAATAAGCCTTATCATCGGAGCAGAGCCTTCTATCACTGAAGCCTTTCCCCTGTTCCTATATTCCTCCTGCAGGCTGATAATAAAACCCTACCCAAACTCTCTGGGTACTCCTGCATCCGTAATACATTTTTTTCATCTATTAACCTGTCCCTTGTCAATTAATTCACAGTCTCATACCCCTGCAACCAGTAGAATCTAAATTGGTAGAGAAATCTCAGCACTGTTTATTACAAATTGATTTTAGCGTGATTTTACGTTGGAGAGCACCGTAAAGGACCCTGTCTTGTACTCGCTGAATTCTCCAGAAGACTGCTAGCCAGGCCTGGCCTTGACTGTGTGTTTGTTCTCACTTCATTTGCACACGAATACCCATTTAATTGAATGTAGAATTCCTGTACCAAAACAGCTTCCTTCCCAAGGCTAACCAGATTCAGATGTAAGTCTTTGATGATCTTGATTACCGGTGTGTTACCAATTATGCGCGTAACACAAGTCCCTGTCCTACCCTCCTCCTTTGTTTCTGATTTATCCACCCAGCTCTGATCCTTCCGGAGCGATGAGGACTATTCTCGGCTTTGGCGACACTTAGCCGGCTACCTTCTGGTTTGATCATCCTATGGGAGGTACCCCACCAGAGTTCTGAAGGCGGGAGGGTGAGGGAGCCCTGCTGCCTTTTCCCACTGTCTTCCTGAGCAGCAGCATCTCTGGCAGTGTTAAGCCCTTTGCTGCTTTGGGAGACCTGGAAAACCGCTGCTCCAGGAGCAGCCAACACCAGGCCCTGCCTTCTCCTTTGCCTCTTCAGCCCAGAGACGACAGCTTCCCTCGGTTGAAACCTAGGGTCACCTCACTCTTCTTGTTTGCATTTCTAATCCTCTCATTAAGTTCTAACCTTCCTGAACCATTAGAGGTTGCCATCTGTGGAGTAACCTCTATCAATCGGGCTTTGTTACAGCCATTAGGAGCAGCCATTTCCTGGCTTAGGTGCAGGCACAACATTCCACGGTACTCCCCCAAAAAAGTTAACTGAGTTGGGCAGGTCAGCAGAGTAAGTGACCACTCCTTAGGAAGAAGGAACCCCACCTAGGGAGGCAGAACCATCTTAAGAAGTGTTAAAGGAAGGAATAATTATTTGTTTAATGAGGTAATGTTTTTCCTCCCCAGGATTTCCATCCTCTAGTGCAGGTAACCGAGAGTGGCTAAGGGTTCTGCTGGATCTCTTCACCTTCCTGAACCATGTCTCAGAAAGGCATAACATTTTCTTTTCCTCTTTGGTTTCTTTCTTTTAGACAGTTGGTGAATTTCCTGGACCCTAGCTCCCCAAGAAAGGCTCAAAGACAACGCAATAGTCTTGTATTTGTCATGCCCTGTTTCCAGTAGGGATTGATGGTTGTTGTTGGTCTTGCTGTGTATGTGGCAAGACAGAGTGGCTGGGAACATCTAGGCTCACTACATTAGCTTAATAACTATGCACAGGTGAGTGCTATTTCCTTATGTCATTTTCCTGGGGATTGTAACTGTACTTTTAATTTTTGAGTGCTAAACTGAATTTCTTTGTTTCAGCAAAAGTTTTTTTTTTTCTTATTGACACTTGGTTCTTTGTTTCTGCCCCCTCAAGAGCTGTAGACTCTTTGCTTGGATATTCATAATGAGAGGGCCAGGCAAATATTATGACAGAACCCTAATAACTCAGTTAAGAACTAGCCCTTTGTTTACAAAGGGCAACCACCAATGCCCATGACACTGGAAGAGGACCTTAGGCCTGGACCAATAACCCTCCCCACCTCCACCCCCCCCCCCCACAGGTAATGACCACATAATGATAAAGCCTGGGACTTGTCCAAGAATGGAAAAGCTATAGCCATGGTTCACCTCTGCTAGCCCAAACCAATTAGAAATACACGAATATGATTGCCACTTGCATAAGCCAATCCGAAGTAGAATGGTCACACTGCTTTGCAAGTTTAAGCTGTGCTCACTCAGGGTCCCTCTCGGGGTAATCAGCATTTGTACAGGTATGTGCGAGCCCAGATGCATGTGGCATAATAAACGCTCTTGCTGATTGCATTGTAGCTGGTGGTCTTTTGGGGGACCTCTTGCGGACCCCAACACATAACATTCCCATGTATATGTCATGTCCCCAAGTGCCTCAAGTTTTTAATCATTTTTCTCCTATGTCTTAGTAATTTTGACAATTCTTTTGTAACAGATTTTCTTCAGCATTCTCTATTGTCTGCTTCACTGCTCCCATCTCAGTTTAACTTGGCTTTCATGTTTTTCAAATCAAGCAATCTTTCATTGCATCATACTTTCATAATTATTTATTCAAGTTATGTAATTCTCCAATATCTCTTGAATGGTCACTATCAAACAAGTTTTTTTTTCCCAAAAGTCTACTGAAAATAACTAACCAGAGGTAGATCATCTCCACCCTTAAGGTTGCTTTATTTATTTTTTTTTTTACTGTTGTCTTTTTTATTTGTTTTGATTTAAAAATATATTTGTAGGTGATGTGATTTTTCTGTTTATCAATCATTCCAAGGATGCTATTTAATGCCCAGTATTTGCTTATAACTTCTCCACCGCCAAAATGATTCAAATTAGACCAAATCAAACCGAATTAGAAAATGCCCAGGTTTAATGGATGCCAGTGCTCCCGGGATGCCCTCCAGGAAAACATGGAGAGTGGGAAGGAGAACCGGAGAGACCATGTGTTCTTTCTCTGGTGGACAGTTTAAATAGTCTGTGGGAGTGGTCTTGATCCTCTCTAGGGAGGGGTCACTGTTTGTTTGGTGGGCTTTCTGGGAGGTGGAGTTTGGACTGAGGCAACTCCCAGGGGAGGGAGCTTGAAATGAAACTTTCCACCAAACATTCCAAAATGACTGTCAGGGGCTGAGGGAATGCTTCCAACCAAACACTCCAGACTACTTGGATAAAGGGGAACTGAGGTGACATTTCAAGCCAAACAATAACTAAGCAAAACATGACAAGAATTGGTGTGTCTATACAAAGCCTTCTTTTAGAAGAGGTTGGGATCTAGGTAAAAGAATTGAAGGGAAAAAAGATTTCAAAAGATAGGGGATTTGGGATCCAGAAGGAAAAGTCTGAGTTGCTGATAGAGAATGTATTTCATTCCTTTTTTGTATTCACAGCACAATGTCTGTTTCAATAATAAATAGGAATTTGGATGGGTGGATGAACAAATGAATTAGTTCAAAGTTCAAGAATCTTTAAAGTAGTCATCAAAAGAAAATTTCCATTAAGGCAAAGATCAAAGTTTTAAATATTCCTTTTTTGTAAGCACACTGTCAACTCAACAAAATTGTAGATTTAAGTGAGATTAATGTCTTTTAAGTTACAAAGAGCCATTTTTATTAAAAGGCCATTATTGTCTACATTCTGAACCAATGCTCTTTTTTTTCCTCTTCTAGATGTGGACTGAGCAAATATGCAGATGATCCATCTGAATTGCAAATAGGCCGTGGGACGCATGACAGTGTCAAGAGAGAGCAGAGCACTTAGTGAGAAGCAGAGTCCCAGCTTGTCTTTTGAGCTGTACCACTTGCGTATGCCATCCAGATGACTTCTCTGATTTCGTACGTGAAAATCTTCTTTACCTACTTCAGACAAGGGGACTGATGTGCATATTGAGGGGGAAGCACGATGCAATCTGGATCGTGGTTATGGTAATTTCATGAGTTGATTTCAGCACGATGTTCCAGTTAGAAGATAAAGAGTATGACCGGCTCTAAGAATGGAAGGGGAAGACAAAATGAACAAGCAAAAACTCCAAGTGATCTGTGCACTTAAGACAGAACAAAAGGAGGCATGCTGAAGAGAGAAAAACCACCCAAGTCATCTCCCTTCAGAATGACCGAAACTGGTACCTTTGAAGTCAAGAAACTCGATGAGAATAAACAGACCTTTCTCTATTGATGGAAAAGTACAGTGAGCAGATTCTGCTGAAAAAAAAATGTGATCCCTGGATGAACTTTATTTTTCCAGTGGAGATGCCATTTTTCTTTCCTAAGTTGAATTGCAGTGCACTAAGAACACAGTTTTCTCATGATTACAGCCTGATCACTTTCTGTGGTCTTCTGTCTGGGCACTAACATTCAAGCCACAGCTGGTTCCTAAGGGTTATGGGGGTTTTCACCAACTGAAGGCCACTGTCCTGAGATGAGGCACTGGCCCTCTCCCCCATCAGTTTCCTAAGTGCAAGTGTTCTCTCTCTTCCGTCTGTCTTCTTTCTACTCTACTTTCCAATATAGCGATTTGACAACTCTTTAAAGCTAAGATTCTTTTAATATTTCCAAACTTCCTTGTTTGGTTTCAACTGCTGCATTGGCTAACATTCCTCCCTTTAAGTAATCTGAAATTCCTGATTGCTGTTTGCCATTCTTTAACCTTCTGAGCCTTCCATGGTGTACCCATACAGGGAGTGTTTGTTGAGCAGTCCCTACTCTTTCAGGTAATATTAGCTGCCATTCCAGTGCAGCCTTTCCTAACAGGCTCTGAGACTGCTAACTCTTACCCCATGAAGAATTAGTTACTCCCCCTTTTCTGTTTCTCTTGCATTCTGTGCCCCGAGGGTATCTGTTGTGTGCACAGACCTGCCTCGGTATCTATCTTTCTACCATACTGTAAAATTTCCAAGGCCAGAAACCTGTTTTGTCTTTGTACCAACCTCATTCCTCAGTATTAAGATACAGAATTTCAGGGATGTATGCCAAAGTGGGTAAATAAAGAAACACATGAAAGGGGCCCACTATTCCCTATTTCTTTCTATCTTAATTAGTATTCCTTTATGGACCTTTTTGATTCAGCAGTAATATCGTGTGATATGTCACCTACTATAAGGATGGATAACCCACATTTCAAATATGTGCCTTTAGAAAAACAGGAAAGGCTGGGAACAGTGCCAAGTCATCTGTCTTTTGCTGCTTGTAGTCTCCTTGCCTATATAAAACTGCAAACAAGTACCAGTTGCACTACAGGGAAATGGCTGGAACACGCTGGGCATCCCACGCTTGAGCACCGTCTGGTGAAAGCCTCTTTCTACACGCCCTGCAGCAGCCTTATCCGTGCCATCAAGCAGGACCAGCAACTCGCTTTTCATTGTTGTAAGAAAGAAACAAGAATAAAAGGTTTGACTTCGCGGAAAAAAACAAAGACTGAAAAACAGACATGAAAACAAAGTGCATGGCTGAAGGAGAAAACTAATTTCTGCAAGTTCTCCTCTGACATCTACATGTATGTGCCCAAACTCACAAACACATGTAAGTTTCTTAAAAGTTAAGAAACGTGAACTGTTGTTGGAGAAATTTCCTCGTCTCTAGATCACCGTCATTACATACTAGTGTGGGCAGAATTCCTGTCTAACACTAATCTAGAACAATACTAGTTCTTGGTCCTCAG
Source organism: Arvicola amphibius (assembly GCF_903992535.2). NCBI lineage: Eukaryota > Metazoa > Chordata > Mammalia > Rodentia > Cricetidae > Arvicola > Arvicola amphibius. The sequence goes on from NC_052057.2 coordinate 89,053,639, forward strand.
TTGAGTTCATGAGATTTCTGACCTTTGAAACCTGTGTACAGTTGCATGGTAAGCATCAGAGTAACCTCTATACCCCCAAATTCATTAATGCCATCAGTGATCTGGAGAATGTATCAGGCACTGTTCTAGGTGCTGGACCTGAAATGAACAAAGTGGGGAGCTGTAAAATCAGGCAGCCTGCATACGGGAGATGGAGCTGATGTCTTAATGATGACTTCAGATTCTCAAGTCCTCTTTGAGTGGCAGAGTCTTGTGACATAGCCCACCCTGTGGAGAAAGGATTTTGTCTGCCAAAACATCTGTAAGTCCTATGAAATGCAGGACATTTTTTTCATTGAATGGAACTGCCCTTCCCATTGCAACAGGTACTATTCTATCTCCTTATTTCATTCTCCCAGTTATAGCAGATGCCTTCATCCTTCACTTTTACAGAGTCTTTAGCAGGTATCACTGCCTGTGGTCTACCATCTTTAAGCTAGCCCAACATTGTCCTGGAGATGGGACCAGGCCAGGCTTTCATTTGATTCCAGATAAGTGCTTAAATGAGTCAGTCAGATCCATTTAAAGCACTTGTTTTGCAATTGGTGTTTTCCTTCAATATCTGCAATGCAGAAAAGTCTGATTACAAAATTCCACTGGGAATTCACTCCACTAATTGTGTCTGTATATAATATAAAGAGTTGCATCATGGGTGAGTAGGGGGAGAACTTTGATTTAAACCTTTTATTGTAGTTTTTACCTATAACAAACAAGCATGCTTTACTGTTTATCGTCTCAAAAGATACATTTGCTCAATAAAAAGAATAAAGTGCTTACAAATGGCGTTGCCATCTTGAGCTGTGAATTCGGCAACTCAGTTGAGCCTTGTAGTGTGTGACTGCCATGAGACTGAACTTGCTGTCTTTGCACCATGTTATCTGTGAACCACTTTAGAAGTAAGAGTGTTAAATATTCATTCGGTGTCAGTATATTTTGACTTTCATGCCCTTTCCTAGACACATTCATTTCCTTGAAATCTTTTGGGGCAGAAATGAATTAGCCAAAGGCTCATCCTCTCAAAATGTGCAGGGAATTCTTTACAGTCAGACCTTGGGGTTGCCCGCAAGAGCTCACCACCTTCAGATTAGGTGAGGCGTTAGGTCGAAGATGTCACATGCCATCCTAAGTTGTTTCTTTTTAGAATTTAAGGGCAAGAGAAAAATATTCTGGAAACTTCCTTTAAAAAAATCTCTCTAGTTCTCTCATGTTTTTTCTTTTTCCCTTCTTTTTTTTTCCTTTCCATCTCCATGGGCTCCATAGTAATAAAAGGGACTGGGGAAAGGAAAGAGGATTTCCTCTAGAGGATGCAGAGGAGAATGAAATTCAGAGCACTGAAGCCATAGCTGTAACACAATACGGCAGAAAACCTCAGAATCAACGATTTTCTAGAATGACATTTTCTCCATATGCTTTTATAGCTTTCACACTGAGAAATTGCCACCTCAATCTTTTCCACATGAGTTCTTATTTGGAAAACCGTGACTATCTTCTAAACTGGTGTAAGCACTGGATTTTTTATACATAAGCTGGTTTTCTGATACCTAAGAACGATATACAATACAGAGAGGAAGTTACCATTGTTTTATTCGGTTCCCACACAGACATATACGTTTTACAGTCTTAATACGAAGTATTCAGCTTTGAGAAATGTTTTCAAAGGAATAATCAATCACATATCTTCTAAAGTTTTATGAGATTCACATTTAGCAGGCAATAGTCTGTGACACGTAGCAGCAATAACTACAGATGAATCAGCTCCTTATTCCATTCAGGTTGCTGTACGATAATACTTTGGATACAGTAATTTATAAACATTAGGATTTATTCCTCATCGTTGTGGATTGGGAAGTCGGTCCAAAATAGGGGCACAGAGAAAGGGGAAAATACCATAGCCTCATAAGGTAGAGAGGGCATGGCAATATTTCTCAGTTTCTTCTGCAAAGGCAGAGCCACCATGACTGACTCCTTAAAAGTTCTTACTTTATAGTCATGACCTTGGGGGTTAGGTCTTAAGATATAGAGATATCTATATATGAGAGATATTAGCACTGACACAGAAGCAGCATTTTCTCATCTTGAAGAGTGATACCTTTAGAACATAAATTGATACTTCTTTTCATCCATTGAACCATATTTTATCCACAGAGCCCGTATTGTTGCTGAAGAATCACCAGCTTGGTAATTCACATATTGCAGGCTCATCTCTCAATAGAAGTCAATGTGATGCCATTGCTGCTCTAAGATTCCCAATTTATTTATTGTTCTTTCTTAAAGTAAGCACAATAATGAGAATGGTCTGTGTCATTTGAACCAAGGAGAAATCAGTTGACAGTTAAGAATTTTTCCAGAATTCTTTTCCAATGATTCCCGGTTTATTATATTATTTGACATTCCCAATGACTATAGGGATAGTAGGGTAGATTAGTGTTAGTGCTGCCTCCTAGAAAAGAGAGGTCTAGACATGCTAAGCAAGAACCCAGAGCAGAGGGCTGTGATCGACTCTGTATGCAGACTGTGAATCTCAGCCACCTCTGTATAAATCTATCACTCTTTAAACAAGAAGGTAGAAAGCCATTTCATATATCATATCTAGTTCTTCAATATCTGAGCTGTGCCTGTTTTCTTTAATGACTGATATACTAGGCAAAGCAATGTGCCTACAGAGCAGTCACATACCTGGCGTTCCAGAATGAGTTTTTTTCTGTTTGATTAGCCAGCTCCCAAATAATGACATGAAGATGTAGGATATTTATACAGTGTGAAATAGATTGCTGTGATTGGTTTAATAAAAAGCAGAATGGCCAACAGCTAGGCAGGAAGAGGTCAGGCAGGATTTCCGGGGACAGAGAAAAGTATGGGAAAAATAAAGGCTGGGTTGCCAGTCAGACATGGAGAGGAGAGGTTTAAGATTGATGTTCCACATGGCAGAACAAAGGTGTAGAAAATATGCTTGATTTAAGTTATAAGAGCTAGTTGAGACAAGCCAAAGCTACGGACCAAGCTTTCATAATTAATAATAAGTCTCTGTGTCATTAATTGGAAACTGATTAGTGGAGAGAGAAAGACTTGCTACATATGGTACCCAATGTAGAGGCTTGAATATCAAACACAGGGCCCAAGAAAGCTAAGAAAGTTCTGGACAAGGAACCAGACATGGCTTCCTATGATGGAGGAGGGTCATCTGTCTATGTGTTACTTTCATTGGTTAATAAAGAAACTGCCTTGGCCCTTTAATAGGACAGAAAATTAGGTAGGCGGAGTAGACAGAACAGAATTGTGGGAGAAAGAAAGCAGAGTCAGGCTGATGCCTCAAGCAGTCGCCATGCCTCTCCTCTCTGAGATGGATGCCGGCTAAGATCTCTCCTGGTAAGGCACCCCTCACGGTGCTCCACAGATTACTAAATATGGGTTAAAGCAAGATTTGAGAATTAGCCAATAAGAGGCTGAAACTAATGGGCCAGGCAGTGTTTAAAAGAATACAGTTTCCGTGTAATTATTTCGGGTGTAAAGCTAGCCGGGTGGCGGGATGTGGCCCGCCGCCTCACTACTACATTCCTAGATCTACAGTGGCTCAGGTGGGCCAGTGATGGGAATACAGAGACATGGCTACTGGCTGCTGCCTGTGGGCTGGAGTCAGCCACCAGTGCCATGTGCTAAGCTGAGCCATGTGGTAGCTGACATGTCAATTCAAGATTTGACTCATGGTCAGAGAAGGCTGACATGGCAGGCACTTAGAAAGCCAGGTCCAGGCACAGAAAACCTCTAAATTGGCTCAATATGTTTAAAGATGTGCTTAGATGCTAAAGAAAATGGATATAGACAGTCATATAAAAAAATAACTATTTTAAAACTAAAGTCTTTAAAGGCACACCACACACACACACACACACACACACACACACACACACACACACACACACACATGCATACCATGTGGGGCATCTGCATTCTGTATGGTGTTTTGTTGACTTTGAATTTTTTGAATGCTGATGAGCAACCAGAAGCTGCTAAAAGACACTGGATTATGAAAGGGACTGTAGACTTAAATCTCCTATATACTTTAGAAATGTCTTGGCTACAAAATGGAAGTTGAGAAATGTGTTGTGTTGGGGGAGAGGTTATGCATTTGTTTCCACAGGAAACAAAAAGATATAGTTCTATTTAAAATTAATGAAGATCAGATTTGTTGGGGGGGGGGACCTCCTGAAGATCTTGGTACATAGGGGAAGAAAAAGCTAAGAAGGACTCTAGGAAAGATGATGTATGTGCTGATTCCCTCTACCACGGGAACAGCTCTGACACTGGATGAGACATAATAAATCTTGTTGGCTATAGAGTCATCATGACTTATTATTTCATATCATCCTTTCATATGGATGCATATTTATATTATACTTGGATTATACAGTCCAAATGAACTCATAAATTTGACAAATGCCTTTTAATTGCTCAACAGAACAAAAACATCTTTAGCTGATTTGTGCACACCGCACTTCCATGCTTGTATTAATGCAGATATATATGTTACCTTTAAAAGTTTATGAGTTTCCAAAAAAAGAACCAGGAACAAATAAATCAGATGATTCAAGGATAGTTTCCTGCCTGGTGGTTATCTTTGCTACAATAAAAGCAAACTCTCTATATGGAGGTTCTTTGATGCCCACCATTTTTTTGAAGTAATTGGTGATACCAAGAGCAGATGTGTCTCACTGTCATGAAAAGCTTTATGTTATTAAAACATTAAAATGCCATATTCTATAGGTCTTTGAGGTGTTTGAAGGACGTCTATCTAAAATATACTTCTGTTTGACCTTGAAAACATACCTAACATGACTATAGGTTTGATTGCTATAGGTGACTAACTGCTAACCTGTCTTTATTATCTTAAGTAGAGTTCAAGGACTAAAACTTTACATTACATTTTCAGATGAGCTACATAGGTATAATACCTTAACTAAGAGTAGAAACATATATCCAGTATAACAAAAATAACCTTAAATTTGTATCAATAAACAAAAATCCTTGCCAATGTAAAATATTTGAGACTAGTGGCTGTTCCAAAGTAGACTCAACAATCCACCCCTTTATCCCATCATTTCTGTACTATATCCCCCCTTATCCTTTCAGAAAGAGATCTCTGAATCTAATCTTATTTGTTTAGCTTTTTTCCTGACCATGAGTAATAACAACTTGTAACAACCTCCCCGCAACATCTGTAATCTATCAAATGACCAAAAACTACCCACTTTACCTTTTGGGAATATGGGCATAGTGTTCTCTAGACTGCTTCCTATTGTCTGGGGTGACAGAATCTTTAGGGGGACCCTAAGAAAATTGAGATAATAGTCAAGTCCTGGGAGAGTTAGTTGTATTATTACAGAGTTAGTCTCTGTGTTATGAGAAAGTGTAGAGTATCTGAAATCCTGGCTGGAGTAGTCTGTGAGGCTAGATCATCTTAGCTAGCAGCTTTGAAGTTGTTCTGGATGCAAAGTTTTGAATAAACCATAACAGAGGTCTTCTGAGAGGCTGGATTACCTGGGCTACTTGTTTTTATTGGTGTCTGGTTCTTTTTCTTTTTTAAACACAGAAACTTTTAAGGGAAATATATACACCTATATTAACACAAGTATGGCATGTGCAGTGTGCACAAGTCAGCTAAAGATGGTTTTTGTTGTTCTGTATTTGAGCAGACAAAAGGCATTTGTTAACTTTATGGTGTCTTTGGACTGTATAACCAAACCTCTGTCCATGCCATATGAAAGGATGACATATAATAATAAGTCATGAGGACTCTGTACCAACAAGATTTATCATGTTTCATCCAGCCAGAGTTGCTCCCACAGCTGAGGGGTCGGCACAGGTGTCATTTGTCCTGTAGTCTATCTTGGTTTCTTTTTTCATGTCTGTAGTCAAGATTTTCAGGAGGTCTCCCCCAATAAAATCTGATCATCATTAATTTTAAAGAAAAGCATAATCTGTTGTTTCCTATGGGAACAAAAAGCATAACCTCTGCCCCAACACAATATACTTTATAACTTCCATTTTGAGGTTAAGACATCCTTAAAAATATATAGATTGGTTTAATTTAGCAGTTTCCATATCCAATGTGTCTCAGCAACTATCGCTTTTTGTACATTAGCATTTAAAAAATTGAAAGTCAACAATACAGGATATAGACCCCTGTGTATTTCCCATTTTTATATTACTTTATTCTTTCTTTAAATATCTTACTATCTTTGAACTATTTATTTCTCTATGACTGTCTACACCCATCTTTTACTGTATTTAAAGGTTTTCTAGGTCTGGATGACTCTACTATGCACCTTCAGCCTTCTCTGACCGCACTAGCCCGGAACAGCATTTACTTGCCCCAGCTATGTAAATTTTCTGAGTCCATGCTGTTTCTATCTATCACCAGTTGCCCAAGTGCTCACTGTATAGGAGCTACACCTCTGTGAGCTGCAAGCACTGGGTTACTTAGGAAGCTGTGCCCATTTTTTAAAAAGGGTTCTCAGGCCTTATGTGGAACTACATGCCCTGAGGCTGAGTGTCATATGTAACAAGTCTTTTTTCCTGCCAGTCAGCTCCCAAATAATGACACAGAGAATTCTCATTATTTACATAATCTCAGCCTATATCTTAGGCTTGTTTCGAACTAGTTCTTGTAACTTAAATGAACCCATTTATATTAATCTACATTTTATCATGTGACATTACCGCTCTTCCATCTTGTACCTCCTGCTTCTTCCCTGAGTCTGGTCGGCCAGTGTGCTGTGCACCTAGATTCCGCCTCCTCTTTCCTTCTTTCCCTGGAAGTACCCCCTATACCTCCCGCTTCACTATTGGCTGTTCAGCTTTTATTACACCAATCACAGCAACACATCTTCACACAGTTACAAATATCCCACAACACACACCGCATTGGCTTTTTTTTTTTTTTTTTTTTTTTTTTTTTTTTTTTTTTTTACCAATTCTCAATTTTGCTGGCAGTTTCATTTCAAGGACAGTCTCATGAAGTACAGGTAACAGGGGTATCTCAAGGTGTTAGCACCCCCAGATCAGGTCTCTTCAGAACAGGACTGAGACAGTAGGGTCACGGCTGTGCCCAAGCCACCACTGTGAGATAATGTTTCGTCCATCTGCAGCTTTTCACCTTCTGGTTTGCGCAGATAAAGCCTTCAGCCATGCTGTTGTGATCCTCTCTACCTACGTAACACCATTGCAGCAGAACATAGCATGAGCTGCTAGAGAAGTGAAAGCCACTATTATTTACCAAGCACCCAAGTTCCAGGTGCCAAGTAGGGAGTTTAGACCCAATATTACATTCGTTCTCTTTTGCTCAAGAAGGGTAATCATTTCCTTTTCTTTTCTATGTTTCTACTGAAAGTTGTAAAACAAAACAAAACAAAATAAACAAACCATAAAGAACACAAGTGTGATGGTTTGAATGAGAACAACCTCCGCAGGTTCCTATGTTTGACTATTTGGTCCCCCTTTGGTGGAACTATTTGGGAAGGATTAGGAGGTGTGGCTCTGTTGGAGGAGGTGTGCCACTGGTGGCTGGCTTAGAAGTTTCAAAAGCTCAAACCAGTCCCACTGTCTCCCCTTTTGTCTCATGGTTGTGTTTCAAGATGCAAGCTCTCAGCTACTGCTCAGTGCTATGCCAGGCTGCCTGATGCCGTGGTTCCTGCCATGACTGTCATGACTCTGTAGGTCCAAATAAACGCTTTCTTCTTAACAAAGTTGCCTTGGTCATGGTATCTTATCATAGCAATAGGAAAATAACCAAGACAGCCAGGAAGACGAGCTATACAAGGAGGGTTGCAGATGACTAAGAAGTTCCTGTCTTTATTACCGGCTTTGTATTGTTTGCTGTTCTGACATTATTATACTGCGGCTTATCCCATCTTTTAAAATAATGAAATATTTAGACACGCTTATCACATCTTAAAAAATAATGAAATATTTAGACGTATGTTTTTAGCCTTTTAAATTATAGAGCCCCAGTGATTGCATGAGTTTTATCAAGGGGAACAAAAGCTGTATTCACCTGGTTTCTCATTGCTATATTTTTATACTACTTACTTGTTTGTTCTGTTAGAGCATGCTTCACACATGGTTTGAATGTAAGGATGCTCCATCTCCTCATTACCGATCCTCTGCTTGGTGACAAAAAACAAAACAGAACACAGCACATTAACAAAAGAAAAATTTCTTCCTGTCATTTCTTGGCTTTCCTTGCCACTGCTCAGCAGGCAAGTTAATGAAAGAAGGCGAGAAGACAAAAAGAAAAGAAAAACGCCTTAAGGAACATGTGTTTAGTTGCATGGAAAGATCACGGAGAAGCCACAGCCATCTTCTCTGTATCAAATACAATCGAGTATCCCCAAAGTCAAAGAAGTCCTCATCCTTCCTTCCCTCGTTCCTTACCCTGGTGACTGCTTCTCCACTTGAAGCCAGTTTCAGGAAGCTGACTTTCTAGTGGTGGAATAAGAAAGAGTCTCTCCTGTTTCATCAGCAGCTTGTGGTTCTGAGGTGCATGCAGAAGTGATGTGGGTGGTTCTTGGGGCTGCGGCAGCATTGGTAGAACATGTCACAAGCCAGCATCTCCGACCTCATGCTGCAGCGCCTAGAGCCTGGGCTGCGGGTCTTCAGGCAACAAGCAAGGCCAAAGGCAGAGCCACTGAGATAAAAGATGCTTCAACACGTCTGGGGAGAGACAGGAGCAACTGTTGCAATTCTAAAGCAACTCTGAATTAGAATGAAATCACGTAGCCAGGTCATTCCCCAAATATCATCCAGCGTTCTAGCCCCGAGGAATGTCTATCACTCTGTATATACCAAATTTACATGGGGGCCAAACTTGAACCCCAAACTCCAAATTCTAAAAGAGAATGGTGTTTTTGCCTTGTTTCCAAATAAGGGAACCACTATCTATCACTCTGGGAGTGGGAGGATCTGATGGACCAGGACAGGTTAAATAGGAAACCTTGTTGCGCAGCCTCTTTGGGATGAACGGCCATCTCACAGAGAAGCCATTGCTTCTTTAATGTTCTGTCTCTCGTGTAACTAGGAACATATCGACTGTCTAAGATTTATATCATTCTTTGAAGTTGAAATATGCCACTTTAACTGTGTTCTTATCTTCTACACCCCACTGAATGAATAACCCAAATTACATAGAACAGTAGCAAATTGGCTCATCATAGCTCTGTTACAATTTCAAAAGGATGAGGATCTGAAGAGGCAGAAAGCCTGAAGGAACTAGGGAGGCCTGCCTAAGGAGCTGCCAGGTCTGTCCTCAGAAGGACACGGAGTCTAATTCACCCTTGGTCTGCAGTGATCACGAATCATTCACAATTTGTGTCGTGTTTGCACGTGTCCTCAGCATAGACGCCTGACAGCTTGCCTCTGCCAGCCCTGCTGGCTGCTCTGGGTGGACAGGATGCACTCAGCCACATGTGAGATGTAAATCATCCCCTCCCAAATAAAGCCATCTTTGCAAAGTGAAGGCCAAGGTGTCAGAGGACGCCTGGCCCTTCTCACTGTCAGCTGCCCACCTCTCTTCTAGCTTCCCCACCTCAGGAGGAAAGTCACAGCAGCTCGTTGCTTGACTGGTGAGCTTGGGACAGACAAAACTTGAACAACCTACATGCATACCAACAAGAAGGGCACTTTCCAGACAACATAGTTTTCTTGGTTTTAACAAAGCATTCCTTTGTTGTGATAAAAACACCAGGGCACAAGTCCAAGTTTAACTCCATTGCTGAGCATTATCTTTGAACCCTAAATAAAGTCAGCAGCGATTTTCCAGCTGTCAGAGTCCAGGTCCCCATTCTGAACAACACAATAACTTGCGGAGCAGTAATAGCTTCAGGAATCTCTCCCTGATTAGATTAATACTGATAGTTCGAGTCTGCGGATCACTTCAGCTAGTCAATTAACAAGCTAACTCCTAGCCATCCGAATCATAGATTCTTTTTATTTATTTTTGCTCATGTTTCATAAGATTCAGTGAAAAAGTACACCACTAATCAAAGAGCTTTGGGATGATTCTGAGGCATGGTTAAACATCAGCGTCCTCATTAGGAATTAGAATGCTCCCTCTTAGGAGGAAACAAAGCTCCTCTTGACAGAAGACTCCACAGAGTACCTCCCTCCCACAGGTTGTAAATGACTTCTTCCTCCAGATTTGATACTGACCAGCAAGGAGGTGACTCAATATTGGGAAGAAAGTCTTCTATATACTGCCAGGGTGTGCCTGTGTTGGGTATCTGGATGACGCCGAACAACGGTGCTGAGCCACCCAAGTGCATAAATAGCACCGACACCCACAAGAAAGCATGCTTTCTGAAACCACCAAGGAGCCCAGCTCCCCAATTTGATCACACTGAGAGCAAGAACTGCTTGACCCCCGTTTTAAATTACAGGCCATCATTTGAACTAGTGCTGGCAGGTAGTGGTGAGACACCCAGAGGCCCGGAGGTGCAAAGAAAGCCCCCCCCCCCCACTTTTGCAAATGTTTGCTTCTGCTAGGTATCTGAGGCAAGGGTAAAATAACATTCACAATGTCTGAAAGAGAAGGGCAGAAGCCTCCCTTCTCTAAATCTCCAGGAGCCGTCCTTATGCCCTAGATGGGTTGGAGGAAGCAGAGCAGAGCCTGTACCTGGCTGCAGGTTTGGACTCAGCAGATATCCCACACCCACCCAATCATCTCTCGCTATCATTTCTCCCCCTATGGGCCGATCTGTCAGATATTTGTTTATATTTACCTACAACTTGATTGCTTCAGCTGTGGGCTCCATCTCGAAAGGACAAGGACAAGGAAACGGAAACTACTCTCTCTAGTGGAAAGTGGTCTCAGGGATATTCAGACAGCTGAAACTCTGCAGGAAGCCTTTCTTCAGCTAGACCTGTAGGTAGGGAGATTTCAGACTTTCCTTGTCAGAGCCCGACTCTCCTCCCCGCGTTCTGCAGCTTCCTCTCTCTCAATGTTCCTTCTTCCCTGAGGCTCGCCCTCTGGCATCCCTGTCACCAGATTCAAAATAGGGGCCCAAACACACGTTATGACTGCTTTTGGCACTGAGCAGGGATAGGACGTGAGGGAAAATTGGTTTTATTTAAAAAAAAAAACAAAACGTCTTGTAGGATGCTGTTTGGGCTAGATGTCCTCGAATCTGAACAAGGCGTCTTAAAATGAATGCCAAGCAGCTACTTCGCCTGCCTGGAACTGAACGTTGTTCCCACAGCAGGGACCCTGGAGCTGACAGGATGTGGCTCCATCAGGTGGAAACCTTGAGGGGTCGAGTGGACCCAAATCTCAGGAGAGAAAGAGGTCTAAATCGCAATTCAGCCGCAGCCACAACCGGCTGGGCCCCGGGGACCCGGCGGAGAATGGCCCTCTCGGCTGAAGCGCGGGCTGACGCTCGTGTATAGGGTTGCAATTCTCCGTGATAAATGTAAAGACCAATTAAGGTTTGATCCGTGCTCACAGGAGGCAGACGGCGGCAGATAGTGGAACCAATTAACGAGCATGTCCCCTAATTCCTGCGGCGGCGGCCGAGCGCACCGCCGGTCCCGAGGCGCCCGCCCCAGCAGAGCCCCCGCCCGCCGCGGCGGCGTCTCCCCGCGAGCAGGAGGTGCGGGGAGAGCCAGGGCTGGGGAGGGGGCGCCGGCCGCCCACAGAGCCGAGCGTGTGCGGCCACCGCTGGAGGCTGGGCGCGCCCGAGTGGTCGCGCGGGTTAGCTCGGGAGGCGCCCGGGCGACGTCGTGCGCCCCGAGGGCGGAGGACTGGTGGCGGCAGCCAGGTAGCTAAGAGCGGGGGCGGCGCGCAGGGGAGGGTCGGGCGGAGACCGCACCCGGACGGCGTGCCTGCTGCCTTGGCTCCGGGTCCCGGCAGCCCGGTGCGTGACCTCCCGCGAGGTGCTGGCACTGAGCAGCGCGCGTGATTAACGGCCCCGAGGTCGCGGGCAGTGAGGCACGCGTCCCCTTTGGCCCCGTCAGGGTGGGAGGGCGCCAGGGAGCAGAACAGGGTCAGGCCGCGGGGGTCCCCGGGACGCGGCGGTGGCGGAGAATGAGGATGACACAGTGGGCGCCACGCGCCGAGGGCCGGCCCTCTCTGGCCCCCGGGCCAGCGCCGCGGCGGGGACCGCGCAGCAAAGTTTGGAGCCGCGGGCGCTGCGCGCTGGTCCCTCCCCGCGCAGATCCCTTGGCGGAGTCTCTGCTGCCGCCGCTGCCAGGGCAGGACAAAGGCTCATTAACACGTGATGGGACCACGCTTCATAAATGGGACTGGAGCGAGAGCGAGCCAGAGACAGCGCGCAAGCGGAGGGAGAGGCAGGGACCGCGAGCAGGGCGCGGCGACGGGCGCTTGGGCTGGCCCAGGCGGGCGGCCCCACGCCGGCCAGCGCGGTCATCGGGACGCCGGGGAGAGCCAGGGAACGAACCGGGCCTGCCAGAGCCCAGGGGCGACAGTCCCGGGGGCTGTGGCGCACGGGTGCTGGAGCCGGGGACGCGGGGCGCGCAGACCGACTGACTTACTGACCGATCGCCGCAGGCACGCCCCGCTCCACCCCGCCCCACCGCGCCCCGCGCCGCCTCCCCAGCTCGCTCTCTGCCTCTACCTTCTCCACTTCTTTTCCACCTCCTCCTCCTTCGGGCTCCCCTGGCGCCAGAGCCTTCCCCTGGCTCAGGCGGGAGCCTGGACTGTCTGCAGAGCTCTCTTAGAGTCTGGGGGCAGATTTCCTTGTAGCAGAGAGCCAGCCCCTTGGCTGGGCGACAGGTGCCGAGGGAGCTTCTGGCCCGTGGACCAGGGGATGCGAAGGGTAAGACCTGGCACAGTGGCGTTTGGGAATAGCTTTTCCGCCTCCCGCCCCCCTCGGTACTGGCCAGTGGTCCCCAGGTGTCCTACGCGGAGTTCGTGTTCCAGGAGAGTAAATCGTGCGTCGGTGGTGTTTACTTAGCTGTATAGTCCCAGCTTGTTAACTGTGGTCTGAGCTACTCCTGGAGGCTTCTACCATTTACAAAATACGGAAGGTGCATCTAGCTCTGTATACACTGATGTTTGTTTGTAGAAAATGTGTAATTGTGTATGTTTGAAAAAACAGGCGCTTGAGTTGATGCTTGATGTCTTTTAACCATATCAGAAACTAAGTCTTCCAGAGAAATACATGTCTCTGCACCAAAATCAGGGAAACGACTCAACCAAGATATTAAACGGCATGTAAAATAATCTATGTCAAATAATGAACTTCTGATACAGAACGATAGCTACAGTAGCCATTTCTCTTTAAGGAAAAACTAATATACATAGTAATTGAACGTTATAATACCGTGCAACTAAGAGCTGTTTGTCATCAGGTGAACAAAGTTGATGCTTCATTTAAAAAGGATATTTCTTGGTAAGGCTTACAAGTCATAAAAGGGAGCATCTCCTGATTGCAAATGTTTGTGGGATAGATGTCAAAAACTGGTCATTTCAAAGTTTAAAGCAACATGCATGTTTTTAATTGTAGTACATGGTTCATCTCTCAAAGGCTTTAAAGAGATGAGAAAAATTTAGCAACCTGTTTATGAATCGTTCTGTTTCCCATCTTTTTAATTTTCTTCCAAATAGGAGCTATTAGCTATTCCTGCCTTTGTTTACCTCTTGGTTTATTAAGCCCCCTTGGGCATTTAATCCAATAAGAGATTAGAGCAGATTTACTGGTTTTAAAGATGTTGAAAGATACCTCTCTGGGTCCCATAACTTCTCCTTTTTAATACCAAGTTAATTCCTTTGAACAATGGGGAAATGCACACGCTTAGAGGAAACTCAGTGGGCACTGATTATCTGTAGGGTCACTCCTAAGTCCCGTTTGGCAGAAAATTGAGAAAGTAGGAGCAGCCAACCTCTGAGGTTCCCGCAGGACTGTCTGGCTTAAAGTGTTGCTTTTCAACCCCAGCTTTTGGCAGTTTGAAAGGGAGATAGATCTACTGATTGATTTTTCTCTGCCTCTCATTTCCCTCCATACCCCCCCTTCTCTAACTCAGTTATGAGCAATTTTATCAAAATGAAAGGCCGTGAATAGTTTCTTAACTGGGAGAATAATTTTCTGATTGCATCCACCCCGGAACAGAATCCATGCACCTCCAGAATGTTAAGCAGCACCTACTGCAAGGCGGTTGTTTTTAGGCACGCTAGTACTTCCTGTAGCAGGGAAAGAGGCTTGATGTTGATGTGGTTTTTAAAAACTAGTCATCTGAGGTCATTAGGAGAACTTACTGTGAACAATCTCTTTTATTGCTTCAAAAGATGTCTCCCATTTCAAGCAAGGAACATTGTGGCTGAGGTATGTATGTATCAGATGTCTAATGGGGGGGATTTCATTGTGTTCCTGATCCTATGTGAGGGTGTGATAATACCACATGGTGGGGAATGCTCACTTCTGACCTTTCCAAATCACTGTGCTTGCATGCTCCTTGTTAAGAAGACAAACCTGATATTTCTACCCCCCCCACCCAGTTTTAATGATATCAGTGGCTGTGTATCAAAAGCGATGTTGTAACTAGAACCTTGATTAAGCCATAGGTGATGTTACTTAATTGTGTGTGTGTGTGTATGTGTGTGCGTGTGTGCAAAGTTTGTAATTCTGGTGAAATCAGACCTCACTGTGGAGCAGGGCTTGGCTTTTGTTTGCTCTCTAGTGTCTTCTGCTTTTTTTCTGTTACCCATCTCCCAGCGGACTGTGTTCCTTTCTGCCTTGCCTGGGAGACTGCTCTTGTCTAATAAGCCTAGCTGCAGGATCAGTGTGTTCTTTTTGGCATTTCAAAATGTTAAAATAGTGAAATTGTTAAATGTTACCCAGATGAAACTGCTGGGGATGAAATTCTCCAAAAGAACCACGGTATTTGTGACATGCTTGTGTATTACAGGCAATTCTGCAGGAAAACTCCATGAACCGTTTTATCTATTTTCCCAAGAAGGAAGCAGCCCCATTGATTGTGTTGATAAGTGTTTAGTATGCTGTGTCAGCTTATTAATTATGAAGGCAAAGCCTGTGGAACTCTTCAAAAACCATCCATGGCATTCTTCTTTGCCTTGACTCAGGATTAGCATTAACCACTAGGGTATTTAGACAGTCTCCTTGGTTGTCTCGTGTATTGGTCTTAGAAACTAGAGTTGAATTTCTGTATTAGAAGCAAGTATTATGAAGTAGAGCTTATACTAGCCGTTTAGAGTTCATGACACTTGCCAAATGCTTCTTCCCAGAAAACAGTTGGCCCAATAAGTAATTTCTCCTAACTAGCTAGTCAGGAATTTGTAAGGAAAACACACTGGCAAATTGAATGTAGATATACCCAATGACACAGAATTAGTAAAGTGCGGTTGGTGATAGCTTCTTGAATTTGGTTAGTGAGATGGGGTCTCCCCTGTAGGGTGTTGCCTGTTAGTCTTGGGGGTAATTACGTTAGTTTAGTTACATCGGAACACAGTTCAGAGCTCGGGCCCCAGTGTTTAAAGGGTGTTGTGTCTTCCCAGGTGAAGCCCTGTCTGTCCTATTTTGGTAGTTATTTCTAACTGAGCTGATAGAGTGAAACCAGCTTTTGGGTTTCAATTATTTATATATTTTTTTTTTTACTGTAAACCTGGACTGGACATTTTTTGAAAAGCTACCAGGGCCAAGTCAGCGACTGCACACCTGTATTTGCAGAGGCATGCAGCTCTGCTTATGTCTCCCTTACTGCCTGTAGATGATGAACAGATCAGGAGGGAATAAAAACATCATTTATGTATTTGAACTTCCTGTTTTGTACCATCTTCCCAAATCTTCAGTTCTTTCCCAATCATATATATATATATATATATATATATATATATATATATATATTGCTAACTTCACGTTATAGCTGCACAGATTCTCTTTTGTGTGGGTTGAGACTTCAACACTTCACTGCTGAATTGCTAATTCTTTAATAACTATTTAATTCACTTAGCTGTATGTTCTTAGGTTAGATTAGATTCATCTTAAAAAGTTCATTTCAGATTCTAAAATATTTCCTGGACTAAAAGAAGTGATAAATGTCACCCAGAACATCAATGCTCTCAAACTCTATACTGCAAAATTTTAAAATATGAATGTGTAGACACACTTTTGTGCATATGCATGAGCGTACTTTTTATGCCTATTACAGGTAAAATAAAAGTTTGGGTACATTGTCTTTTTAGATATTTGAGAATACCACTCTGAGTTTAAATGAATACCGCAATTTTGGGAAAATGGCCAAGTTCTAAGCAACTGTACAGATGGACCCAGAAGGCTGCAAGCAAAAGGAAGATCTCACCTTGAATCAAAAGCAGGCTGTTTTGCTCCCCAGGGTAGGGGAGATCTGCTCCAGTCCCGTGTGTTCTAAGAATCTTGGGAACGCACCAGAATGAGCATCAGCACATTTGATTACAGTTTCATCATAAACACCAATGGGTTTAAGGCAGCTCTTTGCCAGTCTTGATAATGAGTAGTTTTGGATATACTAATTGACAAAAAAAAAAATCACAAAATGCACATTAAAATAACCCCATTTGCTTCATATATCAAGCATTATTATGTTATTACAGGGATGTTAAAATCATAGGAAATATGTGAGAGCAGAAGAGAATGGTTAATTTTAGTAGAGTCCATCACCTCTTAACATTATTCAATTGCTTAATGTTATATGAATGTTTTCCTTGGGCTTGCTACATGGATAATAGGTGTATTTATGAGAGATGGGTAATAATAGGTCAAAGCCATTTCTTAAGTGAATCAATGTGATTACCTGTAATTTGGAGCAGAAAATATCTACTAAAAGCTTTCTTGGGTTATGTTTCTTCGCTGAACAGGGTATTGTGGCAGAATGGGATACATTCCACTACAGAATTTTCTCTAGGAAAGCTAGTTGCGTGTATAAAAGAAACGTTCTTGATGTCACTGTCACCGATGCTGTCCCTATGTTTGAGTGCTTCTCTACGTAGAGTTGAACAATATTGGGACAGACTTTGGTTGGAAAGTTTCATTTGGATAGGCTATGCTCATAACACTGACTGAAAAGTTCTTGAGGACTATAGTAGTAGTTGAGTGGTGTGTGTGTGTGTGTGTGTGTGTGTGTGTGTGTGTGTGTGTGTGTGTGTGAGATTTCTTTTTTAAATTACTGTTTGTTCCCCAAACATGAGCAAATGGGCCTGACATTTGTCCTGGCCCGTGACATGAATTCTCTGGTCTCAGCTGGAGAGATTTTAACACTCGCACTTCAAGAATACTTTTGAAGTCTTGCCTTCTTTGTCTTGTCGTTTATTTCTGAATGACTGTATAGGACCTCTTTAGAGAACTCTTGCTTTCCAGACAAGTGATTGTTCTTGTCTCATTGGGTTACTTGCATTGCATTTTGTACTTTTGAGTGTGTCTCATAAAACAGATTTTCCAATTTTTGGAGGGGTTGACAGAGTGATTTTAATCCCCACTTTTCTAATTCAAATGAAACTTTTTTCCTTAACAGTACAACTTTATTATTTAATGTTATATTCCTACTCTAGTTTGCATTCTTAGTTGTTTATAGTTATGAAAGCTGACTAGATTTTAATACTTTTGACGGATTCTTTACTACTTTTATCAACTATGAGTAGCATTTAATCAACATTTTTTAGCTTTGAGAAAGAAGGTGCAGTTTAACTTCCTATATTTGATAATGTAATATCTATTTTTTTTCCTACTAACAAATTCCATGCTATGGCTTTTTAAAGAAAAGCAGAGGCATCTCTGAGAGCTGCGCCAGGCAATCTGTTGCGGTGGTTTAATATACTGGCAAATGCTCTCACAAACTGTATATGTATATTTAAATGTAATTAAGATACAGCGTAATTAGGGTATCTAGTTTTTCAAAGTTCATGCTTCAATGGAAGGTCCCACTCTACTCTTTCCCATTTCCTTATCCGCTATCTTGAGTCATGCTTTTAAATGACAAGGTTGTAGCTACCATGAGTCTTGACAGTCAAGTTATAAGGAGTAGGGCATCCGAACTGCTGATAAATCCTAGGATGCATAAAAAAATCAAATTAAAAATTGTGTCTTAAATAAATCCTTGCCATTTTGGAATTCGTGCTTGGTAATTTTACAATACTGATTTCTGTAGCAAGTAAATCAATATTCTAAAAATTGAGATAATATGGCTTTGCCATTCATATTTGCTTTTCATTCAGTTTCCTTTAAAATCAAATTTATCTATTCTTGTAAGAGGCACTCAGTTGAGTGGGACTGTTTGGCTGGTGAAAATTCCAACTGATCTCAGTGGGTCACTAGCTGGAATTTGTATGTTTTTTATCCTCTGCACAGGTGATGAGCCAGTGCACTTGAAGAGGTACAAAGCAAAGCTGGGTAGTTTAACACATAACTGAAATAAAAAAAAAAATGCCAAAGAATTCTGTACTTCTGCTTCTGACGGAGTTGGGCTTTGGAAATATTCAACTACAGCTAGAAGTAACATTTAACTTCTCATAAAGCTAAGAGGGAAAGATGATAAAGTATCCTGGGATTCATTTTCATTGTAATAATTGGGAAACGATTGCTCAGAGTTATACATCTGAATATTTTTGGATATATTTCTACATGTTTATAGTTCCTAGGTATTTAAAAAAGATACCAGCTGTAGACTATATTGCTATCAGATGCAAGCAGCAAGTCCACAGAGAGTCCCTGCCTTGGTAAAGTCTCTATGCTCATATCTTGTGATACATTACTTTATGGCTTGGGAATAAAGAACAGACACAAATGTTTCCAAGTTAGGAAAATAAGCTGAGGTGTTAATTTCTATGACTTTTAAAAAAATCCCTTTATGCTCAGCAATGAACGGTTTCTTCTCAGTGCTGTTTAAAGAAGTGCGTAGCCATCCTATATAAAGCTGACGATAAGGTTTGTGAATGTAATTAGGAGTGTTCATCTACTGGATCAGTATGTGTTACATCTTGAAGTCACTTTCCTTTAGTGGATAAAATATATAACAGGAGGTTTCCAGAAAAAGTCTAGAGGAGTCTCTAACTGTAGTCAAAACCCCTGAGAGTGTCCCCAAGCCTACTCTCACTTGCAGGCTGGGCTGCTGTTCCCGTATTCTCGATGGACAATAGTGCCCTGGTCTTTGTGCTTTGCTGGAGGAAGTTATCTTACCTCGAGCAAGTTCTCCTCCCCTCCTGTTTTGTGATCTCAAAATCTGCACTTGTAAATATTCTACCTTCTCACTTAAACTCCAGTCTTCTTAATGATACCTCTCCCCTGCTCCATGTTCTTCATGGGTTTCATCACTTTAACCAGTGGCTCTCAAATTCTAGAACTATTTCCTAGAAGTCTTGTTCATAGCACAGCCCAACTCTACCATTGCCAACAGCATAGATCCAAACTGGGAATCTGCATTCATCCTTAGTCCCCAGAGGTGGCGGCTGCGGCTGTGGCTGCGGCTGCTGTTGCCGCCTGGAAGAACACCCACTGACCTACCTGTATGTTATGCTGCACAGAGAGACCACTAGGCAACTTCTCGGACTGTTGTTGGTGTGTGCAGTTGGATGGGTTTCCTTATTCTTTGCACCTGTCTTACTAACAACCTAGTTCTTTATCTTCATGGCCTTCTTCACAAACACTTCCAGGTTCAACCTTACCCAGAATCTTGTAATCGTGCCACACAAACCCCAGAGTGAGTTTGACCTTGAATATGGACAAAGGCATGAAGATTCTGCACTTCCATCCAATGTGCATGCTTCTAAGTCACAAGTGCATCGTGTGTTTTGCTTTGCCACTGAAGTCTAGTACTTCCATATCCATGCGGAAGCAATTATTTGCATTTTGAAAGTGTCTTTGGTCTGTATCTTATGGTGTTAGTACACACCGAATATTTGCTGAATGTTTAAACTAAAGTACCTAATACTTAAGTTTGTAGTTTTAAAAATAATATGTAAAGGAAATTCTGGACTCAAATAACAATGCAATTCATTTAAAATTATTCCAGTGAGAGATTAATAGGAAGGAAATTGAATTATGTAGAAATTCTCCTTGTTCTCAATGAATATGATTATTTGAACTAATATTTGCTTCTCTTGTGAAATAGTTCATATTAGTCATAATAATAAAAGAAAATAGTTTCCATTCATTTCCGTCTCAGAATTAGCTATGATCTGTGTTGATGATTTCACATTTGCAAGCTAGAAAGCAAAATACTTCATAAAATAGAAATGAGTTTGTTATTAGAATTGATGCTGAGCTCATGAGACCTCCCATTTTACTTTCAGGATCACTTGGCATAAGCATATTAGTTTTCAGTAGAACTTTACTAATTCTTAATTATTTTTTGAGTCAAAATTCCAAATATTCACAATTAATTTTTATTAATATATTGAATTTTCTCAGTGTCTTACCTCAGAAAAGTAATTAAGAATTTGGTTTTTGTAGGCAATAGTAATAACAAATTTTAACCTCCGTGACATATTTCCTTCTTTATATTTTAACTAATTTAGCAGTAAAGCCATGAAATATTGTAGCAGGAGAAGTTACTCAACCAAAGCAGCAGATGCGTCAGGAGAACAGAACAATTTGATTCCCAAGGGCTTTAAAAGCCACTCTATCTAGTGGCTGAGTTTCCACATAACTTCTTTTGACAGACCATTCGAGAAAGATCAGTGCTTAGCATTATCTTGGGAAAGGAAAATATCTATTATCAGACCACTTTCATATGTCTTTAAAGGTATATTGGAAACATATTTAGGATCCATTCAAGGCTGTGCATATTACAAGGATCTCTGTCACATGTTAAATTGTTATAGTTCATCTTAACTCAGAGTGAAGAAGACTCATAGTAAAGAGTGGGCCCTCAATCATTGCCCATGACTTCTGCATTGGTCTGATTCTGAGAGAAGAATCACCAGGGTTGATCATTATTATTGGTACATTTTATGTCATTTTTGTCATTTTACACCTTTTCAGATGGACATTTGCATGGGACCATCTCCTAATGGCCAGTTGTCTTTATGCTGAGGGCAACTATTTGCCCTTGAAAGCCATTCTGTTAAGTTAGATTTGCAGGGTGTCTAGTGCATAGTAGCATCCCTACACTAACCTGCTCCATACCAGGTACCAAAACAGGCAGAGGTCCTGCAGGGAGAGACTGCTACTGGGTGGCTCAGCATTGCCCACAGTTTCTTCTGGGAGAATTCTCAAGGCACAGACAATACTTGTTATAACTCATATCCCAGTCTTTTAACACTGGAAAGGGGCAGACTTATGCATAGGCTTTATTCGATGGGTGGGCTGGATTAGAGTATTATATCCTTTGATTTACTTACTCAACCCAAAGCTATTACACAAGTATGAAACATTGCATAGTAAGATAGTGCAGAAATGTTCATGGTTTTGAGTTTAATGTCTGTGCTAGGCACAGAGTATATGCCCAATAGAAATAGGCTGAATGAGGCATGGAAAGGCGTAGAGCATCCATCAGCCACATTCTGAAGTCACACAACTGATTCTGACACATGCTAAGACTCTAACGGTCATTGGTTTTGCTGGAACATAAAATTTATATAACTTGTCTATGTTGATTCAGCTCAAAACTTGGGAATCGGCCTTAGGGATTTACTCTGTGTTTAAGAAAACTCCATTGCATTCCCCTACACAGGGAATGGTGGTTTCAAGCTCTTGTTTACTAACAGCTTGTTCTAAAGTGAGAAGGTGTGAGAAAGGTACCAGACACAAAGGTGGCCTCCTCGCGTTTCCATCGTGGTGAAGAAAGGTGTCATTACCATCAACAACTCTTGTAAATTGACTAATGAGGCAAATCAGCACACACACAAATCCTATCATACCCTATTAAAAACAATAGTGACAAAGATAGCTTCGATTTTATTTATTGACTGACACTCATTTCGACCAAGGTGCTGATCCAGAATCAGAAATTATAGCATGTAGAAATTAGAGCTGTTTGTCATGCTTGTCTCTGAAGAGCATGGGTCAAGGACACTTTGTAGGTAGTTGGGGCGGGACACACTTTCTACAGTCAATGGATTGTCTGTCCCTTCAGATTTTAATTGTTCACTGAGTAACACCATATACTGCTTATGGTCTCTCTTGCCCAAACCAAGTCTTCTCTGTCTCTAAAATATGAAAGGGTGGCTTCTGTGTTTCCTGGACCACAGATTGCGAAGCAGGAAGTCTCAGTTATGCAGATGTGGGTGGAAGTTCCACATTACCTTCCCCAAGACGTTTGCTGTTGGAGGCTTTAGGCAAAGCTTTTGCCTTTCTGAGATTTTGCCTTATGCAGAATGGGGATTGTAATTTATTTGTCTCACATAAATACTAAAGGAAAATAATGTGTTATTCAGATGATTCTGAGGCAAGAATATAGGGAAATTCAGATTTTCTTTAATATGCATTTATTCATCCAAATCTAAGATGTGAAGCCAAAGAACATATTTGGCTTTTCTTGAGACTTAATTTATATGCTCATGGATTCAAAGTGAAAACACCCCTTCATCTGCAGATGAAAGGAAGAAAAGCCGAAGCTCTACAACACAATTGACATCATGTAGCGTATTTTAAACCTTCGCTGTGGAGACCTTGATAATGAACTGTAAAGATAAGAGCCCATTAACTGGCTCCTACATATTTTATGCTCTAGAATTATATGTTGCTTTCTACTTTTATGAACAGGATAAAGACAACTCCATGAAGCTTTTCTTGAATCCGAAACTGTATATTCTTTTTCAGGAGAAGGCCGCTTCCCTAGCCACGCTCTTTCCAGACTGTGGAAAATATATCTGCTTCACAGAAAAGGTCAAAGCACTTAGTAGGAGCAAACATCTAAGCCACAAAGTAGAATTAAGTGGCAAATGGGTATCACCACCAAGTCAACAAGTCATTTCTGTGTGTCACCTTTGTGGAGGACTTTTCTTGTAGCAGTGACACCTCATGTGCTTCAGTCCATGTTATTTCAAGGCATCGTTTTTCTTGAGCCCTGCAATTAAATTTTAACAAGCCTTTAAGTGTTAAATAATAGGGCATGTTTCACATTAGATTTGCAAGAAGATATAGACTTGTAAGTACCTTAATGTTTCCAGCTCATACTAATTGACATATTTTTAAAGGAAAAAAAAACCTAATACATTTGTTAGTAAAGAATAGACCAGGGAAAATGGTGTGTTTAATAAGCTCCATTTTTCTTTTATAAAATATATAATGAGTTGAAGCTTTGAGAGCCAGTCAAGCATTACCAACACAATGGAATGTGTATATATATATATATATATATATATATATATATATATATATATATGTAATTTCACACACACACACACACATATATATATATATATAATTTCATATATATGAAAAGGAACTGGCATTAATACAAGTAAGAAATATCAATTTTTGCCTGAAATAGCAGCATGATTAAGTCAATTCTTTATTTACTTAACTGTAGAAGATGAGGGAGAGGACGACCAAACAGTGGGTAATAGGTAAGCTTAGGACAGACCGGTTGCCTGCTCAGCTGGCAGCAAAACCTCATCCATTGGGCTATACTACTGTTCTGGCTATTGAGAGCACCTATGACTTAGATGTAATAGAGTTATAGTAGTCAACTAAAAGTTTTCCCTGCTAACATCAGAGGAATGGAATATCAAAGTACTTTTCTTGAGCAAATCAGAAAAAAAACAGATTTATTCCCAGAAGTGAGTGGAAAAATAACAAATCTTTCCCCTGTGAACACTCCATAAGACACTTTCATGAGGCCATTCAAACTGAACAGCAGAAAGAGATGCAGGGAAGGAGCAGGGCTAAGCAATGATTCTGGACTCCCATGCTTGGTGTAGACCCTGTCAGTTCAGATATTATGAGCTTGCCACTGTCTCATTTAAGCATTTATGTTAGTATTAGGGAATTTTAGTAGTGTGCCAGTATAATCTATAGCCATGTCCAGACCAGGCATTCTTGGGCTTTCTATACTCTTGAACATGTATCCTGCATTGAACAAATACCAGCCTATTACTTTTTATCGCAGAGATACCAGCAGGTCATAATTACAAGAATTTTAACTCAGATACAGCAGCAATAGACACCTAAATTATTGAAATACCCCTCTTATAACAAATAAATAGGAGCTGGAGAGGTGTCTCCGTGGTTAAGAGCAATTGCTGAGCTTGCAAGAGGCCCTGAATTCAATTCCCAGCACCCAGATGGCTCGCTACTGCCTGTAACTCCAGTTCCAGTAGATCCAAAGCCCTTTTCAAACTCCCATGAATACCCATCATGCACTTGGTATACATACATATCTATACATGCAGCCAGAAACATTCATATGCTTAAATCAAGAAACAATTTTTTTCCTCCATACTTCCTCCAAAGGAACTGGTGTTAAATAACATAGAATCTCGACGTCTTGCTTATTCCACACTCCATCGAATCAGAAGCATGGCCAGCTTCTGTTGTTAATAACCGGTCCCTACTGCAGTAGCCTAGGCTGGAGTCATGACTCACCTGCTTGGGCCATTTGAGTGACAGGATTGCAAGCAACACCGCCCCCCCCCAGCCAACTTCACACATGGGAGTTTTATACACTCAGTAGTTATAGAAATAAGAATTTGGACCCTGAATAAATATTTTTAAAAGACGCTATGCCATGACCATCCTCATAAAATTCTTTTACCACTACTACTGCGTGTTGATAATGTGCTTTTTTTTTTTTCCCCTGGGGGAGGAGGGAGGAGGCGCAGGTGTATGCTCAAACAGAGGGGACAAGAACAGATGGTACTAACCTAAGAACTGAAGGAGGTTTTCCGAAAATAATAGATTCAGCACATTTAAACATTTTTCATTATTGTTACTATAAAGGCATGATTTCTATATTAAGTTGTTAGGAAACTTTAGCTGTCATTCAGCTCTTTCCCTACCGCTGTAATAAGCCCCAACTGCTTCTTTAATAGGCACATCTACACATCTTGTTAGAATTTCCAATTATGATTTTCCCATTAGCAAACAAAACCAAAATTAACGGCAGCTTCACCCCCCAAAGTCTAAACTATATTACTAATGAACCCTCAAAGAAAACTCTCCATGCAAAAATAATAAGGTGGAAATTACTGCAATAATCCGAATGTAGAAATGAAGAAAAGACTTCTAAAGATGCAAAAAAATGGCAGAATAAAAGAAAAAAAAAAGACAGTGTTTCTCATCAATAGTCTGCAATAGGCCCATACACAGTGGTGTTTTTACGTTCTAAAATTTACAAAGTTCATTTATTTTAAACTCTTCTCTGACGTATATTAGACAGGCATGACAGCTTGTAACCACCAGTCTCTGGCCTAGATATGACACACTGTTGCCAAAATGAAGGTGTTTGGCTGTGTTGCCATAGGTATCACGGCCATATGCGGTGATCATAAATACAGTAAACCCCCAGGGCATTTTTTCTAGCTCACGTCCCTTGTCCATCCCTGAGAAGTCTTGATTCTCTCCAGTGCTACAGTTTCAATCCTTGTTGTCATGCCAGCGGGCAGATTTATCTGGTGGGTCTGGGGCAGGAAATGGTGATTTATTAGGAGCTGTCATTAATTACCATTGCAATGCCTCCATTGGCAGTTTGACCAGATAAGATTTGAATATAAGAAGCAAAATGGCTTTAATTTAGTTCCTGTTAAACCTTAAAACAGACATAATGTTACAGTGGAGATTCTGGAGTCCTAGAAACAGGGGTTCCCATTTGTGTTCTGGACAATTTACTAAATATCTAGCTGCCTCCTTCTTGCCTGGCGAGTCAGGTAAGAAGTAAGTGCCTGGAAGCTCCTGCACTCGTTTACTGACAGAAAGTAGGTAAAGCCCCTCAGCGCCTCAATGCAGTTGGTGGTGCCATCAGAGCTCCTCCTGGGCATCTTGGCATCTTCTCTCTGCCTTTTGCTTAGGTTCTGATACAACTGAATAAGCAGCCTGTAAGTGAATTAAGATAATGCATTTTCTTGAAATACAATTAGTATATAATGTAGTAATTAGTATATATTATATATTCTTGAAATGCAGTTAGTATGTAGTATATGGTGCTAGGCCATCAGTGGCACTGAGTGGTGAGGGCAGTAATGTTTATTGAAGACTTATTTTAATGCCAGGCCTAAGGAGGATTTATTTGGAGTCAGTTTTCTGAACAGATCCGTGATTTAGGCTTCATTATCATCCTTGTTATCCCTAGCTTGTAGATGGAACACTAAGGCCTAGAACCACTGCCTGAGAGTGGATGACTTAACAGCCTCCCTGTCTGGCAATTCCTATAGCAGTGTTCTCTGCATAGACTAGGGCTTTGTTGGTTGGAATCAGCAGGGAAACTGAGGGGTAATCGATCCCTGTCTTAGCTTAGATAGTGTACCGTGATGGTTAAAAGCAGGAATTCTGGACCCACAGTATCCAGTGTGCCTCTTCTGGTTACTTTCAGCACTTGAGCTAAGGTCCACACCCAGGCTCAGCCCCAGCCCTACCGCCTACTAGATGCGTTAATGGTATATTATTTCCCTTCTCTGTGCCTTTCATGCAAAAATTGCCTCATAAGCCATTGTAGAAATAAAATGAGTTGATACATGTGAAAGCCTCCTGCCCATAATAAGCTTTTTCTGTGTGCTTAGAAATGGGGGGGGGGGAATTAGGGACACTTAAGAGGTACACCTGATTATAGAGGCCAAGAAGGAGGTGGTATCAAATGAGTCCAAGGTAAGAGTTAAGATGACTAGAAAGATTGCTCACAATTGCATTAAACAATGCGAAAAAGAAAGTGGTGGTTGGCAGTAATTCATTGCGACATTATCTGCGGCAACAAAAGACGGTAAAACCCCCAAGCCTCCTGTCACTAGGGGGCTGGTCATATTCATCTACCAGACCTTTCTGGTGTGCACTTATAAATGGAAAGCTATACAGTACATGCAAACGTTTTCTGAAAAAGTAAAGAGGTGGTAAATGCACATACACACACACACACACAGGCATGCACGCACACACACAATTAGAACACTGATAACCCCCACCAAAACAGAACTATTTTGAGCACATGTAGATTGGCTTATTGGGCGAGAAATCTTGATTCGAGTGACATGCGTGTGCCTTTCCTGTTGCACTGGTGAGATTCCTTCACTTATTTTAGGCAGAAAAGGGCTGCTCTGACTCTATTTGAAGAAAATAAAATCAGTCAGACAACTCAATTTTAAGCTGTTCTCTGTGCGCTGTGCATTGAGTTACGAGTTAAATACTAAGACAGATAAGTTGCCCAGTGTGGTACTCATTGAGCTTAGGAACAAGAAGCAGAGTAGGTAAATGCTGTTGATGGAACTGTCTCATTATTCTGGAAGCCCCAAAGATGGGCTTCATCTGAGTATGGGAAGCAGGGAGCTAAGGGAATTAGAAACAGCAAATTGGTAAGGGTAAGGGGTCTCCCACAAGCAGAGATAGAGTGTTCCGGCAGAGAATTTGGGACAGTGAAAACCACAGCTCGGAGCAAGTGAGCTGGTGTTTGTGTGACCAAACTCTGTGTGGTACAGCCCAACTGGGGAGACCAGGCTGAGGAGAGGCAGGGTGAAAGATGAGGGCTGGATCGCGGAAGGTTTTGTGCTGAGCTTCACCCAGGAAGCATGCCGATGGATGGTGGACGGAGGTGGAATATACTCAGGGAGTCCATTCTGAGGTTCAGAATGACAGGAGCTGGGCTGGGTTGTGTGAGCCTGGAAAGGGAGCTTGGGTTGAGGCCGTGTTTGGTCTTTAGGGCAGAGTGGTTGAAATGAGAGTCATAGAACCTTCATATGTTTCTGAAGATCCCTCCAGCAGCTGTGTGGCATTATCAGTGCTGGGATTAGGAAAGATACACAGGGGGTGGAGGCTTGTGGTCTGACCCTGGTGAGCGGTGGTGAGGCTTGGATTTGGAGGCAGCAGAGTGTGGAAGGAGGGCCACATCTGCCACTTTATGCCTACCCCAAGTTGCTTTTGAAAAATCGTGAAGCCCAGGATATTAATTTTAAAAGTCCTCATCTTGGCATCCTGTCCCCTCCCACACTCATCCTAGATGCTCAGCATATGCATATGACTTCCTTGGGGAAGTCCCTTTTGCTGTGTTGAGCTGATACTCCAGAGCTCTGCCATCTGCAGGGCAGCCACTCTTGCCGGTAGGTGCTGAGGTAGCTGGCCATCTGCCCTGCTAGATGTCAGGGTCCCCGTGGGCTTGATCTGTGAGTGTCTGGCACAACACATGGTGTGCCATGGTGCGCTATCATTTATGGAATGGATTGTGTACTAATAAGTTAGCTATTGTGACAAATAGGCCCTCTGTATTTTAATACAAAGACAGGTTTTAAATTTTGTTTCAGAAGATAATAGCGTTCTCATGTGTGTTATACGTGGAACAACAAAGGACAATTGATAAGTAAAATGTTGAAATTTGTGGTTATTTAATTGTCATGTGTATCATCCTGTATTTGTAGCAATTTTTATAAACGAAAGAGATAAATAGCCATCTTTTAAATATTTATAAATAGCGAGATCAGTTCTCTTGCTATTTATGTTGAAAATAACATCAGATTGCTTAACTTAGAGGTGAAGGGCACATTGTATTAGTCATTCTCATTTCCAGCACGGTCTTCTAGGAAATCACCGGGCACCACCAGGGCTGTCTCCTGTCCCTCCTGTCAGCACCTGAGGGGTGCTTTCCTGAAGTGCCATTCATCATTCATCACCTCCACCTTCCTCGTGTTAACCCTGGGATTCCATAAGCCTCGATGCAAACCTTTGTGACTTTGAACTGATTGGCGTAGACATTTTTATAAGTTCATATCAGCCATGCCTTGATCCCAGTCTCGCTTGCTCTGGATGAGGAAACATGCCTGCCGGAGAGCATCCTTCCACTGTGGTCTGGAGCTCTCTCTCTGGCTGTCCTACACGGCCTCTTTTACAGTTAAACGGAACAGCTCAACCCTTGATTCTATGCTGCTGTCTTCTTTGGTTGTCTTGCCTGTTTGGTCTCACCTGCCCTTCAGGGTACATCACAGGACAGGGATTTTGTGCTGTGAGCTTGCTGCCCCCAGCCACTTCACCACAGACGGCTGTATACTTGATAGTAGAAGCCTCGTGGCCAACGCTTCCAGTGACATGCGCAGTGAAGTTTCTCCCATTGAGCATGGTTTCTTTGACTGTGCAGGTTCATGCAGGACCTGACTTTGCTAAGAAATGAGAAGAATCACGGGTCTGGTGTGTGGCTCTCCTTCTCCTTGTAGTTTTTTTTCCAGAGCAGGGAGTTCTTCTCTGAGCTGACTCATTGTGTTGACTGAGCCTCTGTGTTTAGAGGTGACGGTGGTTTGTGGTGCCCAGTGCTTCTGTTTCTTACCCTCCTGCTTTTCTGACCACTCAGATTCTCTGTTTTCCCTCTTATTAGGGTTCCCTCCTGGCACCCCTTTCTCCATCACTGTGAGTCTGGCCTGAT
This sequence comes from Arvicola amphibius, assembly GCF_903992535.2. NCBI lineage: Eukaryota > Metazoa > Chordata > Mammalia > Rodentia > Cricetidae > Arvicola > Arvicola amphibius. Next base: position 89,083,162 of record NC_052057.2, read on the forward strand.
CGAAGTCTGAGGTTATGAAGTCCATTCTGGACGGCCTTGCAGACACCACCTTCCGCACCATCACCACAGACCTCCTCTACGTGGGCTCCAATGACATTCCGTACGAAGACATCAAAGGAGACATGGCGTCCAAATTAGGATACTTCCCGCAGAAATTCCCGCTGACTTCCTTCAGGGGTAGTCCCTTCCAAGAAAAGATGACCGCAGGAGACAACTCCCAGTTGGTCCCCGTGGTAGACGCCACAAACATCACAGAATTCTACAACAAGTCTCTCTCATCGTACAAGGAGAATGAGGAAAACATACAATGTGGGGAGAACTTTATGGACATGGAGTGCTTTATGATTCTGAACCCGAGCCAGCAGCTGGCCATTGCTGTGCTGTCCCTCACACTTGGCACCTTCACCGTTCTGGAGAACCTGCTGGTGCTGTGTGTCATCCTGCATTCCCGCAGTCTCCGATGCAGGCCTTCCTACCACTTCATTGGCAGTCTGGCCGTGGCTGACCTCCTGGGAAGCGTCATTTTTGTCTACAGCTTTGTTGACTTCCACGTGTTCCACCGTAAAGACAGCCCCAATGTGTTTCTGTTCAAACTGGGTGGGGTCACGGCCTCCTTCACAGCCTCTGTGGGCAGCCTCTTCCTCACAGCCATCGACAGGTACATATCCATTCACAGGCCTCTGGCCTATAAGAGGATCGTCACTAGGCCCAAGGCCGTAGTGGCCTTCTGCCTGATGTGGACTATTGCGATAGTAATTGCCGTGTTGCCTCTCCTTGGCTGGAACTGCAAGAAGCTGCAATCTGTCTGCTCGGACATCTTCCCACTCATTGATGAAACCTACCTGATGTTCTGGATCGGAGTCACCAGCGTGCTGTTGCTGTTCATCGTGTATGCATACATGTACATTCTCTGGAAGGCTCACAGCCACGCAGTCCGCATGATCCAACGTGGAACCCAGAAGAGCATCATCATCCACACGTCAGAAGATGGCAAGGTGCAGGTGACCCGGCCCGACCAAGCCCGCATGGACATTAGGCTGGCCAAAACGCTGGTCCTGATCCTGGTGGTGTTGATCATCTGCTGGGGCCCCCTGCTGGCGATCATGGTGTATGATGTCTTCGGGAAGATGAATAAGCTCATCAAGACGGTGTTTGCCTTCTGTAGCATGCTCTGCCTGCTGAACTCCACCGTGAACCCCATCATCTACGCTCTGAGGAGCAAGGACCTGAGACACGCTTTCCGCAGCATGTTCCCTTCGTGTGAAGGCACGGCACAGCCTCTAGATAACAGCATGGGGGACTCGGACTGCCTGCACAAGCACGCCAATAACACAGCCAGCATGCACAGGGCTGCCGAAAGCTGCATCAAGAGCACAGTTAAGATCGCCAAGGTGACCATGTCTGTGTCTACAGACACGTCTGCCGAGGCTCTGTGAGCCTGCTGCTTTCGCGGCTGCACAGAAAAAGAAATTCCTTCTTTCTCTTTCGCTTAAAATTTAGAAGTCTGTGGTCCCCTCGGTTACATTATTTTTTTTTTTAAAGTTTACCATGTTTAGTAAATAGTGACTGTCACTGTGCTTATTTTTCAGTTAGCTGACATTTTAGTAGTTTCGGTACTTAAACCCCATTCTCCAGGGGTTTACAATGAAGAAAGCCTGTTGTTTCAGTTACTCAACAGTCCTTCCAAGTCTCTGAAATAGAAGGGAAACCTTTGACTACAAAATCTGAAGTCTAAGTATCCATAGAGAAACACCACAAAACGAGTAATGCCTTTGTAACCACAACTTTCATGATAATGTGGTATGTGTCTGTCCATAGTACTAAAAAGTGCATTTTTACAATAGGAATAGTGCTACAATAGAGATATTTGTAAAATGTTTTATGTCCTGTGAGTTGTGTATCAGTGTTTCCTGTGTCATTTTGTCTAGCTTAGCAAAACCAGAAGGTAGACCTTCCTAAGAACAATGTCATACGCGATGGGCATGTAGCAGGGTGACCCCTGTTTAGATGGTATGGTTGTCCATGATACACTTTTTGGAACCTTAATATTTTTTCCAGTATTCATATCTAAAGTAAACACAGAAATAACCATAAAGGTTAAATTTTTTTTTTTTTTTGGTTAAAACAACAAGAAGAATTTGAAGACTATCCAAAGTGTTGAGCAGGATTCCTGGAGACATAAACTGTAGTAGGCCTGAATTTCCATGAGGACACTTACTATCTTCTGGACCTCAGCTGTTCAGCTGGGTAATGGATTATAATCAAAATGCAGAAGCGAAAGCATATTGACTTTTTAAGGCTGACATCGCTGGCATCCTTGAGTTGTTAGCTATCACCGGACCTCTTCAGCCAGCATGTGTCAGCGCTAATGTACACTGTCACCGCTGTGCAGTTGCTGTCTGCACAAAGTCTATTGCAGAGTGACCTTCCAGATTTAAGTAGATTTCAGGCCTGGGTGGCCGAAACACAGTCTTCTTCTTCTTCTTCTTTTTAATTCAGAAGTATTGTCTGATTCAGTGGAATTGTACCATGTGAGTGTGATTGTAAATGTGTGTGTGTGTGTGTGTTCTATCTTGTAACTATTACAGAACATAACACGAGAAAACCGACCAAGTGTGAACTGTACCACTTGCTACACTCTTGCACACGAATCCAGTTTTTAAAACCAAGCTCTTCATGAAATCGTGGCTGTACAAATCCTGCCTAAAACCTTCCAGAAAAATCTTCCCACCTAAGCAACTGGATTTAGTGTTCTAATGACCTGTACGTGTTCCATAAGGCTAGCATTCAGCAAGGAGTAGTCTGTAAGAGGTGCAAAAATGTAGAGGATTCTTGCAGGGGCATGTGAGTGTGAGGGATGGTGAGCACCTAGTAGGGGCCAAGTTCATGGAAACGAAAGTCAGTAAGAGGAAGGTGGTTCTAAGACTTTCAAAATCTCCTAAGAGGAACAAGCGTCAGTGGAGCATGCAGGCAGTGAGATCCCAGGCTAAGCAGAACTACACACAGCATGCCCGTTACCCGGTCCAGGCCATTTGATTTCAGAGGGTGAGAAGGTCGGTGGGTATAACAAAAGGGTAGCGACAACCTGGTGACAGCACTGTGCCTGGCTTTGTTAAGGTCAGCCTTTTACGTAAGGAATAATCAGTGCCTCCACTTGCCGCAAAGCATAGAGATGAGGGTGGCTAGCTTCTGATTGGCTCCTCTGCCGGGGTGCTCAGAATTGGAGAAAAAAGGAGAGTTATTGCTTTGAAAAAGCCACTCAGTCCTCGTAAGTTCTACTTAGAGTCTCTCCTCCTTGTACAGATTCTCACCAGTCCTGAAGATGGCATAGCATGAAGCAGAGAGCTAGCATCTACCTGTGATTTCTAGTGTTTGGGGCTCCCAGCCTGAAGGGGCAGTAGCCCTTCTTGTAATCGATAATAAAACAGATGTGACCAGAGGACCAGGCTGGGATGCATTTTCCTGCTGAGCCTCTTGATTTCCTTCTCTGTGCACAGATGAGGATTCAAGAGGATTAGTGACTCCATAGAGAAGAATATTGACAGACTATCACCAGGGGCTAGGAATTGCCAGACTTGTCCTACATCAGCCTGAATATCAATCTTCATGTCTCTAGCTACCAGGCATTACCGCCTCTTCTCATAGATGCAAAGACCTGGTAGAAATTCTGAGTATAGGTATTAAAAAATATTCCAAGATTCACTTTTAAAACCGTGTTTGTGCAAATGCCATTTTAGTGGTAGATTTTATAGTGTATTGAACTTTTAAGACCTAACTCATATATAATAAGCTAAGGGACAATGGGGCTGATAGCACTAAACTTGGTGCTTATTGATACTCTAAGAAATATCTGCGAAACATCATAATGTGCGCGTTAAACTACCTTCATTAAAAAAAAAAATACTTAAAATTAGTTGGATCCACTTTGGCGTTTCCTCTATCATTTCCTAACTCTAGCGACCAAAACCTTCTCCCTAGTGAATATAGTCATTAGAATTACATTCATTAGAATCATTCACTTACCAGCCCCTTAATTAGATTCATTAATTTCAATCGAATCACTTATATGCTCTGGCATCAGGGTTATCTGGTTTCCTCTGACATTCATCCTGAACATACGTTTTGCTTTTGACTCTCACTTTCAAAGAGGGTCGATTCCCTAACTGCTTGACTTCTTCAGAATGAAGACTGAGTCCTGAACTAAAAGCATCATTTAAACAAGAAAAGCTATCGCCAAGGACCCCTGTTTTCCTCTATGTATGAAATATGTGTGAAAGAAGCATGAATCTGGGCAAGTTGGACATTTGCCTGTGACAGGTGACTCCCAAGCTCCTTGATACTAACTGTCAGGGTTAGCTGGCATCAAATGCCAAAAAAAAAAAAAAAGCTTTTGTTGCCTAATCCCACTCTGCAGGAAATAGGCCCAACCACCAGATGAGAACTAGGTCTCTGGTTACTCTTCAGTTCATTAATTTCTGCCATTCCATATCCATAACCAAGATCACTAACGTCATGCGAAAAAATTAGATTTCTCATACTCTTAACTGTATATTTGTATGATATTTTAAGATCTCCTAAGTGGCCATTCACAGTTGCTTTGCACTGGCCTTCTGATAAAACGTTAACGCAACTATTGTAATATACAAAAAAAAAAAAAAAACACCACATTCTATCTACTGATTTGGACTGAATGTGTGTACATAGGTTTTACAAAGCAGTCAGGTGTTGAGGCAGTGGTTTTCAGATGACAGAATTTCTTTCCGTTGCTGTGGTATCTTAAAAAGCTTTCTTTGTGGAAACTTACTAAACTCTAGGTCCTGGGGATCATAGTCCCCAAGGGAGGAAATCTTTTTCTTGTAAAAATATGAACCGAGATACAGATTATCTTGATTCTTATTTCCAGTGTTTCAAGTGGAAAACGCATCTCCCTATTGTCTCTGTAAATGGTACATCCTTTTCCTCTTAAGAGTATTGTACTGTTAGATGTTTATTAAGCTGGTAGCATCATTGAAACTGCTGTGATGTCTTTGTCAGTAATCTGTATAATATTTTGTATACAAGTACTGGTAAGATTGTTATTAAATGTAGCTTCAGTCTTAAATTACTATAGCAAAGTAGTACTTCTGTAATATTTACAATGTATTAAGCCTACAGTATATTTTATTTCATTCGTGTAATTTAATTGTTATTTATTCAAGAGAAAAACAGTTCATCATGTCTATTGTCTAAAATTACCTGGAATCAAATAAAAATTCTAGATTATCATGAAAAACATAAAAGGCCTCTGAATTCTTCCTTGTATCAAAGTCTACTGGTAAAGCATGGGGGGGGGGGTTCATATTTTAAGATTACTGAAAAACTGATTTGTTTCCCCCAAAAGAAGCCATGGATTTGTTTGAAAATGAGGGTGTCCTGGAGTAACTTATTTATCTTTTAACACAGGAAAGATAAAGCAAAAAATTCTACCACTGCACAGTAAGGCAGAGGTAGCCACTGTACCATTAAAGCACTGCTTAATTAAGGAGTCTAATGGTTTGTATTTTATTAATGCAAGGAATTGCAATATATAAGTTAAAATTTGACATACATACTAAGACATAAATCTTCAAGAGCACATAAACATATATCTGGGGCCATGGAAGAGATGCATGCCTTTCAATCCCTTGCAAAAACCAAATTTCTACGTGATTAGTATTAAAAAAGCATCAGAAGGAAGTTTAACTGTTGGAAACAAAAGCATGCAATCAATTTTGAGAAAAGCTTTAAAATGTTTGAAATAATAAACTAGTGAATATTTGAAACTAGATTATCATTGTTTATAATAACTAACCTAAATTAATTATTCTGCCTCTTCTAAATGCAAAAGCTTAATGCTCTGACAAAAATACATTATTCTTAGATATTAATTTTTATTAGGACTTCGAAGGAAGAGCATATTTTAGTATTTTCAAAGAGTATTTCCAAATCTCAAACCAATTGGTCCTCTCCATATGTGTTGTTCCCTGTTGTTGAAGGTTGTGTTGAAACAGACACACCAATGTACTCCATTAGGACCAATTCATGTTGGAATTATTTTTGTGTTATCATATTCAATTAACTTCTACACATCTCCCTCTCTTTTCCTTCCCCTCCTGTCTTCCTCTCTCTCCTCATTGTTTCTGAAACAGGCTCTCACTTCATAGTCCAGGTTGGATTCAAATTTACAATCCTCCTGTCTCAGCTTCCAAAGTGCTGGGATTACAGGCATGCACGGCCACACAGGCTTACATCAGTTCTTGGGCTAATGGTCAGAAATGAATCAGCGGTGTTCTATTATGTTCAGAATGGCAGGCACTGTGGTATCTCTTCCACATATTATGTTATCTTCATGTCTTCTCTGTGATGTGTATATCGCCACTTCATGGTATAGGTAAAAAGAAAGCCTGGTGGGGTTACAGGGCTAAGGTTAGAATCAAGGTTCCTCTGATAACAAAGTCCATGTTACTTTGTTTACAACAGTGTTTCCATCACAGACACAATTTTAGTTAAAGCTTTACATATGTATTTATGAAAATTCTCACATCTCACAGGCACAGATGAAAACCACTTGTACATAGCAGCATGCCAGGTGAACTAGAGAGCTTCTTTTCTCATTGCTGTAGTCAAATGCTTGACCAAAGCAATCGAAGAAAGGAGAGTTTTCTTTTGCCTCCAGGTCAGGTGTACCATTCATCATCGAGGGGAAACAAGGGTGGCAAGAGAGTGAGGTAGCTGGCCACATAGCACCCACAGTCAGGAGACAAAGAATGGTGAGTGCTGATCTTCAGCCAGCATGCTGCCTCCTTATTTCGTCCCTACCATGCTGTGGTAGCACCCACATTTAGGATAGCTCTCCCAACCTTGAAGGACCCAGAAATCCCCACATGCACATGTTCAGAGGTTTGCTCTCACGTGGTTCTAAATCCGGTCAAATTCACAATCAAGATTAACTATCAGTAAGTAAAGTCATCAAAGTTCTAGTTCTATATTTTTTTTCATACTTTTAGAGGCTTAAAGAGGTCCAGTAACGTGTATTGGTAGGAAGCTGCATTTCTTGAGTGAAGACCTATGCCCTTGGGCTCTAAATTTTGGATCCCTTATCTACACCAACTTGCAGAAAACCAGGAGCTAAAGATTGGTGAATGAGTCTTGCCAGTTATTAGGAGTTTCCTGCCTTCATTTTTCAAACAACAATTCACAAGCTTTATTAAACCTATTCTGGGTATCAAATAAATTTAATCTGTGCTCTTTGTTGCCTGCCTAACATAAGCATGGCTCACCTTGGTGAGGAGACAGAGCAGCTGAAGGCAAGTTTAATTTACTGCACTACAGCACACCCCGCTCCCGCCTAGAGGAGCTGTATTTCCAGTCTTCCCTTACTCACGGCAGGACTGTTTCACTTCAATTCACTTAAAGAAATGAACGTTCAATTTTAAACTGTACGCAAGTATCTAGAAAACATAGTCTATGCTAGTCAATGAGATGTAACTCCTTAGGATTGTGATAACCACATAAACAACCGAGGAACCTACCTTGTACCTGGCGCTGATAACAGTGGGTAAAATTGAGCTCATTAATTATAACATGCATTATCTCATTAACCCTCTCAATCACCCTATGAAATATTATTATTCCTATTTGACAATTACCTGCAGCTGGTACATGGCATACCTTGACATGCTCTTGGCTTACCAGATTACTGAGTGACGAGCCAGTCAGTTTCCATTACATGAGCTGCGCATTTATCTTATTTAATCCAAGCAATGTTCATGCTCTACCATGGTAAAGCATCAAATTACTTAATATCTGGTAAGAAGGAGAACACTTTAATAAGCCCACCTCAATGCAGCACAGTCTAAGACACAACAAGGGCAACAGGAGTAGGCAAGGGTGATGCTGGCACAGAGGAATGAAGAATGAGCACACCAGCCTTGGAAGGGGGAGATGGATATGGGCATGCTAGGAAACGGCAGGAAGAGAAACAACGGCTGGATGGGACAGCAGCAAGAGATGTAAGCTGGTATAATATGTCCAGTGAGTGACAGACGGTCCTGTTAGTCAGGTCATTGCATCAGGGTCTTTGTGCTGAGAAGATTCATTCTTCTTTGTGGACCTGTGCTGCTGCAATTTACATCCATTTCAGCAGATTCGCGGTATCCGGCCACAATGCCAAAACTTAGCCAGTCTTTTGGTAGTTATGCTAATTCAAAGGCATTTTTACAGAACACCACACATATACAGAGAAGTTTTCCTTCCTGCAAGGCAAAGCAGAGATCTCAGGAGTGGCAGTGGGGTTTCCTTCTCTCTATTTCTTGTTAGCTAGCCATTTATTTTCTTTTTTGATGACATTACTGTCGCCACTGCAAGAAGAACATTAGTCACTTGGAACAGAAGGACATCAATTAGCCCCCCAAACAGTATTGTCACCAGTCACAAAGTGTTCTTGGTCATTATTCACCTGGGCTGGGGTAACCCTTTGGTCTCAGAATGACAGGGACCTTATTGAGCTCCAGCCCTTGGGGCCTCCAACCCTCTGCCCTCCTGGCCTCCTTGTAAATAGGATTATTGTTGTTGCTTCTGTCTGGTTTGCCTGAAGGGAAATCTTCCAGGAAACAAATAGATAAGGCCTCCAAATCAACCCTATACCTGACTCAAATGCAAATTATTTCATAACATACTGCTTTTCAATGGGGAATGTGGCTTATAACTAGAGGAAAGAAAGTTAAGATACATTTGAGTTACCCTATGAAGGAAAAAATCTCTTTAAAATATTGTGATATTCATTCCTAAATTGATCACATATTTCATGTTTTTAATGAACTTTTCACCATTCTTAAATACATACATTCACAAAAAAAAATCTCTGTATGCAAATTGTGTGCAGTTTTAAGAGATGAGAGCTTGTATTTGATTGTAATAGATTTTATTGCTTGAAGTTATAAACGTGATAATATTTTCTGGTTTGTGCCTTAGTCAAAATCATTGATTATTCCGGACAGACACAGCCCTTTAGCCATGCAGTCTCACCTCTGATTGCTGGCCTTATTAAATCTCAGCCCATCTAACGTGGGTGACTGCGAGCAACTGTCACCTGGCCACTCAATATGGATATTTTCAAGTGTGTGTTCCCTCCCCTGAGGAGAAATTAGAGCCAGAATACCTCACAAAAAAACACCCTCGTGACTGTTATTATTATCTTATTATTTACTTACAGTGGGACAACCTCTGTATTTCATCAGTATTTCTTTAAGTAGAAGATGTAAATATTTGGAATAGGTCTTTCTTCACTGCAGAATCCTGCCATCTCCTAAAAATAACTTTCTGAGAGAGCTGAGAGTAATCGGGACATTTGGCTATTACCGCAAATCGAGTTCAGCAGAGACCACAGTGAAGCTGCTCTCCCCGAAGAGGGGACTTTGCACCTCCGAGAGTAACAGCTCTGGCAACCATGTCTCCGTCCAGCGGAAGGGAAAATGGTGTGCGATGTGGAGGATGGGTGCCTGGATATTTTCCCAAAGCACGACCACTCTTAGTTCAAATCACATTACATCTAAGCAGAGGGAAATAGGAAAAGAAATATTGATTCTTAAAAACAGATTATGAAAGTCAATTCTTTAACAATGTGGCCTCAGGAGAAGGTGGAGCAGGAAGCTTCGTGGAGCCTGCTGTACACATTAGCAGGCTAGACTGTGTGTTTCCGGGCAGTGCTGCGATGGATGGGTGTCCACCATTGTGACCAACTTCTGTAGTCTCCTATCTCTCATTTTACCACCCCTGAGCTGTTTTGGAGCTTATTAACCAATATGGGCGCACACTTGGGCTTTTCAAAACTGAAGAGCAATTAAAAGAGTCTCCAGGTGTTTAAGCATGTCTGAGGAAAGTAGTCATAACCAAAATATGGCTTTCCTTCTCAGGTGAGATGATGGGGGTTTATAACAAGCGAACTGTGGACCGAAGGACTTGTTTTGGTGACTATCCTTTCCAATAGTAACAGGTACAAGCCAGTCTGAAAGTCTAGCTCTTGCATTGTAACAAGGGCTCAAATACACAGAATGGACTAAGGTATATCAAGCAATGGGCCAAGAGAAACCCAGACAGCAGGCAAAAGCAATTTGCTGTTCTTAAAACAAAACAAAACAAAACAAAACCCTCTAGTTTATTTTTTCATGATACTGTGTGTTTGTACCACGACTCTGGAGTCATCTTCAGATAGAACCATCTCTGGAAAGTGGGAAATAAACGTGTGAGCTTTTGTTTAGGAATAGAGAGCAGACTGATTCCTAAACGAAAGAGGGTAAGATTCCACAGGAGAAGTTATTTTGACTTTTTAAATCAAGATGAAAATTCTGTGGGCAAATGATTTAAATATTCGCAAAGATACCAAATTTAAAATCTTAAAACAAAACAGATAGTCCTCTTTATACAAATATAAATAAATGTAATCGTGAATAGATTTAACATAGTTTTAAGTAGATACTTCAAGTTGGCCCACTTATTTTTCTCCTACATATGGAATGTTGGAGAACTGTAGCATTTAATCAGGTGTGTTCCATTGAAAGCCTTTATTTAATTTATTATAAATAATTCTCGACTTTGAAGCTAAAAACAGCCCTGTAGTTTATAAAGTTCCCCTGAGAGGATAAATTCTCTCATCCGCCAGATCCTAATGAAAAACATCTTAGTGGAAGTATCTATACAGGTGTTTCAGACAAATTGATGTATTAAAAATTGAAATGAAAAGAAAGATGGATGAGGAGGGAATTATTTCCTCACAGAACCATACTGCCCTGCATAAAAAGCTCACAGAACAGTATGCTCCAAGGAACCGCTACTCCTCTAGGTGATTCCAAAGTAACCAAGTGTTTCTAAGGCTAACATACAGGAACCTTTAAGATGCTTCCTTATTGTCCAGACTGAGACCTTTCTACAGTGTCAGACTTCCCGCCTACCCCCACCTGACCATACAGGGTTGCTTTTATTTTTATATATTCCAAAGCCCATAGCTCTTTGCTTTGGATCTATGATGAGGTGACTATGCTCATCTCTTTAGGGCATAGGACCCATCTACAAATTTGCAACCGCACTCGGGCTGTACATCATCAGCTATTATAGGTAATAGTGGGTGGAAAAGAAGCCAATAATGAAATTCTTGAATAATCCCCAGATTCTCAGGTCCTTGGTAACCAAGTGCAGAAGTCTGTCCTGATCAGAGATTGCACTGCTGGTGCTAGCTAGTGGAGAAGAAGCTGCCTACAGTCTGATGATTTCAGTCATTGACCTCCATTTGCTGAGAGAAACAACAGGCAGGCAAAAGATCGGAGAGCAGGCAGCAAGTTCCTGGAGCAGAGACACGCTGCAGACTGCACAATTAACTCCGAAATAACAAGACTTTCAGTGAGGTAAAAGCAAGTTGGAAGGCGTCTTACTCCAGTTAGCAGGGCTTCCCTGTACCTGTGGGATGCCGAGAACACAAAAGCTCAGCATAGATGACGGCTGCCATCATCAGCAACCTCTTTAGAAAGTGGGTCCTCTTAATTGGTAGCGACTCCAGGAGGCTACCGTGGTGCAGGAGGAAGGCTGGATTCAGGGCTTGACGGCGTGGTTACCCATTATCTAGATTGGACTTTTCCCCTGCCCAACACGTAAGACCGCCTTAACCCCTCTCGTTGGCATTATGATGGGATGGAATTGCTTCCTCGGCTAAACTGTAAATCTGTGGTGTTCCAATGTAAGAAATTGAACAGAATTCATTCTGGGGAGTTTAAAATATGAAAAAGCAGCCAAGAAATTCCGGACAGATGTCTTTCCATGAGCCTGCAGTCGGACACAGTCCTTCCATGTGAACCCATACTCTGGGTTTCTATCCATCCCTAAACTCTCAGAGCGCCAGCAACCGAAAAGCTCGGAAGCAAAAGCAGCAGACTCTGTTGTGGAGCTGAACTGCTGGGAGAATTCCTTTAAAATATGATCTGTCTTCTCTGATCAAACTCGGTGCCATCTAGTTCTCTCCAGAACCTCCTAGTGACTCAGCAGCAGGCAATCTATGCACAGAATTCATACACAATGCCAAATTCTTTGCAATAAGTAGTATTCCCCCCCCAAATATCACACATAAGTAAGTAATTGAAAACACTGAAAATGGTGTGTGGGGGGGTGATTCCTGATGGATTTAAGATTTTGTTGGAAAGTTCTTCAAGTAACTCATGTTTCTATCTCAGTCTTGCTTTGGATCTAATTTTTGACAATCGGTACAATACAGATTGAGGACATTAAATATACAACTTTTCAAATAGACGAGCATTATGTAATGATTCTCAGCTCTTAAATATTTTGATAAAATTGCTTCTTGCTATGTTGCACTTGATGTTTGAGTGAGGCCAAAGCACAGGCAAAGAGCAGAATGTTTTATTTGCTTCTTTGGTAGTGCCTGGCACCAACCAGCTAGAATTTGATTGTTGATTTATACATCTACTAAAGGATCTGGCTAACATGAATTAATTATGAGAAAAGAAGTGACGATTTATTCAGCTAGCGATTCATTCATGCCATCAAGATCCTTTAGCAGATGGTAAACACCCTCTGGCACATTGAACACATCAGTCATTCCTACCTTCACATTTTTTAAGTAGTGGCTTCAGTTAAATATACATTTACATTTTTAGAATTTTTAAAACGGATGTGTTATATGTGTGTTGGAGAATATGCACCTCTGTGCAGAGGATGTCAAATCTCCCAGAGCTGCAGTTACAGGTAGTCGTGAGGCACTTAACGTGGGTGTTGAGATCCCAACTCTGAGCCTCATGACTGAGCAGTCAGGTGCTCTTAATTGCTAACTCATCTCTCCGGCTCTAATTTAGTACTTTTAACAGACACTTCTACTTCACTTACCATACCCTGGACACTTCAAAACCATTTATTTAGTCAAGATTAACCAATCAGAGTATCCACATGCTGTTCTCAGGACAGTTCTTCCCCAACTTAAAACATGGCATCATATGCATAAATACCTCATTTATTTATTATGCTAGCGTAATGTGGAAGCTTCTTGCCCCTGACTGAAAAGTGCTTCCCCTACCTGCCAACCGTGAGGAGGGAGAAAAACAAAGAACAGTCATAGTCCATTTTGGCTCACTGATAGAGTTTAACTTGAGGAATTGAAGCTCATCAGATAATAAGGACAGGATACCTTAACAGATGGGAACTTACATATATTATAGGATAGGGGATTTGGAGAATGAAGCTTATTTTGGAAGCAGTTGGAAGGTTTTGAACAATGAAGGTGAGTATGAGGTCTGTAGACTCTTTTAGCCTGTCTGAACATGAGATGGGGAAGTTTGTTTTTCAGTTGCTGAGGTGTCATTGGACAGATTTAAAGGTAACATTTAAAGGGAAGGACATACGATTTCTGACTGCACATGTACTTAGTGTGTTTACCTAACGTGTTTTACAATGTGGAGCATGATTTGCTCTCAGCCTCTGCTTGTGAGCAGATGCAGGATCTGCTAACCCTGCTGTGCACATCTTGATCCTATTTGTGAGAAGGTCTGTTGCTGCTTTTACTACTGCAGCCCAGTTTCTTTAAGCATCTGGTAACATCAGTGAAACTGTGTGTCTGCTGCCCTTAGACATTCAAATTCTAAGTATAATTTACTGCAAGGCATTTTCCAAATAAAAAATGGTTAAAGGTGATTTCATTGTGCTTCGGGGTAAGAAATTCTATGTTCTCTTAAAATCTGTATTAATTTTGTTGTGTATAAATATGTTTTCTCTGTATGAAAATCATTTCCAGTAATGTATTTGTTTCACTAATTTAAATGCATTTACTCTTTGCTCTCCATGATTCTGATTGCTGACATGATCTTTCCTTTTCCAGTATTTACTGGTACAATGGCAGAACCTTTCTTTTGTGTTTTCATTGATATAGCTTTTTGATCCAAGAAGCTAAAGATCATTCACAAACAAATTGATTCTTAAAAATTCAATCCCACAGTAGCCATCACCTTCTCGTTGTACATGTATAAGGATACCATAGATGTAGAAATTGAAAGATTCTAGACACTCTAATACAGGCAGTGATAGTGAGTTAACTATCAAGAGGAGAACCATTTCAGTGAAGTTCGTTCTCATTAAATTAATGCATCCATCCTCTCTCAGTTTTACTACATTGTACCAAATTTGTCGAATAATGAAGCTGTCCTACTTCCTTTTCTATTGCTGTGATAAGTCACCATGATCAAAGCAACTTAGAGAAGAAAGAGTTTATTTGGTCTTATGGTTTCAGAGGTTTAGGGCACATAATCATCACTGTGTGGAGCATGGCAACAGGCAGGCAGGCATGGCACTGGAGCGGTAGCTAAGAGCTCCCATCCTGAGACACAGCAATGAGGCAGAATGAGAAACATTGGGAATGGCTCAAGTCCAACCCCCAGTGACATTCTTCCCCCCAAAAGGCCACACTTTCTAATCCTTCCCAAACAGAACTACCAACTGGGCACCAAGTACTCAAATATGTGAGCCTATGAGAGCTATTCTCCTTCAGACCACCACAGTGGCCGAACACAAAAGCCTGTAGCATCTTTTAGTCTACAAATCCAAGCTGGCTTGGAGGCAGTTATGTTTTCGGGGATTTGGCTGATTAACGTACATGCTTTAAGGCCAGAGTATATCCCAGTGGTAGAAGGCTTGCTTGCCATGTATGAGAGCCTCTGTTTGATCCTTAGCCTTTGCGGGCATTGTATTCTGGAGTACAAGTGTCTGAGCTCAATTCTCAGTTCTACCACTTTGTGACCTTTACTGAATGACTTCTCTCTGCAGTTTTTGTTTCTGTTTGTACTTGTCTGATGCTGTAGTCATTAAGAGAATACACATGGACAACAATGAGTCAATCGTTTGAAGTATAAGAACTAATCATTCATTCACTAGGGCTGGAGAGATGACTCAATGAGCTAAAATGCTTACTGTGCATGCATGAGGAACTGAGTTCAAATCCCCATTAACCCACATGAAAATGAGACATGGTAGTGCATGTCTTAGTGCTCCTCTGGCAGTATGGGAGGCAGAGATGGGAGAATCGCTGTAATATTGTAGGACAGCTAACCCACGCACTGACAAATGAAAGAAGAGATCCAGTCTCAATCAATATGGAAGGTGAGGACTGACACCCAAGGTTATCCTCTCACCTCCAAACACACAATGAGGTATGCATACATCTACACGTACACACACATACACATACACACACTTACATGCATACACATGCACTCAAATACACACACATGCACACACACATATACATACACTTACATGCACATGCACTCACGTACATACACACACATACACTCAAATACATATACATGTACACACACCACCATATACACACACCACCATACACACACACACACCATACACATACATACATACACCCGCACCCATACCCATACACACACACCCTTAGACATACACACACAAAATATCAAAATTATCCATGTCTTTCTTTTTATTTTGTTTCCCAAATAGTATCCTATGCTTTAAACCTTAATGATGTCGGCTGTTGTCATGAAGCATCCCCCAGCTCCATGGCAACCAGTCCTTACTCAACATCCACATGTGGTCTGACCTTGCACTAACACTAAAGGAAGTGCTTAGACACATGGAACCCTCTGCTTCTGAGAGGAAGTTTTACGAGAGGCATCTCCTTGTGGCTTGGTTCTAAGAGACACTCCCCGTGTGCATATGACTTATATTAGAATATTTGTATTAGAATATTTAGTTACAATATTCTAGCCACATCTTGTCTTGCTGCCCATCTAAAGAAAAGGTCGGCTCCTCCACTTTTTTAGGAACACATTCAAATTTTTCCAAATAGGTGTCTCTTCTCTACATATTAAAGTGACTTTGGCACTCAGTTTGTCCCTTCATTTCCACCTACCTACCCAAATGCCTACAGTCCCCAGGACAGAGTGTTAATATTTTATACCAAGTGTTTCTTACCCCATCCAAACATAGAAACATAAAAACTCTCCACCCCTACTCAGGGAATCAATCTTCATTTCCATCGTTGTCCTTCCCAGGACTGGTAAAGAGTCATTGAGGGAGAAGGAAATAGTTTGTATCCAAATGTGTCTCTTTTGTCCTTTGCAGTTAGTGACCATGCCTGGTTGAAGTAGCATTGCTAATGGCATTTTATAAACACAGTATGTGGTGGCCTGGAAACCTCCTTTTCCTGATAACAAGATAGCTATGGGGAAATTTATTCTCCAACCACCTTACAAACCAACTTTGGATATGAAATCACCTCTAGATCAGTCTCGGTCTCAAAGATGCTGCCTTTATGGAGAGCAGTTTTAACATTTTGATTAGGTCAGCAGTTTTATGTTCCACTCTTTAAGGTAAACAGTTCCAGAGAGGGGACCAACTGGGGGACCAAGTCTTCTCTTAGCAAACTCTCTGCCCTGGTGTAGCCTGGCTTCAGAGGAGCATAGGCAGGTTGATTGTTTGGAACACTGGAATGGATTTCCATTAACTGATTTCTTCAATATATAGTTGAGTATTACTTCAGAGGAGGCTTAAAATAGAAAACTGCAGATTATATTGTCTCAGTTTGTGTGTTCAAGTAAAGCACAAATGCCCCAGAGGTGCAATCTGACTCCCCAGTTCCATGCTTTTAAGAAGTATAAAGGCAGCAGAGCAATGGCTGCCATCTACAGGATGGGTTCTTGGCAGGCCATGTGCATGACTGACCCTCATTCTTGGTTTTTTGGATGATGTGGGATGTTCCTCTGTGTTCTGTGAATATGTTTTATTAGCATTGGTTAATAAAGAAGCCGCTTTGGCCTATAGCAGGACAGAATATAGTTAGGCAGGATATCCAAACAGAGTTAGAGGAAGAAAGAAGGCGAAGTCGTGCAGATGCCATGGAGCTGCCAAAGGAGAAAGATGCTAGAACCTTACCAGCAAGGCACAGCCTTGTTTTGATACACAGACTAATAGAGATGGGTTAATTTAAATTATAAGAGCTTGCTAGAAATGTGCCTGAGCCGTTGGCCAAACAGTGTTGTAATTAATATAGATTATTTGGGCTTGGGTGGCCAGGAAACAGAACTGCAGTCTCCATTTGCAATTTGAGATCCTTTCCATGTCCTCTGAATGATTGTGGAGTTCCTTACTAGCTACAGAAGGAACATATTTTATTTCCCTGAGGGTAACACAGAGGGAAATCAAACATACAATAATTAGCTATTGATTTCTTTCTTAAGATTTTACCAAGATGCAATTTAAGGAGCAAGTACTTTAAACCTAAATTAGTCTCAGGAAAAAAAATACATGAAAAGCTGAAGGCATAATAAATGTACCTGGAGCCACTTAATTTTCAATGGCTCCATTCAGATCTGTCAGGGTTTATTTTTTTTCTTCAATGGAAGACCTCACATTAAACTTCAAGGAGTAAGAGCCATGGTCCTCAATTGTCCTAGGAACTTGACAAGTGCTCGCATTCATGGGCTTACATCATGCCTGAAAATTTTGCAGTTTTTCCTCCTTTCTTTACAATAGAAGAAACTAAAATTCAGAGAGATTAAGTGATTTGAAGCAGGCTCTATTATTGATAGGTTACAGACTCAAGATTTAAACCAAGCAGCCTTTCCCTGAGCCTGTATCACCATGAGTCTTTTTTACATCCTTCTGAATTCCACAGGATGCTCGTGGTCCACCCAAGCTCCTCTTCCTTTGCTCTCACATCCTGCTGTTGTCCCTGAGCCTGTATCACCATGAGTCCTTTTTACATCCTTCTGAATTCCACAGGATGCTCGCGGTCCACCCCAGCTCCTTTTCCTTCACTTTCACATCCTGCTGTTGAGCTTTGTGGCATTTTGCTTACTGTGTACCTTCTACTTAATATCGTTCTCATTTAGGATCTAAAAATGACATCCTTCTTTTAAAACTTATATCAAATAGTTCTACAAAGTTTTTGCTGACCAGCTTCTGTCCAAGCAAGCCCAGAAGATAGGTTTCGTCACTTCTCCGTGGGAACTCATTATATTCTGATTCAGCTGCGAATTACTAAGACTTAGCAGCTTCATTACTAAGACTTTTGGAATTTTGTTCTCTAGGATGAAAGGTCCTTACGGTCAGGAACTGGATAGGTCTTGACTCTGATGTCTCCGGAACATCGTGTGGATTCTCAGACAGGACATTAATAAATATCGCATAGACTCTATTGTTCTCAGAATATTTATCACTATACAAAAACAGGTAAACTCTTACCACACTAAAACTTACATTCCTTAGGTTTTTTTTATGTTTCTGGCTGCCATTTTCATTCCCAGGAGTTCTGTTTAATTTTTTTTTAAGATCTACACCATCTCAGGTTCATTATGCTCAAGATTTGGATGGCTAATTTTCATTTGTTTTATGTCTCAACTCTCCTTCACGGTGGCTCATTTCCTCATATGGTTTGTAACTTTACAGTTTGTGAACCCATATTCTGCAGGACCTACTTTTTTCTGGAGATACTCATTTCTCTGGATGTGAAAGAAGAAAATAAAGAAGAAAAAAGAAGCAAACAACAGAAACTGTCTTGGAGTTGTTTTGAATGTGTTTCCACTACAGACTTTAAGATTTTTAATAGTACAAAACCAGCTTCTCATGCAAATTTTATGACTTAACTTTTCATATTGCTTACTTGAATAGATTCAACTTCTTTACCTATGTGCAGCAATGCATACATGTGGTTAAAATTTTCCATAAGTTTCTCTCCTATTTGCTCATGTCTTTAGATGAGCGGTAAGCTTTCTCTATCTCTTTCTGAGTTGATTAGAAAAGTTCCTAAAGATATCTTTTGTCAAATTGGATAAATTTTTAGTTGTGCCCTGTGCAAAGAGTTAGCTTTTGTTCTCCCAGTTTCACATAGATCCAAGGCTAACCTCTCCAACCACAAGCTCCTAGGTTCTCAGTTCACATCAACCCCACTTCACAAATGC
Organism: Arvicola amphibius; assembly: GCF_903992535.2. NCBI lineage: Eukaryota > Metazoa > Chordata > Mammalia > Rodentia > Cricetidae > Arvicola > Arvicola amphibius. The sequence goes on from NC_052057.2 coordinate 89,102,157, forward strand.
CATCAGCTTTGCATTCTGTTCTGGTTCTGATTTATATCACGTGTGTTCTCAGGATTCCCCTTTGGACTTACGGGCAAAGCTATTGTATTAGGATTCTGCTGCTGTGGCAAAACACCTGAGCTAATCTTTATCTAAGGAAGAAGTCTCCTTTGTCTCATGGTTTGTAAAAGTTTCTGTCCATGGTTGGTTCCGTTGCCTTGGGTCTGCAGATGCTTACTGTATCAAGGTGGAAACACGTGACTGAGGGACCTGTTTACCTCATTAGCACTAGGGAGCCAAAAGAAAAGGGTGGATGGGGTGGGGGCTCGATAGCGTCCTCAATATATAGATCAGATGCCCGCCCACACCCTTTTTTAAAAGACAAGGTCATACTATATAGCTCTGGACTGACCTGGAACTTAGTATTTGAAGAGGCTAGTGTCAAACTCACAGAGATTTATTTGCCCCTGCCTCCTAATGCTGAGATTAAAGATCTGCACCATCACACCTGGTGATCAGACCTTTCCCAAAAGTTTCATTCCTTGCCAATAGCTCCACACACTGGAAAGTGAACCCTAACTCATGGGCCCTGGAGGGACACTTGCAAACCACAGCTTGGTACCAAGGAACTTGCAGAGAAGCATTTTTCCTCTCACCTTTGTCTGTAATGGAGTAAGGAAAATCTGCCGAGTTTCTGGAAGTCTCTCTTAAGGTTTTAAGAATACTTTCATATGCTTTCTCATGTGATCCATTTAACAGTTTGCTTGAAAGATTCACCTAGAAGTTGCCCAGATAACTGTAGTTAAGGGTTCTCACTTAAGTGATGGATATGCTACTGGCACAGTTTAAAAAACATAACTCTTTTGATTTTAGCCTCCTGCTGTGCACACAGGGTAAAGGTAAACCTTGATCTGCTGTGCTGTGACTCTGGATCTAAAGTGTTCTCCTGCATCTCACGTTGCTCCACCGCTCTCCATTGTCCACCCTCCATATTGTATGAGCATCTACAGCTCCCACGTTGATTAACACTGTCGTTTCCTCCCAGTTGTCTTCTTTCTCTCTAACGTCATGAGTTTATCCCCGAGTCTTTGCTGCCCGTAGGAGTGACATCATTGGTAAGACGACTATAAAGCCATTTCTTTTTCGGTCTTTCTTGATGCTTCCACTCCAACCTTTCCAGCCCACTTACTCAGCCCGCTCATTAGATGAGACTAGAAAGGTGGGTACCTTGGTCCACTTGTACTGATATAACAGTAATTGTCTGGGTAATTTATGAAGGGCAGCAGGAATCTGTTTTCTCAGATTGCTGGGCTCTGGGAAGTCCAAGATCCAGGTATTGCCATTTGCTTGGACCCTTCTTTTTTTTTTTTTTTTTTTTTTTTTTTTTTCGAGGCAGGGTTTCTCTGCAGCTTTTTTTTTTTTTAGAGCCTGTCCTGGAGCTAGCTCTTGTAGACCAGGCTGGCCTCGAACTCACAGAGATCCGCCTGCCTCTGCCTCCCGAGTGCTGGGATTAAAGTCATGCGCCACCACCACCCGGCTGCTTGGACCCTTCTTAAAGAGGAAGGGCAAAAGAGACACATACTTCTCATCTCTGTGTGGCAGAAATGCAGATGAAAGCAAACCTCTTTTGTGGTCTGCACACCTTCTACAGACGTCCTGCCTTCCAACATGGCAACAATGGGATCAATTTTCAACACACAAGTTAGGGGACATATTTAGTTCACAATTTAAATTGCAAGAAAATAACCCAAAGATCTAACCCATGGGTCTAAGCCCTTCATAAAATTATGCTTCTTTTCTGTCGAAAAATATGTCTTTGTCTGGGATCCATGTCTTTACACCTTAGGGTAAAACCGTCTTCAAATGTAGTGTTCTTTCAAAGGGATATGGGTGCCATTATCAAAATCCACACATAAAAGGGAATTGCCTGCTTTGAATCACCTGCCTCCAACGCACTCGGTCCACCAAAGGCGATAAGCACCATAAATAGCAAAGCTAAAAAACAGAATCTGAGTTGGAAAGAAAACTGTTTTTCTTCTCCTCACACACCATAAAAATCAGATGCTAAATGTGTGTGTGTGTGTGTGTGTGTTGGTAGTTTTCCTCGCACACCAAGCAAGCCATCAGTCCTGCAGTGGAAACCATCTGGATGTCCCTTAGTTTTAATTGGATTCTGGCATGATGTACTTGGAGATGATGTGAGATCTCTCCATTTAAGGATCCAGTCTCAGGACTGCCTCCACTCACTTTAGACGTCAGCTGTTTGCCTGTGTTTCTGATCCATCATCTACAAACCGGAGCTCCCATTATCTTCCTGATGGATTTTGGTGAATTTTCCTACACAGGAAAAACTTTAGGGAAATACTTACTTAGATTCACTAAAGACAGCTACAGAGGATGCAGATGAAAAGATGTACAGGGTGCGATATGTGGCCAGTATGAGAATATTGCCTTCTCTGTACCCCCTTGTGACAGCTGAAGATGGCCATACCTGTACTTTCTTGGTTTATCATCATTTCCTGGGCATGATTTAAGTATAGACAACCAGATTAAGACATGAAAGGACAAAAAATGCATATTGCTCTGTTAATAGACTGGGTAGGGAATCCCAACAAGGACTTTCTGTTTTTTCCTTGGCATTACTGTAGTGTAGGTATGTGACAAATTTTCTTCCCAAGTAGAGGTCAGTCATTTACCATCAGACAAGGGAAGAGGAAGAATCACTTTATGATCAGTAGCTCTGACGTGGTAGCATGGGGAGATCAGGGTTTCTCTGACCTGCTCAGAGGAAGCAAAATTCTGGTTTCTATGGCCTGCCTTGGGAAGCAGTGATACGCTGGGAACCATGGATGAAAACCACAAACCGTTAGCACAGAATCCCACATCGGTTCACATAGCTTCCCTCCCTTTCCTTTAAAGCTTTCTCCTCACTGGATCTCCCTAGCTCTTTGGATATTGGGATTTTTTTTTTTTTTTAAAAAAAAAGACTTCTTTTCTTGATCAGGTACATTTTCTTTTTATCCTGGCTGTGGATAGAAGCTCTGGAAATTTTCAAGAAAGATCAAGCTTCAAGAGAGATCAAGAAACAGGCTGTTCAATAGATCTTGATGAGTCTTACCTTCAACCTTCCATACATAAGGGAGATCAGACACTGTCTCAGTACCAGGGCCATATAGGAAGAGCAGGGATTACAAAGCTAGACATATACCCTACATCAAATATTATATTTTCAAATGAGATTGAAAGAATCCACCCCACACCATCAAAAGAACTCCCCCAAGGACAGTCAAGAATATCACTGGCCTTCGATTTGAATGATAGAGTAGTGAAACTCTTTATACACAGACTATCAGAGACATAGGTACTCTCTGATACCAACTTGGACACATCTTGCTGATAGTGATCCTTTGTCCTCTTCTTGCTGAGGTCTATGTATGTGAGGAAAGCACTTGCTTTTCTGGAAGTTCTAGCAGGAGTAGAAGCAGTTTGCATCCGAACAGAATACTTAAAATTATCCCTTGGCGGGAGAGGATGCTTGTCACAGTTGATGGACAGAAACAAAGGAAATTTGCTGTGTATAGTCTAATGTCTGCGATGTATTCTGTTAATATCATAGAAAACTGGGGTAAACATAACCTCCTACTATGTTATATTTCTGTCGTCCCCACCTCCTTCTAGGCTGCCTTAACAGAAAAGATGGAAGGAGTTAGTTAGATCTTTTCATCTCCTTTTTGTTTGTTCATTTAACCAAAGAAAACCATCCAGAAAGCTTTGATGCAGCCGTTGATAGTGTGGCTGTAGACAATGTGAATTGTTGAAGGAGCAAAGGTGACTCTGGGGGCTCTGCCCCGAGTCATCTTCTCCCTGATGTTTTCCCATACGTCTTTCCAGATGCTCTTACGGAAACTAGCTCAGAACGTAGAGGTTGTTTTCTTTTCCTTCAGCTTCGTGCACAGAGCCGTGGCTTTCTGATATTTTGGATGCTTCCTTGGGGACTCTGTAGCTCTGGTTGGTAAGTGAAGCCTGAGAGTCCGAGATGTGCGGGGAGAGAGCGAGCAGGCTACAGACCATGACAATCTTGTCTAGCAGGAGGCCATTTATATGTGTCTACTGGGGGCAGTGAAGGACACTGTTGACGAATGTTAGCATGGCTGCTCCTGAAATCAATGCATTCTTCAGGATATAATATTGCTTTATGCTGGGACTCTGCAGGATTTCTGTGGCATTGGGCTTTGTTTGAAAATTCAAAGAATTCTCCAACGGCAAGCTTAGCTGCTCTAAAAAAAATAATCAATTAAAAACTCAAGTGCTTTAGATACTATGAAAGCAAGTCACAAATGTTTCTGGTTTGCATCTGAAACAAAGAAGAGAGAGTGAATGTTATTTTGGATCAAGGACAGCTGCCACCTAATGGGATTAAATCCTTCCACAAAGAAACTACAAGCAATGGAAAATGCCAAGGTCTAGCATTGTGTTAGCAGACTAAACAAAAATGCAATAGATTCTAAATATTGTACTACGGTGGGGTTAGTTTTACTTCATGGTTTTGTAGGTACTTCAAGGATGGGGAGAGAAAAATGTCTGTAGTTCCAGGAATCATGGTAGGATTTTCCTTCCTTGGTCCCACTGACCTCCAGGAGAGGTTTTCCGCCACATGTCGCCTGTTTTATTTTTCTGTGAGTACTGGGTGTGCCACTCTTGTCTGGCTGCCCCATTCCTCGCTCCACCTACTTTTATCATCGCATGAAAATAGCATACGCTCCGGCACGCCATTTTTCTGTAGGCTGTTCTGGATATGAGGTCAGACGCAGTCTTCCTGATAAATCTCCTCAGGAAATAAGCATGAATGTGTCAGCTCTGCTGGGAAAGTGACACGGACTGGGTCTTGAGCGGAACATTCTGATCAAGCTTTGCTTCTGCAACGGAAGCTCCAAGTGGTACAGAACAGTCTCCAGCAGGAACCACAGCTAGGGCTTCCGGAAGCAGTGCCTAGCCACACGGCACTGTGTTTACTGGGTGCTCCAGACGTGTCTTGTGTATATGAATGCATTTAGTCCTGTGTACTGAAGCTCCCAGATGAAAGAACCATTAAAGTTCCACAAGGCTGAGAGAGTGTGGCTAGAGAGAGAGCCCGGAATGTTACAGGTCGAGAGCCAAATTATCTTGGGTTGTATCAGTCTCTTAAATATCTACTTACTGCCTACCTCAGTGTTTCCCTAACTCCCTTGTGCTTCTCATTCCCTTCTGGAGCAGTCAAACGGAGCCCTGGCTTCCACCATGCCAAAGGCTAAGAATGACGTCAGAAAACATCTGAAGTCCATAGACTTCCCTCTTGCATCCCTTTTACTACCTGATGAATCCAATACTGTATTTGTAAGGTTTCTTTGATGTAGAAAATTTCAAAGTAATAAATTTGATGTTATGAAAGGGTTACTAAGCTGGGCAGTGGTGGCGTACACCTTTAATCCCAGGACTTGGGAGGCAGAGGCAGGCAGATCTCTGTGAGTTCGAGGCCAGCCTGGTCTACAGAGCAAGTTCCAGGACTGGCTTCATAGCTACAGAGAAACCCTGTCTCGAAAAACCAAAACCAAACCAATCCAAAATAAAATAAAATAAAAGGTTTACTAATAGATTTGCTTAGGAGTCATTAATCACAAACAGAATTTAGCCAAAGGATTGCTGCCTCCAAAATACCACAAGTACACTAATTAGACCTGTTAGTGATAAGGAAAATTGCTGTGTTATCATGTGAATATTTGTTCACCAGGATTCACAAACCATCAGACACATCCACAAAGAACATGCTCTAACATGCTCAGGGGGCAGAGCAAGGTCACAGCCAGTATTAAGTCCTGAGCTGCCATAAAGCCTTCAGTTCTTCTTGCGAAAAACATAATTCTGTCAGATGGGCAAGAAGATCCCAGATAACAACCATATGAAAAACTTTAACATAAGCTTTTACTTTTTCTTACTTAAAAGAATTCTGATTTTATGCCAGTATCAGGCAGGCTGTTTTCAGTACTGTAGCTCTGCAGTAGAGTTTGAAGTCCAGGATTGTGATGACTCTACAAGTTCCTTTATTATACAGGATTTTTTTGGCTATCTTATGTTTTTTGCTTTTTCATATGAAGTTGAGTATTGTTATTTTGAGGTCTGTGAAGACTTTTGCTGGGATTTTGATGGGCATTGCATTATCTGTACATTGCTTTTGATAAGATTGCCATTTTTACTATGTTTATTCTACCTACCCAAGAGCATGGGAGATCTTTCCATTTGCTCGTGTCTTTTTCAATTTCTTTCTTCAAAGATTTAAAGTTCTTGTCATACAGGTCTTATGCCTGTTTGGTTAGTGTTACTCCGAGATATCTCATGTGACTTGTGGCTGTTGTGAAGGGTGATGTTTCTTTGGTTTCTTTCTCAGTCCGTTTATCATCTGTGTAAAGGAAGGCTACTGATTTTTCTAAGTGAATCTTGTATTCTGCTACATTACTGAAGGTGTTTATGAATTGGAGAAGTTCCTTGGTAGAATTTTTGGGGCTACTATGTAAACTATTATATCATCAGCAAATAGCAAGAGTTTGACTTCTTTTTCCATTTGTATTCCCTTGATCTCCCTTTGTTGTTCTATCTAGAACCTCAAGTACTATATTGAATAGACATAGGTAGAGTGGAAAACCTTGTCTTGTTCCTGATTTCATTGGAATCCTTTGAGTTTCTCTCTATTTAGTTTGATATTGGTTGTTGGCTTGCTATATACTGCCATTATTATGTTTAGGTATGTTCCTTGTATCCCTTCTTTCTCCGAGACCTTTATCAACATCAAATGAGATAATCATGTGGATTACACTGACAGATTTTTGTATGTTGAACCATCCCTGCACCTCTAGGATAAAGGCATAAAAACAGACAGGAGGACCAATGGAACCGAATCGAAGATCCGGATATCAATTCGCACACCTACAATTGCCTGATTTTTGACAAAGAAGCAAAAAGTATGAAATGGAAAAAAGAAAACATATTTAACAAGGGATGTTGGCATAACTGGATATCAACATGTATGAAAATTGATCCTTACCTATTGTCATGCACAAAACTCAAGTCTAAATGGATCAAAGACCTCAACACAAAATCAAACCACACTGAACCTCATATAAGAGAAAGTGGGAAGTACACTTTAATGCATTGGCATGGGAGACATTTTTAAAATATAACCCCAGCAGCATAGACACTGAGAGAAACAATTAATAAATGGGACCTCCTGAAACTGAGATGCTTCTGTAAAGCAAAGAACATGGTCAACAAGAGAAAACAGCAGCCTATAGGATGGGAAAAGATCCTCACCAACCCCACATTGGACAAAGGGCAGATTTCCAAAATATACAAAGAACTCAAGAAATTGGCCATCAAAAGAACACATGATCCAATTTAAAAAAAAAGGATACATACCTAAACAGAGAACTCTCAAGAGATGAATCTAAAATGGCTGAAAATAGTTAAGGAAATACTCAACATCTTTATCCATCAGAGAAATGCAAATCAAAATAACTCTGAGGTTCCATCTTACACCTGTAAGAATGTCCACGAACAAAAACACTGATGACAACTTATGCTGGAGAGGATGTGGGGTAAAGGGAACACTCCTGCATTGCTGGTGGGAGTGCAAGCTGGCGCAGCTTCTTTGGATATCAGCCACTTTGGATGGCAATTTCTTAGAAAATTAGGAAGCAACCTACCTCAAGACCCAGCAATACCACTTTTGAGTATATATCCAAAGGATGCTCATTCATACCACAAGGACATGTGCTCAACTATGTTCATAAAAGCACTATTTGTCATAGACACAATCTGGAAACAATTTAAATGCCTCTCTACAGAAGAATGGATAAAGAAAATGTGATACATTTACACAATGGAGTACTTGCTACACAGCAGAAAAAATGACAGCTTGAAATTTGCAGGCAAATGGATGGAGCTAGACAACGTTATTTTGAGTGAGGTAACCCAGACATAGAAAGACAATTATCACATGTACTCACTCATAGGTGGCTTTTAGACATGAAGCAAATAAAAACCAGCCTACAACTCACAATCCCAGAGACCCTAGACAACAGTGAGGACCCTAAGAGAGACATACATGGATCTAATCTATGTGGGAAATAGAAAAAGACAAGATCCCCTGAGTAAATTGGGAGAATGGGAACCTTAGGAGAGGGTAGAAGGGGAGGAGAGAGGAAGGGAGGGGAGTGGAGAAAAATATATAGTTCAATAAAAACATTTTTTTTTATAAAAGAATTCTGGTTGCATCTTTGCTCTATAAATCTCCCATCTGCCTGAGGGGTCAGGCTTTCAGCTTTTTGTTTTTGCTCTGCTTAAATCATTTAAAGTGTAGCCTTGGACCTGGCAGTGGTAGCTCACACCTTTAATCCCAGCATTTAGGAGGCAGAGGCAGGCAGATCTCTGGGAGACTGTGGCTAGCGGGGCTACACAGAGAAACCTTGTCTCAAAAAAAAAAAAAAAGACAAAAAAAAAAGAAGCCAAAATAAAACAAAGTGTTGTCTGGGGCTGGTACTTCCTTAAAAAAAAAAAAAAAGATTTAAGGATGTCAGCATACGTAAAATGCATCAGCCTTATATAAGTTGTATGTATGTAAGTTAGAAAAATCTTCTATTGCAGGCTGGCCCTTCTTTGGCACATTTTTTTCAGCAAAGAGACTTTTCTTTGCTGTCCTCAGTGCATGGAGTGATTTTTTCACCGGGAAGCCTTATTATTTCTCTATCATCTTGGTTTATGGTTTTCTTTGTTCCGCTGCTATAAAAGCCTCATGGAATTGTCACTGTAGTGGGACGTGGTGTTTGAGGTAACCTAAATCTGTGACCCTGGGCCTTGGCCACTCATATTCGGCTCCATGCTGAAGTATCTCTCATTGCTTTTGAAGTGAGTGCTGGATTTTTGCATTGACAACCACATCAGCCCTTCCATATACGAGCAGCTGAGACATCAATAAGTTTAGGCACATGTCCAAAATTAGAGTAAAATAGGATTTTGGGTCCAAGCAGTCTGCCCCAAGCTCATTACTCTCCAAATTGTATTGAATCCGCATTGACTAATGTCATCAAGGCAGAACACAGGAGCATTAAAAATGAGGATCATAAATTGCTCTACTGTTTGAAAACACAGACCAAGCCTCAGATTCTGTAACAAACCGTGATGCCTGAAAGAAAAAGACAATGACCTTGGCATTTACATGATAGACACCAGAACCAACCGAGTGGCACGGGGCTGTCTTTGCTGTTGTAGTAGTGGTGGTTTATGTATAGGTATGGAAGAGAAAGATGTAGCCTGGTTTATTTTTCAGATTTGTTTCTCTACAGCTTCAGCTTCTCCTTAGCAATGAGCCTAAAAATGTGCATAAAATATATTTGATAGCGCAAGTATAAACTCCGGAGTGGAGCACCACAGCTTCTATTGTGAATGGCCACTCTGTGTAGCTCTGTCTGGTATAATCTTTGGGTCTGACTAATTTTTGGGGTGTGTGTGTGTGTGTGTGTGTGTATGTGTGTGTGTGTTTGGTGTGTATGTGGGGGGTGTTTTTTTTCCCTCAAATTAAAAAAAAACAAATAACATTTAAAAGAAAACAAAAGGGCTCATGAGTAGCAGGTGACTGCTGATTTCTCAGCCACCTCATATCCACCAGGAGCCCCTCTCTATCTCTTTTCTCCAGGCAGAGCTTTCTTGCGTATATGTTCATAGGGGTGAGTATGTGCCTCTTTCTCGGAACTGATTTTGTCTGTTTCTCTGTTCTGCCTTTGCGAGTGTCTAATCATCCTCCAGCTCTTTTCTTAGAAGCACGTTTCTTCCTCCTGTGAGCTAGCACACTTCTAAGAGGTTTTAGTGCCTCTTGGGCTGGTCTGAGTATGTCAGCTTGGATTCCTGGCCAGAGGTTCTCGAGCGGCGGCTTCAATGTCTCTGCCATTTACTTGGTCAGGATAAATTCTTTGAAGGTAGAAATGGGGAAGACTAAATCCGAATGACGAATCCTAAGAGAAGAAACGCTGAGATCTAAGATTGAAGAGAACAATGCATTTGGGTAAAAGCCACAAAGAGCCCTGGGAGGCTTCAAGGAGATTTTCTTAGTGATGTGGGGGTGACAGGGTGCTAGAAAGATCTTAGGAGAGAGAAACCAACCCTTGCTAAGACACACCCAGAGCCCAGTGACTCCTTTCAGGTCCATTGTGTTCAATAGAAATACTATACATATTTAAATTTATTATTAAATTTATTATTAATAATTCAATAAGTCATGTAAATAAGCATATCAGTGCTGGAACCAGCTCTCAGAGAATGTTCCTTCTGTAGAAAAACTTGTGAAGATTAGTGTTACTAATATTTCTTCCCAGGAGGACATGCAGCAACTTCTAGCCCTCCTCCAAAGGTTCCAGTGGCAAGCAGAGCCTCTCTGGAGAACCAATGGGTTTACTGGGCTTCCTTGTAGAGCATAGTCGAAGGATTACTCACAGGTAGCTGATAGGTGGAACCACTCCCTTAGTCTTTCTCAGTTTATACTCCAGCCCTCTTCTGAGACCATGTGCCGTGAAGGTAGAGGTGCATACAACAGGTAGTAGGGAGCAGGTGGATACCCAAGCGAGGGCATTAGGACCCTTCCCAGCCCTCCATGAGTGTATAAACAGCCAACTAAGCTCACCTGGAGTAATCCTTTTGTGAGGGCACATAGTTAAACTCCCAAGCTGATTGCCGCTTAACTTGGAGGATGGTCATCTGGTGTCAAATGAAGAAGTAGGACCCCTTACCCAAAGAAATAAATCAAGAATCATAACACCAGAGGCTGGAGCAATGGCTCAGTGGTTAAGAGCATTTACAGAAGACACTGGGTGAGTTCCCAGCACCCACATGGTGGCTGTCAACTGTCTGGAAGCCCAGTCCCAGGGGATCTGATGATGCTAGGCATGCCCATAGTGCATATACATATGTGCAGGCAAACATGCATGCACAGAAAAAGAAATAGCCAGTTTTTAAAAGTGGAATTGTGACCACAGAGTATTAAACAAACCAAGCTTCCAGCCTTTATAAACAGAGCCCATGAACCTGCCGAGGTCGCGTGCCTCTGAGTACCATCCTGCTGGAAGTCCCCACGAAAGACAAAGTCCGTTTCTGCTGGACAACTGACTATTTCACATCTGATAATTGGGTTTTACCCGCGGGTCAATAAAGGAGAAGACCTGTGACGCATTAGAAGCTCTGCTGGAGAACTTGAAGAAAGATATGAACTTTACAAGCAACTGTCAAAGCATGCCAAAAATCAGACAGTGGAGTTGTATGAGAAGTTAATAACCTTGCAGAGGCAGAAGCTGTCGTTTGTCTGTGTGAGAGAACTTCAGCTTGAAAGGGGTCTCCCTTGAGGTCACTGGGCTAAATTCAAAAGGTAGGAAAGAAAGGAAATGGCTGGTATCATTTTGAGAGATTAAATGAAAAGCAAGAGGGAGCTGCTTGAGAAGTGAGCAATGGGAGGCAGCATGTGTGGGTCTCACAGGATGTGGGGCGTACAGGAGAGCGGCGTGGAGAAAGCTTGTGAGAATGAGGAGATGGGTGATCCAGCTAAGACTTCTGATGGGCGAAGGAATCAAAACAAATCTTGAAATTCTAATGATGCAGTTAGGAGGAAAATGGTTGGTCAGTGGCGTGCGTGGGAGCTGGGGAGCTGGGCCGTAAGAACCATGATTAATAAGCTCGGAGGTTCCTGAATTAGTAACTTATGAAAAATGAATTTTCTTCCTCATTAATTTGTATTATAGGAAGCAAATTATATTGGCAATAAATGGTAAAGAACTGAACGTTTTGTTACAACAGAGGATACAGCTGTATTATTAAACACAGCCGTCTCCCTCTGTCAACTGCTATTATGAAGAACAGAGAGATTCCTGGACAAGGAGTGCTACAGAACCACCCATTATTGAAATTCTGATTGCAGGTCAAATGAACACAAACTAAGGGGACATAAATTCTATACGGTAATGTGTGCACGAGAAAGCCACTGTGCAAATTTATTAATATGGGAAAAGTAATTGTTTCTTGGTTCCAAGAGTCTGCAGAATAAGAAATGTACACATGAGTTCTGTATAAAGCATTTTTATGGCTGCTGCTATGGGACCAGTCAGGGCCAATGAAGGTCAGAGACCTGGCTAACAGCTGTTCTTCATGTGGAATGTTGTCTGCCTCCTGTCCGCAACCTGAGCGGAAGTGGTAGGAATTCTGATCAATGTACCAGAAGGACAGGAAATCTGGTTAGTGTCCCTGGGCTGCTGGTCACTTGGGAAGGCTCCAAAGGAAAACATCCATAGACTCCTGCCGTCTGGATTTTGAAAGACACTGGAAAGAATCCATAGTCATCCCAGAATGGGCCACGTGTGCAAGGCAAATTTGCCTCTTAAGATTTGGATGATTGCATAATATTGTGCCCACCTTCTCCCAACCTGTATATGTGTGGATGTGTATGTGGGAGAGAGAGAGACAGAGAGAGCATGTGTGAGTGTCCGTATGTGTGAGTGTGCATGTGTGTATGTGTGTGTATCTGTGTCTGTTTAATGTGAGCAGTAAGATTTGGATAGGAACTACTCTTCCTTGGAAATTTAGCATAAGAACAACAAACTTTGGGATATTTATGTCCTAAAAAATATAGAAGCAAAGAAATGAAAGTCCAACAGTGAACATGGGTAAGAAAACAAGTCAGCATTTGTAGAGTAAGGGGTCTCACAAGTGTTGGCAGCAGATAAGAAACAATCTGGACTTCTGAAAGGATTATACTAAGGGCTGCAGGGGTCTGTGGTAACATACACTGGCTCACATGCTGCACCCCAACCTTCCCATTCGAGGGGATAAAAAGCTCTTTTATGGCTAAGCTCTGCTGTTTTCTGCATCAAGACGCATGGTTTTCATGATGGAGAATGGCTCCCCTTTTGGGTTCCCACTGACAGGCCTCTGAGCTCAGCAGCTAACGCCAATGGAAACTTAATCTACCACATGTGGTTGCAGGGGCAGGTGGACCTCTTGCAGGGGATTATTCCTGGGCTTGGCACCTCCTTACAGTGACTGGCTTTTCGAAGAGCTCTGGGATGAATCTAGAGTGAAGACAAGAATTAGAAATGCATCCTGTGTGCAGGCTGATCCTCCAACTGAAAATAGGGGGGGGAGGGGGCGGACTACGAAAAATGGAGTCTGTAGAGAAATCAGGTAACAGACGATGAAGGGCCCTGGCGAGGGAGCTAATGCTGCAGATGGGCAGCACAATTTGGCCGCCGTCCACAGCCCTCTGCTTTGAGACGTCAGCTTCTACATCCTCTAGAGGAACAGGAAGACAAATACAACAGAGGGTGAGAAAAACAAAGAGCAAAAGACAACTCAGAAATTACAAAATGGCTAACATTCAATTTGCACTCTCTACAGCCACGGAAAGGCCACAGCTGGGGAGATAGAGTCGCTGGGTGAATGTGTGTTCTCCTCCAAGAGTCAGTGAGCCTCGTATAATTGACTGATCAATTGATTGGTCGATTGATTAGAAGCTAGATTGGTGTCTAGGATGCTAAGGCTAGTCTGGATGTCGTTCAGGTTAGCACTAAGCACACAGCCCTCCTCTTGCATCAGCTGCTGAGTACTGGGCTTATGGGCATACAACAGCATGCCTGGTTCCCTTTTGAAAGCGTTATCCTTTAATTCTAGCAACAACCAGATGGAAATTAGTCTCCAGTGATAACGTGTTCCCAAGAAGGCGGTAATCTTCTTTCCCTTCTACACACTAGCTTCGGTATTAAGAGTCATCCCCAAGCCCAGTGATGCAGTTGAAGGAAAAAGCCTGAACCTGTGTCACCCCAGAGTCTCTACTGCTAAAGGAGGTGCCTTCTCCAAATAGGGCGGGGAGAAGAAACTGAAAACCACATCATGGGAAGGGAGTGAAGGAGTCAGAAGCTGAATGCATTTGATCTCTATCTCAGTGTTCATGTGTGGGAGGTGGGGACAAGTGCATGTCACAGCATGAACGTAGAAGTAGGAGTGATGTGGGGGTGTATGCTGTGGATATGTCTAGCTCCCATTGGATGATAAATAATCTGTTTTGGCTTATGGCAAGGCAGGATAGAGCCAGGTGAGAACTTAAAGCAGAGATACAGGTGCAAAAGTGCAGAGTCTGAGAAACAACAACCAGCCATCTAGGAAGCAAGGCAAATTGAAAATGAGGTAACACCATGGCCACAGGGCAGCAATAGACTAATATAAATGGGTTAATTTAAACATAAGAGCTAGCTAGTATATGTCTGAGCCATCGGCCAGACATTTATAATTAATATTAAGTCTCAGAGTAGTTATTAAAAACTGGAGGACAGGAAAGAAACCTCTAGTTACATGAGGATGACTGGGAGACAGCTCTCTTTGCACTGTGTGGGGTCCCAAAGATTGAAATCAGGTCATTAGGCTGGGTGGCAGGCACCTTTACAGACCGAGCTGCCTCATCGGAGCTCCACAGACTTTTTGATACTGAAAACAAAGGTACCATAAAGATAGGAAAGTCATGCTTAATGAAAAGTTAGAAAACATTGCTGGGGAGGGGGTGGCATGTCTCTCACATAGGAATTGAGATCAGCCAAAGCCTTGAGGGAGGATAATCTCCTTTCTCTGAGCCAGTAGAAGATGGAAAACACACAGCTGGGGACAAAGGGTCACTGGGAAAATGTTCTTCTCTAAGATTGAAATACCCAATATGATGGTATTTGGAGATGGAGCATTTGGTAGGTAATTTGGTAGGTAATAGTGAATGTGGAGCCCTCATGGTTTATTGTGTGCTTTTATAAAAGAAGCATGAGAATTTGTATCTGCCTCTCTCTTCATACCACATGAGGGTATAACAGGAAAGTGCCCGTCTATAAACCAAGAAGGTCCTCATCAGAACGTGATCATGCTGGCGCTATGATCTTGAATCTTCTAACCCTTAGAATGGTGAGAAATAAATTTCTGTTTCTCTAACCATCAAGTGTTTGATATTTGTAATAGTAGGCAGGCTAAGGAAAATACTGGAAATAAAGACCCATCTAGATTGTCTTTAAATTTACTATACTTGCATAAATTTCATCTTCTGAGAGGAACATTCTCTCTCTCCTTTCTTTCTCCTCACTCCCCTCTCACAGGCCTGTGTATTAAGGCTCAGTTTCCCTTTGGGTTCTCTTAGAAGACAAGGGGGGAGACTTTAAGAGCCAAATAGAAAGTTTTCTGTCCTTCAAGGGAGTTCTCATCCCTTTCTTCTTCCTTACTTCCATATTCCAGCCACGGAATGAGTGGCTTTGCTCTACACAGACTTACAACATGGTGTGCAGTATTGCATAGGTCCAGAATAAGTGAGACTTAGATCACAGGTGGAAATCTCTTAAACCATGAACCAAATAAACATTGCCTTTATAAGTTGATCATACTCGGTATTTGTAATACTTACAGGAAAGCTGGCTAACACACAAATATACATTATAAGCACAGTTACATAAGATATTACTATGATTTAAAAAGTAAATAATTTAAATAGAAAGATAGTTTGGTAAAACTATTATAAGTGATGAAAATTTATACTTCGGCCTCTCTAGGCTTACTCTTTGGTCTCAGCTGCCCATGGGTATAAATGCCCCCTGCTTGATTTTTGTCTTTCATCATTGCTAAAGCTCCAAAACTCTGACTTGCGAAATAGAAGAAGTATTTCTCTTGTTGTCTGCCACGAAGTACACTTAGTTATGACCTGATGTGAAGGAAGACAGCCATTCCTTGAGATCTGACCGGGTCAAATGGCCTCTCTCATAAACACTGCAAATTATATCACTGGGGAACACAGCACAGATTTCTAGAACAAACAGGAATGTTGAGCACATGGCATTTGTCTTCCTAAGAATTGATGTAAAACCTATTCTTTCATCAAGAAAACTGAGAGTTGAAAGAGGTTAGAAGCCTGGCCATGTGTTCAATCAGGGCATATCAAGCTCCTACAACCAAGACTAGAGATGTCTAGCAATCTAATGACCCTTACATTGCTTATACATCCAGGGGCTCCCTCAAGGTCCCACAACCAGGACTGGAGATACCCAGTAGTCTAACTGATTCTTACAGTGTCTGTATAGCCAGAGACTTCCCCAAGCTCCCACAACCAGGCCCAGAGGGGGTTAATAGCCCAAATGATGTCCACATGATCCGAATGACTTAAGACCATGCCAGGTTCTTCTCTGGACTCTTAAGCGAATACAGGTACCCTATGTCTAGAACTCACCTTCTTGGAAGAAATGACATGTACCCTGAGTTGAGTTTCAATATAATTACGCTTCCTTGTGCACCGGGGATTGTATCATACCAGAAAACTTTCTAAATTTGTTGGGAATAAACCACCTGGCATCAGGCTCTCTAGAAGGTTTGATCCAGGTTAACAAAGTCAGTCTGAAATGAAAGTCAATTCAGATTTTCATTCTCACCTCGCCACAGTTCATTTCCCTGCCTGACACCTGCAGAAACCCCCTCGTGTGTGTGTGTGTGTGTGGGGGGGGGGTGCGGGGGCTGAGATATGATGATGTTTTTGAATGAAGCCTAAAGCTCTTGAAAACACAATTGGACACAGTCTAGATAAAGGATATTCTGAAAATAAGGAACTTTCTGGCATGAATACCAAGGGAAAGAGTACAATAAGGCTCTAGGACAGAAAATACAGATTTAAATCTTGGGCCTGATACTTGTATTTCTTTCAGCCAATAGCTTCCTCACTCCATATGTCTACCCTGAGAAAGCTGTTCTTAGGAGCTGAAAGAAGACCCCCTAATAACACACAGTTGGTACTCAGTAATTTCAGCTGGGGAGAAATCAGCTTAGGAAATGATGAAGAAGGTGGAATGATGATGGGTGGCCCTAAGAGGAACTCTGCAGGATGGGCAGACATTCATTTCATATAGAAGATGTTCATGGTTTGACTCTTACATATTACTGTCCCCATTTCAGGAAGCTGCTGTGACAAATTCCATGACCATAGCAGATATGCGAGGAAAGGATTTATTTAGCTTGTACTTCTAGGTATAACCAACAGGTGTAGCTTCACTGAGGGAGGCCATGGTGGGAACTCAAGCAGGAGCTTGAAGCAGAAAGCGTGAAGGAACACTGCAGAGAGTTCACGGGGGGTGGGGGGGGTGTGGAAAAATGTCGCCCACGATTCTTATAGCAGCAATTACTAAAATTTGATTGGAGAGTCTGAGAACTCAGGCTAGATTGTTTTAAATAATTTATAGGTTGCAAATTATTTCTAAATGACTGAAACGACAAAAAAAAAAATCACCTTGGTGCTTGCGTTAATACACATTTGGCATTTCCTCAGCTTCCTGAAGGACAGGATGTAGCCAGGCAAAGCTAAGGAGGAACGGTAGTTTCTAGAGGTATGGCCTCCAAGGCACCAAAAGGGAAGGCAGCCTTAGGCACGACGAGACAGGGAACTGAATCACATTGCGATGACATGCACCAAAACAGCTAGCTTGTCTGTGGACCTCAAGGAACTTGGGAGACAATGAGTCACCAATCCTATTTAGTATGCACAGAAAACTTGGAACAAAATCAATTCAGCAGCGGAGACTGGGCAGTTACCTGGAGAACGCTGAAATGAGAACTGCTTCTTATTCAAACAGCAGCTGATGTTATTCTCCAGAAGCCAGGTGGAGGCAAGGAGAAAGGCAATTAAATTTTTCTATGCCCTCTGGAGACTCCAGTGAAATCTTTGGCTAATGTATTTCTGTAATTTGCTGAGACCACTATTAATGTGCTTCGTTAATAACTGACCATATACATCAGAGCTCCAAGAAATGGCATTGCTTAGAATTCACACATATGTGCCGATGCACAGACATACACCAGACTGCATACGCGCACACACAGGCCATGCGAGCTGCACACCATAGATATATTTGCAAGACTGGAAAGGCAGGCAGAACAAACAGTAAAAGCAAAAAGGAAACTCTTTCCTTTTTCCACACCATGTGCCTTCTTTGCCACTAGAGTTGTCTTCTTAGGCCCACCCTCAGTCAGCTTGGGGCAGGAGCTCAGTGAGATGCGGAAGTGTCTAGGCCTTCCTCCTTGGCTTATTGCTCCGTGTAAGGCTGGTGCCTGGTCTTGGTGGCTGGTCTCCATACTCTGACATCAAAATTCTGGAGAGAGAAACTCAACCAGGATCCACCACCATTGTTTCCACCCCTAAGAAACAGTGCTGATGCTGCAGTGGGACACACATTCGGGCTCACAACTACACTGCATGGCTGTACAGCTGTGTGGCTGTACGGCTGTGTTACTATGTGGTTGTGTGGCTGTGTGACTGTATGGCTGTGTGGCTGTGTGGTTGTGTGATGGTGTGCCTTTATGGCTGTGTGACTGTATGACTGTGTGGCTGTGTGGTTGTGTGACTGTGTGGTTGTGTGACTGTGTGGTTGTGTGGCTGTGTGGTTGTGTGACTGTGTGGCTTTATGGCTGTGTGATTGTATGGCTGTGTGGCTGTGTGGTTGTGTGATTGTGTGCCTTTATGGCTGTGTGATTGTATGACTGTGTGGCTGTGTTGTTGTGTGACTTGTGTGGCTTTATGGCTGTGTGGCTGGCCCCTGGTATCCTCCTTTCCTCCTTCTCTTGCTCTTCACATCTCCTTCTTCTTTTTCTTCTGCTTTATTCTCTCTGCTGACAGCCCCACCTATTCCTTTCCTGCCTTGCTATTGGCTGTTTGCTCTTTATTAGACCAATCAGGTACATTAAGCAGGCAAAGTAACACAGCTTTACAGAGTTAAGCAAATGTAACATAAAAGAATGCAACATATCTTTGCATCATTAAACAAACATTCTACACCAGAAACAAACGCTACACTTCTTAAACTAATATTCCACAACAGTCACACTTCCTCCAAAAGGCCACATCTCCTAATAGTGCCACTCCTTGTGGGGGCCATTTTTGTTCAAACCACCAAAGAACCCTGCAAGACTGAAACTCCTTACCCAAGCTATCTCAAACTTCACACAGTCTGCCCCATGCCTCTGACGACTTTCTGTTTCATGAAGACATGGCATGCCTGCTGGCAAACCTGAGCTTGAACTTTCATGCCTGGAACATTCCTTGCCTGGCCTCCCTCAGTCTGTTCAGACTTCAGCTTCTCACATCAACTTGCTACAAAGTGCCTGACCTCTGCTGACACTCTGACCATGGTAACCCTCACCTGCTCTGCATGCACCTTTCCCCATAGCTAGCATCTAATTTATTGTGTCAGTTAAGTGCCTGTTATCTTTGTTGGCTGTCTCTTTGTAAACTACATTAGAGCAGGCCTCTCTTTACTAAATGACATACCCAGTACCTACGTAATCTGTGCCATGTAATAGATGCTCAGAAAATATCCCCTGAATAAATCAAAGTACCTAACTTGGTGTTAGACACAGTTCAGAGAACATGGCGTTGATGTAAATGTCAACAACCTGTACTATTTTTCTGATTTTCTGGTTGTAGTTAAGGCAGAAGTTAATATAACAGATCAAGGTAAGTTCACTACAATTAAGAAGACCCAGAATGCAAATCTTTGTTTTATGATCCCATACAGTATTCCCTCTTACACAGCCCCAGTAGAATCCCAGGACTAAAGGGAGAACATTATTTTGAAGAGGGAAGTGTATGTTCTTGCTTGCTCTGTTGCAGAATAATCTTAGATGCTCTCAGGCTTTGCTGCAAAGGGATTTTAGTTAATACTTTCAGAGTCTGACGCTTTGATGAAGGATGAATATGCTAATGACTGTAAATAGGAACTCCATTTACTAAGCATATTAGCGAGTCTTTAGGTTCAACAGGTATTAAAATATGCTAATGCAGTTACTGAAGAAATTGTTGACCCCAAAGCATTCAATTTGGAAAGGCAAAACAATTATCTCAACCCAAAGTTACCTGCAATTGCCCTGGTTGCTTTTTGATATGCTGATGACTTAAAATGTGAACCATTCATTTATTAATTTCCGCTTGTCACATCTGAAAAAATTTTACCATACTATTTTTAATTGTATGAATTAAAATGAGAGTCACATACATAACATGAATAGCAGTGTACATTTCTAATTAAGCAAGTGTCCAGAAAAAAGCCACTAGTATTACCATAAAGCATACCAACAAGTAAGAGAATGCCGTGGATTTTAAGCTTCATTTAATATTATAAGATAATAGATATGCTCACATAGTCATCTAGCCATTTAATAACACATATGAGAAAGAAACCCCACATAAACCATTACTTTATTTTACTCAGATTATAAAATAGTATATTCAAGTTTCCACTTATTATATAGTTTATACTCTGAGTTACATCTTAGTGCTCTTTCTAAAATATGTCACCAACGTTGCTAAAAAATATCCACCGCGTTAAAAATTACGGAGGCCCCCCCCCCCGAATCTTATTTTCCCCTTAAGATAGCATTTTCAAGGTTTACTCATGTTGTGATGTTTAAGGGCAGTTCACTTAGTTTGATGCTAACGCCCATTGTCTGAATATACCATTCTTCATTTTTCCTGGCTGATAGACATGTAGTTATCTCTAGCAACAATCATTATAAATATAGTCCTACAGATATTTATATATATGCTGTTTGGCATATATCTGCTGGCATCTTCACGGTCTGCATACTCAGAGGGTACATTTCTAGGTCATAGTTGTAACTGGGAATTGCTAAAGCTGACCTATGCATCAGAAGCAACCCTCGCATCAAATGTGCATCTAGCATTTATTTAGGCGTGATCCCAGGAAGCGGTAGCCATGAAGACGGAGACTAAGAAATGAAATGATGTTTTACGCAGTGTATTCTCCGTGAAATTGTCACTGTGGGCAACTGGAGTTTAATAGAGTATGTCTGAATTATCCAATCGTGAAAGGATTTTGGTATTTCCTACCAAACCCTCATCTGAAATTTCTTGGGGGAGTGCCTTGTTTCAACTCAAATCATGGGGGCAGGGAAAGGAAGATATCAATTCTCTGGCTTTCCTAGCTTGCCTGGGGACTGAGGGCTCCATTACTGACTAAGGAAAACATCTTAGTGTAAGACCTAGCCAGCAAGTGCAGACATATGCCAAGACGACAATGGCCAACAGCATCAGCTGTATCAGCTGAGATCAAGAACAAAGAAAGAAACACTCGTACATGGTGAAAGGAAGAGGAAGCCAAAGCCCATGTACAGACGAAGCAGGATGTGGCAGCTCACAGAGCCCTCAGACAGCGAGCGAGTTTGGGGAGCTCTATGCAGAAATGGACATGTCACAGTACATGGGGTAGGGGACTCTTAGCAGGCACAAGCATGGTACCAGGTCTGTTTCTTATACTACCAAATATTTTGCCTTCCAAAACAGCTGGGTCATTTCCAGTCACTTCATACTTATCCCAACAACTTGTATGCTCCCCACCTTGCATTTAAGGTGGATACCTTCATTCTGTGGTTGCTCAATGATGGCTAATGAAGAACAGGACCTTCTCATATGAGGGTTAGCCATTGAGTAGTTAGTATTATGAAGGGGAAACTAAGTCACTATTTGTCATCTTGAGCTGAAAGAATTCTTTGTTTTCGGGATATGATGTTTTCCCAATCATGCTAATCACAGATATCTACACCTTAGTGGATTTTTGTTTCAGAATGAATCTTAATGGTATGTTTTGATTAAAAAAAATGTTTAATTTTTGTAATTGGCCAATTACTTCCTTTATGACTGGGAGATTTTTCATTAAGAAGTATTTGCTTATTCAAAACATGAACTAGGGTTTGAGAGTTTCGTTCAATTGAAGAATGCTTGAATTATTCCTAAACTTCTCTTTTCCCCTGAAAGCATGAGATCTATGTCTTCGATACTTTAGTGACTATAAAATCAATTTTAAAAAATTTTACCCAGCTTTTCTTCTGGTTCCTGCTAGAAGAATCGATGTACTTTGAGCTGGCTCCTTGTGTCTGGTGGTATTTTGCACAGCACACTCTGCTAACAAGTATTCTAGCCAGCACCGGCACACAGTTTCAGTATGACAGCTAAGTTTCTGATATTAACATTGGGCATTCTGATCCTGACGTGTCTTCTGAATCATAAAAGAGTAAATGAAGTTTGGAGTCATTTTAATGTTTCATATATTCAATCAGTTTTAACTCATTCTGTAGGTAATCCGTGGCTAGTATCTATGAGAATTAGCTTTCAGGGATTCCTGTCATTCCTGTCGGTGTTTCTCCCACCTGTCTCCCGTGCCACACCCATAGGAACGACTTCTGCTGTATGACCGTGTGAGTGGGTCTCAGAGGAGAAATATCATGCTTTCTCTCTGTGCACGCCACAGTGTCTATGAGGGAGGGACACTTCCCATCTGGCCCTGCAGACACTCATGGCAGGCTATCCAGTTCTTACCTAAAAATATCTTTGCTAACAAGATGCTTGGAGTCTAAAGCATGAATCGCCTAATCTTGAGTTATTTGCTTTTGAGCTCTTATATAAAACTCATTTGAGCCCAAGATTTAGAAGGGATTGTATGGGGATATACTAATTGCTCATTCCTAGCTGCATACTATAATTACTTTAGGAACTTAAACTCACACGCACACCCGACATCCTCCTCACATCAGCTTAGATCAGAAGAACCACAGTGAGACTCATGGTCAGCCAGGTATTTTAAAATACTTTTAGGTGAACGAAAAACTATGTGTTGCCATTATATTAGTTTTACTCCTGGAGAAATACTTTTACACAGACATCATTTTATGTTTTACTGTCTTTTACTGAACATGAACTGACAAATATAAATATGAACAACCGTTTATGCCATCTATATCATCATTCAAGGCAATATTGTTTATAATATTTTTCAGTATCCCTGATTCAAAGGACAATTTGCGGCCCTGTGAGCCACTCATGTGGCTTCACCCACCACAGTTGATCTGAGTGGCACTGTAATGCCTGCCTTGCCCTGGCCACTCTCTCCTGAGTCATCATTACAGTTCTGCCTAGCTATGCCACAAGCAGCTCGAGTCGAACACATAAAATTGATCATCATTAATATCTGTCAATTATGCCCCCAGGAAAATTGATGCTTCTTCCTTGAGTTCTTAGTCTCATTAATAAAAAAAAAAAATGAAGAATGGACTCTGAAGAAATTTTGAGATCCAACATTTTTTGAAAAACCCAACAGAGAAGGCACTCTGTAAATCTTGGTATCTTCAAGAGGTTGGGCATAGAGACTAGGAAGAGAACCAGGCCCTCCGAGGTAGGATCCAGGAAAGCTTCCACATCCACAATAGGGGTCAGCAAGCAGCTGCCTAGCCAGAGTGGGGGACTCATGAAAGAAAGATTGAGAAAGCCTGGAGCGTAACCTGTTTTCCACCGTGAAAAGTCAGGCCCAATTCCAAAGCTGCTCACTGGACCCTGGTACTGGACTGGAGTTGCAGCCAGACCCTCACCTGTAGCAGGCGCTCGCCTAGGAGAAGAGCGGTGATTAAATAGAAAGCTGGAGCTCTCTTCTCGAATGCCGTGCTTCTTCTGGCCAGGACAGAAATCGGCATTTCAGTTTCAAGAATTTGAACTGTTTGCTTTTAGGGGTCATGCGCCTAAAGCTGCATTAACACTCATATCTCGAGCTCTCATGGGTTCCGTCCCACCCCCCTCCGCCGCTTTGATTCACTCAGAACCGCATCTACAGTAACCACAGACAGAAGCGTACATCAGTACCTTCCAAGCCTCACTCCCGCAATCAGATCTCCGAGTCTCTCACATCCCTCCCATTCGGTGTCTTTTCCCTCTCCTGAGTTCTGGGCTATCATTTCTCACCTGGACTCCTACAAAAGACTTCATTTCTTGGTTCTATCCTTCTTTTGTCTAGCTCCATAATATTTATAAAAATCAACTTTCATAAGCAAAACACTGCTTGTTGTTACGGTAACATTTCAACGACTCCTCTAGAGACTTTAGAATGAGGTGCAGATTTTTGCAATCTATTTAAACCACTTTTAAAAATCAACAAATCTCCTGTCTCCTTCTCCTCATGTCACACATTGCTTCTTGCATGTCCCCGCTTGGACCACATTCTCAAACACATGTAGCCTTCCCTCGGCTTTCCTGTTCACAGTGTTTCCACTCTCTGCCTCAAAGAAGCCAAATGATTGTCTTCCACATAAGGAATTATTCCTTTCTTAAAGCCTCTGGCTCCCCTAGGGCATCATACCCTGTGCCTTTCAACCCCCAAACACCAGAATTTATCTATCACCTCATATCCATGGTATCTATTTACACGTCCGGCTTTAATTCCATCTATGCATTATTTTTAAATTTTGTGTTTCAAGAAAATAATGAGCATGGTGCAGACTAACACACAAATTTGCAGGTAAAAGGATGGAGTTGGGGGAAAAATCATTGTGTGTGAGGTAATACAGACACAGAAATACACGAAAGGGGGTTGTTTTCTCTAATTTGTGAGTGCTGTGGATGTTAGCTTTGTGTCTTCAAGTATGTGTGTTTCACTTGGGATACTCATAAATGTCAGGAAATTAGTAAAAGGCCCTAGGGGTTGCTTTCAGGGGAGGGGATGTAGAGTGTAAGGAAGGGTTAAAAGATAAAGCTACAGCAGGAAGGGTTGGATTGGGGTAGAGAATGAATATAAAGGGTAAAGGAACTGTCTCTGTTACTTTCCTACTGCTATGACAAAGAACCGTGGCCAAGGCATCCTATGTAAGAAAGCACTTAATGGTGGCTTAGTTTCAGAGGGTGAGTCCATGACAGTCGTGGTGGGGAGCATGGCAGCAGGTGGCATGGAGCTAGAGAATTAGCTGAAAACTCACATTAGACATAAAAGCATGAGAAAGGCAGACAGACAGATAAATGGATAGGTGCTAATTGTGAATGGCATGGTCTTTTGACACCTCCTTCAACAAGGCCATACCTCTTAATCCTTCCCAAATAATTCCACCAATGAAATTGGGTGGCCCGGACTTCAGTATGTGTTTAAGATTATAATGTCTTCTTGGTTGATTGTTCACTTGATCCAAATGAATCATTGTTCTTTACCTCTTCTTGATTACTTTCAGTTTGAAGTCTATTTTATCAGATATGATATGATGCCTGCTTGTTTTCTGGTCTCACTTGTTTGGCACGGTTTTTCACCCTTTCAGCTTTAAGGCAGTATCATTTGAAGGTAAAATGAGTTTTTAATAGACCAAACAAAGTGGATTTCTTTTCTTAATTTACCCAGTTACCTTATATGTTTTGACTAGGGAGTTGAGGTCACTAATATTCAAAGTTATTATTGAAAGGTATGTGCTATTGTTATCATTTTTGATTTTTTGTTTGTTTGGTTTTGTTTGTTTTTCTGTTTGTGTTCTTAGTTCTATTTTGTGTTTCTGTAGTTATGGCTTCCTTTCTTTCTGTGGCCTTTTGACTATGCTTATTCTCTTCAGTCTGAAGTATTATTTCTTGTCTTCTCTGTAGGACTGTCTTGATGTACTTGTATTCTTTTTAGCTTATTTTTTATCATAGAAATATTTTCCCCTCTCTTTAAAATGTTAGATAGTCTTTCTGGGTTCAGTACTCTGGTTTGGTATCTGTGGTCTCTTTTTGAGCCACCAACCAGCTCCCAAATCATGACATGGAGACTTATTACTAGTTATGAATGCTTGGCCTTATCTTATGCTTATCTCACCAGTTCTTCTAACTTATTTTAACTTGTTTTTCCTTTATCTATGTTTTGTCTTGGGGCTTTTTACCTTTTTTTTTTATGCCCTACTCTGTGTCTGGCTGGCTGGAGGCTCCTTGCCGGCTCTGGGCCTTTCTCTCTCTTTCTTCCTCGTTTTTTCCTCTCCCATTCTCTCTTTCTCTTAAGCCTAGATTCCTTCCTCTACTTAGACTCTCTACCTGCCAGTCCCTTCTATCCCTTTTTTACCTAGATATTGGACATTCAGCTTTTTATTAGATCAATCAGGTGCCTTAGGCAGACAAGGCAGAACAGCAACACATCTTTACATAAATAAATGCAGCATAAACAAATGTAACGCATCTTTGGCTAGTTAAATAATATTCTACAACATAAGTAAATGTAACACATTTTTATATAGGTAAAGTAATATTAAAACACTGTGATGTTGGTCCTTTTTATTTGGTGTTCTGTGTCCTTGTATGTATGGGCGTATTTTTCCTTTGGGAAAGTTTTCTTCTATGATCTTGTTAAAGATCTTGTCTATGCCACTGACCAAAGATTCCTTCACTGTGCCTAAAATTTGTAGGTTTGGTCTTTTGAGGGTGTTTCAAAGTTTTTTTTACATTCTTCTTATATGTTTTTAAATTTAATTTAATTTTAAAATTTTCAGAGACAGGGTTTCTCTGTGCAGCCCTGGCTATCTTGGAACTCTCTCAGTAGCCCAGGCTGGCCTTGAACTCAGAAGCATTTTCTTATTTTTGTATTGAGTAGTCCAGTTCCTCTACTTTATCTTGGAGTCCTGATATTCTGTTTTCTAGTTGATCGGTTCTGCTGTTGAGGCTTTCCAGTGATTTCCCTTGAGGGGTTATTGAGCTTTTTTTTCCATTTTAAAGTTGAATTTTCTATTTCAGTCTTCCTTTTAAACTTGATTTTCAAATTTAGAATTGTTTTCATCATTTAATTCATGTATATGTTTCTGTTTTATTGACTTTGCCTCAGGAATTTATTCCATCTGCTTTCAGTTCACGAGGTGTTTACGTCTTCTTTAACTTCCTTGAGTTCTTTGAGCATACCTATGATTGTTCTTCTCAATTCTTTGTCCTGGCTTTAACTAGATAATTACATTTCAAGGCCATTTCTACACGGCGGGTGAGGCATTTTGTTTTGTGTCTGAGGCCTGAGATACCTGTCTTGTCCTTGCACGTGGTTGACTTTTGTGATATGACCTGAGCACGTGGATTTCTTCTGTTAGTTTGTGTCTGATGTAAGAGTCTAGCCGACCTTAGGCAGGGTGGGTGCCGGAGCTGACAGAAGCTGAGCGACTGAAGACAGACCTGGGTTGTGGAGACAGTGAAAACTAAGCATTCTTAATGAACTAAACTGTGCCTGTCGTCACAACACAATTTGTGCATGCATTGCAGGGTGGTTCTTGATAACCCTTCACCTTAGTTTTGGAGGCAGTGTCTCTAACTGATCTAGAGCTCATCAATTCTGCAAAAGTGGCTGGCCTTAGCATCCCTACCCCTATTGCACGGGCACACCCGGGGGTTATGTGGGTGCTAGCCATCCAAACTCAGATCTTCGGGCTTAGATGGCAAGCACTTTCCAGACTGAGCCACCCCCCAGTCTCATCACAGATTCTTCTATATACCACAAACGGTGTTGCTGGAAAAACACAAAAGCACAAGGGTCAGCACAAGAGTCTTCCAGCAGCAAGGACAGTGATCATGCGATTGGAGCCAAGGAAGTCCATGAAGATGGGGGCTGGACGCAGGCTGTATGGATGGTTGAAATCTTGTGCTTGCACAGAAAGAAACTGAGTCAGAGCCCCTTGTGGGTCTGTTTAATCTTCTAGTTCCTAGTTGTAGCCTCTTGATTGGAAGGGTCTATAAATTACCATCTAGTTATTTCAATATTTCCTCATCAAGGGAAATGTTTTTATGGAAAGGGAGAAAAGTCAAAGATGAAACTTATTAACGTCTTATGTCTCTGACAGTTTAAGTGTTATTAAATCTGTAGTCTAGGCTTACTTTTTCCTTGACCTTAAACACAGCGATTATCGAGCCTTCCATCATACCCTTTAAGCAGATCACCAAGTGTTGCTGTGAGACTCATTTCTAAATCTGGCGAATAATCACCAGAGAATGCGTTAAGCTTGTTTTTGTCGTGATATGAACACACTGTGGTACATTTTAACATATTAACCACAAGGCAAGATTTGATTATTAAGTATTTTCTGGAAACAACTGAATCATTGAAGATCACATTTTTACAAGTCTCTCTTCTTTTGAGATTTCTGTCGAAGTTTACAAAGAATTCAGAATTACATGCTCAAGTGTTTATTAAATGACGTATAATTTTGGTTAGGGTGCCATTTCTACTTACTCCTAAATGTGTTTATTTTGCTGAGGAAACATGCTCATTTTCCATTTTCTTCTCTGTATTACACAGAGGTTGTCAGGGGTAATTCAGGGCACCCCAGCTAGTTTCCCTACATTGATTGCTGGAAGGATGTAGTCCTTTCTCGTCCACGGTGCTTAGAAACTTGCCTGCGGAAGAAATGTAAAACCATGATGTAATGACATCCTCTAAAGCAGGTGGGAACCTCAGAAGCCCATTTTGTCTGAGGAACCAAAGGAAATCCTCCCCTTGCCCCAACGCCTGTCTCCATGGCAGCTGAAGCCTGACCAGGAGCAGCCTCCTCCCTTGTTTTTCCTCCCTGGAATTTCCAGTTTAAACCCCTTATTCTCCGAAGGAGCCTGCAGAGAGAGAGCTGAGTCAACAGCCTCCCCTGTACAAGGGTCTCCAAGGCACGTTATACATTCCCTTGAGGGATCTATCTACCGTGATCAGGAATGACAGATAACAAGAGGGACAGGGGATCTTCCTTAACCGGCCGTATCCACCACTTAAATAGCTCATACTTTCTTTCACAGAAAAGCCCCAGGCTCTAATTGACTTGATAGACTCTGTTATCCAGATCCACAGTCTCCTTACTGCTGTTTGACACCCAGGAGAGAGAGACACTTTACTCAGGCAGCTTAAAACGGGTAGGAGAACACGCCACCACCGGAGTAGACGTCCCAGCCAGTGCTCAGAATCAGCTCCTTGATGAGGACCTCCTGGGACCCTAACGACAAAGTGCAGCTACCAGGAGGCTCTTTCAGATGGCATGAAAGAAGGAGGCGAGAGCATCATGAATATGTTAGAGCTCTCAGAGGTTTTTCAGGGACCCCAGGAGATTACAGATCAGTGGTGTGAGGCATTTTGACATTATGCTCCTTCCCACCTGGAGCAGTTGAGACTCAATGAATGGTTAATACAATCTTTGCTGGCCAGGCCCAAGGGGATTTCAGGAGCAAGTAGCAAAATTGAGAGGGCTTCACCTGTGTGATTAGAGCAAGCCAGTCTAGGGTTTGCTACCAAACCGTCTGGACCCTGTACTTGGTTGTCCCTAGTCCTTACACACTTCTGGGTCGAATCTTTATGAAAGCTGTCATTTTCTTTCTTTCCTTATAACTTTGTTTCTTTTATTGAAAATAGTTATTTTCATACAACATGCTACTTTTCCAAGGGCTTAGATCTTCAAGATGATGTCTTTGTATCTACTTCCCTCCTCAGAGCTAATCATTTTTGGCTTTTAATGGGGAGATCCAGACACTGGGGCTGTGGCCACCCCAGAGGTTTAGAAACTCTCTGAAGATTTTCTTGGCTCCATGTTAGCCTCAGGTTTAAAACTTTCCCAGCAGACAAGGATTAGCTTTACACTGCTCCAACAAAGGAATGACTCACTGCTGGTCAGAATGACAGAAGAAGGCTGGATTGAGGAAGTGTGGTTGCTTAAAAGAAGGCTCAACTCTGCTAGCAAAAAGCCAAGCATCAGGGTTCTCTTTGACCCAGGAGCAGCATGAGCTCGGCCCAAAGAGGAACGGGACTGTTTGCTCTATTTCAATCTAACAACTCAGGAATTCCTCAGGGCTGTGGGCTGCTTTTGAATCTGGGTAAGTCATCAGTAATGACTTTAATGGAACACAAGGGTCAGTACTGGCTCACCAAATGCCAGAATGGTCAGACATCTTGGAAGCCTATATGAGCAGAACTTAGAGCATTGGCCCTAGTATTCCATGTGGCAGCAATAATAAGTGTCAATGTAAATAGAAATTCTAAGAATGCCTTCACTTCACTGGATGTACACAGGGCCTCTATAAAGAAAAGAACCTGATTAATTCTGGATCAAAAGACATAAAGCATGTCAAGAAAATATGGAGCTTTTGTATGTAGACAGAGACTGCTTATTTGTTTCCTGGCTGCCCAGAACCGAATAATAACACAGAAACTATATTAATTACAACACTGTTTGGCCAATAGCTTAGGCATATTCCTAGCTAACTCTTACATCTTGAATTAACCCATTTTTTTTATCTTTCTGAGTATCTCTACAAGGTAAGTTTCTGACTGGTGGCATCTTTCTCCTTCAGCAGCTACATGGCATCTCAGCCACACAGTCTCTTCGACTCTACCTATTTTCTCTTTGTAATCTCTGTTCAGATTTCCCACCTGGCTTTACTCTACTAAGCCATTGGCTAAAACGACTTCCTTAATAACCAATGGTAATAAAACATTCATAGCATATAGAGGGGAATCACACATCACTTACAGGCAAAGATTGGAACTTTTAGAGGCCCGTGGAACCTTAAAAGAGAAGTCATCATGTACTTCCAGGGATACCAGAAAAGAGATGCTACAATATTGTTGGTTGTTTTATTACTCTTTATATTTTTGTGGGGGCCTCCACCCAGCTCCCAAATAAATACACATAGAGACTTATTATTTCTTATAAATGCCTGGCCTTAGCTTGACTTGTTTCTTGTTATCCCATCTATCTTTTGTCTCTGGGCTTTTCCCTTTCTCTATTTCTGCATACCTTTTTTTTCTTCTTACTCTGGCTGTGTGGCTGGGTAGTTGTTCCCTAGCCTCTTCCTCCCCATTGCTCCTTGATCTTGTTCTTTTTCTCGTTCTGTTTATTCTCTCTGTCTGCCACCTCGCCTATCCTTTCTCCTGCCTTGCTATTGGCTGTTCAGCTCTTTACTACCAATTAGGTGTTTTAGACAGGCAAAGTAACACAGCTTTACAGAGTCAAACAAATGCAACACACCTTTGCATCATTAAACAAACGTTCCACAGCATAAACAAATGTAACTCATCTTAAAATGTATTCAACAACACTACAACTGCCTGGGGAAATTGTAAAGCCGACCAGAGGGACAATGGCAGCCTCCAGAGGGACACAGAGTCAACAGCTCTACCTGGCACACTGTTCTCCAGACAGCTAAACAGGACCCCAGCTATTCACAGCATAGGAGTGCTTCATTTGAGATTGAGTGGAAGCCATCTCCCCAGTGCTGGTTGATGTTTGAGGATGGGAGACGAGAAACCCCTGAGCCCACCACCCTGCTTCAATCAGGGAACCCTTATCAGTCTCAAGACTACTCTAGGTCAACACTTCTACAGATTTTTGCCTCTAGCACAGCCCAGTTGGTGTCTGAATAACGTGAAACCCATGTCCAGAGCAACCTGTACCAGGGAAGACCCACACAGAAAAGGCATAAGAGACAAGCCAACTTCTTTTAAAGAAAGTCATCCCTCGATCTAGAATTCCCATCACTGTGGAATCAGGCAGTGGGCCAGTGTTTGTGTCCAAGGTGGCTAAATAAATCTAGAAGTCACTTACAGCTCAGCACTCCCAGAGCTCTGGGAAGGCAGTGTGTGCGTGAACTGGGCATTAAAGCTGCAGAGAAGCAGACTCTCAAGGGACTCACACTGACGTCAGTCGTTGCCAAAGGCTTTGTTAAAAATTAGATCTAGCCAGGCGGTGGTGGTGCATGCCTTTAATCCCAGCACTCGGGAGGCAGAGGCAGGTGAATCTCTCTTCTACAAGAGGTAGTTCCAAGGTAGTCTCCAAAGCTACAGAGAAACCCTGTCTCAAAAAAAAAAAAGAAAAGAAAAAACAAAAAAAAAATAGAACCACCCCTATGAAGAAGACAGGGTTCTCTCCTTATGAAATTCTTTACAGATCTCCTCCGACCATTCTTAAACACTTAAGATGTATGGGACACTTAAAAGAACTGGACAATATCACTTTGAGACACCAGATACAGGTTCTTGGCTCATCTTGTAGATCACAGTGTCTATAAGTCTGTGAACTGGACCATGGGTGCCCACCCTTTAAACCTGGAGATGCAGTACGGGTTAGTAAATAGAATGCCCAGCCTGAAACCTGCCTGGGAAGGGCCGTTCACTGGTGTCTTATGCACTTTCACTGCAGCAAAGGTGGCAGAGGTGACTGTTTCAATACATCATAGCAGAGTACAGCTAGCTCCTGCCAATTATGTGTGTGCTCCTGATCCATCAACACCGTGTCATCTCTCTCTACAGAGTGGCCAAGTGCAGATCCCAGAGGACCCAGAGGAATCAGAGGATGACAGAGCCCAGAGACTACAGCATTGTCCTGACCACTCCAAAAGCTGACCAGTCTACACAGGCCAGAAGCTTAAGGAGCCAACAAGACAACCACCTGATGTATGGAGAACACTTTACCTGCTCCGCTACGCTTTGCTTTTATCTATTGCTCTCATCCTCTCTTTAGCTCTCGTAGGAGTTTGGCAGAAGTGGGCCCAGGCAAATACACTTTTGATAAAAGGTTCTCTGTTGACTATTGTTACGTCAACTTCACACAAGCTAGAGCCATTTCGAAAGAGGGATCCTCAGGTGAGAAAATGCCCCTACCAAATGCCTGTGGGCAAGGTTCTGGTGCATATTATTCATCGTGGATTGACATATGAGGTCCCAGCTCACTTGAGAAGGTGCAGAGCCTGGGTAGGTCGTCCTGGTAGGTAAACAAATCATGCCACGAGGAGCAAGCCACTAAACAGAACTCTTCCACGACCTCTACATCAGTTCTTACCTCCAAATTTCTGCTCTGGCTGAGTACCTGCCCTGACTTCCCCCAGTGATGGACTGTCACCAGGAAGTGTGAGATGAAATAAATCCTTTCTATACCCAGGTATTTCTGGTGACAGTGTTTTATTATAGCAGCAGAACCCCTAAGACAGGTTCCTTTGAACATGTTTTTACCTCTTTGGGGTAGGATGTATAACTACTGTTTATTGTTACAACCATTGTGTGATTTTCACAGCCCTGCTGTGGTCCTTGTATCTATACTCTCCAGCATGGGCTAGGCATGGCCCAAACCTTACCATATTCTACAATTTTTCTTGCCACGGGAGAATCTTAGGGACTTATCGGAAAATCAAGGCCAATTACTCTACCTGCTAATAGGAAAACCAACACCTAGAAATCACACTATAACTTCATGAGGGCCACAGTTCCACCCCAAGCTTCATCTCATGAGATCATTCATTCCTTTTATGAAGAAATAAAAAGGCTTCTTTGAATCATCTACCACAGGAAATTCATTCTTGGCCCTGACAGAGATAGTTCAAATGCTAAAAGCCTCCTTCTGCTTCGTATGTACAAACTAACATGGGGAACCAATGACTCTGGGAGACTAGAGAGCTAGACCCTTTTGGACCCCATGATGAAAGGGGTTTGGGTCCTCAAAAACCTCAATTATTGGGAAAAATTGCATTGCTTAATGGGGAAAACAGATATTTTCTGTGGGGAATCTAACCTTCCTAGGCTTGTATAGGCTTGTATACCTGCCCAAAAGGTCCAGTGCCAAGGATCCTCAAACCGTTCAGCCAGCCCTTGTCTACTGTTTCCCATCGTTGACAGGAGCAGGAAAATGCTAACATTAACATTACATGTCAAACCCAGGTGAACTATACTGGATATTTTGGAGACCAGCTTATGCTCTACTTTCCCCAAACCGGCTCATAATCCTATGTGTTCGGATCTACCCACTAGACCCTCTTCCTGTTCCTTCTTTTCAGAGAGGGGCACTTGGGAGTACAGGTGTGTGAGGACTTGGGAACCCAAAGGCAACAACTGGCCTTACAAATGGCGATTGGAAAGACAATGAATGACTCCCTGAATATATAATACATTATATGGTCCAGCTACCTGGGCAGAGGAGTAGTCCTGGACCTATTATGTTCCTGTGTTTCTGTTAAACTATATTATCTGGCTACAAACTGTAGTTATAATCAGAACCAATGAAACCACCAAGGACCTTAGCATATTAGCTAAGCAATTAATCAAGATAGAATACACTATAAAATCTGCTTAATTTTAGACTGTCTGCTTGCCTTTGAAGGGACAGTTTGTGAAAAGTTTAGTTAGCAACTGTTGTTTATTAATAGTTGATGAAGGAAAATCAGAAAAACAAACAAATGAAGAAACAAAAAAACACAGACAAAACGAAAAGATTACCATTTCTTGGTCCAGACCTCATCTGGAGTATGGTTTTAAATCTTTGGAAGATTTGAGACCCTTAGAGCTGTTATGCCTTTGATTCTAGGAGCCTGCTTGATTTTTACCTTGTATAGGTAGTCTATGCAAGGTAAGTTAGTCTCTAACCTCATAGAAGTCATGGTCAAAAAAGGAATGGCCACCCATGTTATAATGTTATAGAAATATAAACCCTTAAACTAAGATGATGCTCTTTAACATTCACAACGGATTTCCACATTAAAGAGGGGGCTGTTGTAGGAAACCCCCAAGTGCTACGAGGAAGTAAAACAAGAAGGAGTCGCCTGGATAGTAAGCAGTGAGTGTCCTTGTGTGTGTCCACAAACCCCACCACATTGATGTTGTTTGTTCTTTGAGGGTTCCGTAGAATTCTGGGATATATTCATCTGGTACTGAACTTTAAAAAGTTATAAAAATTTTTAGGAATTGTTTTTATCTAACTGATGTGATGGGTTCATTTAAGTTATTTATTTCACCTTGATTTAATTTTCGTAAGTCATATACAACTAGTGATTCATCCATTTCTTTAGGATTTTCCAATTTAGTGGAACATGGATTTTTAAAGTATGTCTTCAGGATTACCTGAAATTATTCAGTATCTGTTGCAGTGTTTCTCTTTTCACCTCTGATTTTTATTAATTTGTGTCCTCTCTTTTGGTTAATTTGGCTAAAGGTTTGTCAATATTTAGTCAAAGAATCATCTTTTGATTTCATTGATTCTTTGTATTTTTTTAAATGTCTATTTTATTATTTTAAACCATGATTTTATTGATCTCTTCGCATCTACTCTTTTTGTGTGTTATTTGTTCTAATTTATCTAAGCCCTTCAGGTGTGATGTTGTTCTAAATATGCAATTTCTCCAGTTTTTTGAGGTACACATTTAATGTTATAAACCTTACTCTTGGGAATGACTCATTGTGTAACATAGATTTTGGAATATTATGTTTTAACTTTCATTACATTCTAAGAATTTTTAAATTTCATTTTTTTATCTCTCTCTTGATCAAATTTTTCATTCAGTGGTGTGTTTCATTTGTGTGACTTTGTGTGTGCTCTGCTCTTTCTATTCTGATGTTGATAAACAGTTTTATTCCTTTGTGGTCAGAAAAACATGCAGGATGTTATTTCAGCTTTCCTAAATTTGTTGAGACTTGCTTTGAGTCCTACTGTGTAGTTGGTTTTGGAGAACATTCCCTGAACTACTGAGAGGGAAGTGAACTATTGAGAGTTTGGGTGGAATGTTCCATAGATAACTGCTAGGCCAATTTGATTTATTATGCCATTTAATTCCAGAGTTTCTTTAGTTTCTGTCTAGATGGCCTGTCAGTTGGTGAGAGTTGGTTATTGAAGTCATCTTCTATGGCTGTGTGGAGGGCAGGATGTGATCTTTAATTTCAAAATAGAAATTATAAATACATTCAAGGACCTAACAGATTATGAATAAATGCCCAAATTAAGACTCTAAAACGCAAAAAGGTGAAAAACTAATTCAAGATAAAATTTAATAGAGAGATAGAATCTCTAAAGAAAATACAAACTAAAATGAACTTAAAATGAAAAACTAAAAATGTGGTAGTTTGTTTTGTGAACTTGGATGCTCTAATAGCTTTACTTGCTTGTTTCCTTGTTCAGTTTACTTGGCATATCTTTTTCCATCCTTTTACCCTTTGGTGGTGTCTGTCATTGATAGTTAAGTGTGTTTCTTGGTGGCTGCAAAAATATATATCCTATTTTCTAATCTGTTAGTCTGTGACTTTTTCATGGGAAATTGAAACCACTAATATCGAGAGTTATTATTTAACAGCACATATTAATGACCGTTATTTTATCCTGAATTTATGTTTTCAAACCTCTTTTGGTTATCTCTTCTGGAATTATTCTTTGTGCCTTTTGGGTATAATTAACTTTCTCTGTAGGACAAAATACCCTTCCTATTATGCTCTGTTGAGCTGTCTTAGGGAATATAAATTCCTTACATCTGTTTTTTTCATGGAAAGTTTTTATTTCTTCTCTAATTACAGCTGATTTTTTCCTGAGTATAGTAGTCTGGGCTGGCATCTATGTTTGCTCAGAACTTGCAGAACATCAATCCAGGTGTTATTCCTATGGGTCCACCTTTATATGTGACTTGATATTTCTCTTTTGCTGTGTTCAATATCCTTTCTTTGTTCCTCATACTTAATATTTTGATTATTACATGATTTATGAAGTTTCTTTCCTATTTAGTGTTCGGTAAGCTCTTGCATCTTGATAGGCATCTCTTTCCTTAGATTTGAGAAATCTACAATTTTGTTAAAAAATATTTCCTGTAGCTTTGACTGGCGTTTCTTCTCCTTTTTTTAAAAAAAATATTTATTATATATAAAACTTTCCTCCTGAACATTTCTATGCCAGAAGAGGGCATTAGACCTCATTACAGATGGTTATGAGCCATCATGTGGTTGCTGAGAATTAAACTCAGGACATCTGGAAAAACAACCAGTGTGCTTAACCTCTGAGCCATCTCTCCAGCCCCTTCTCCTTCTTTTTATACCTAGGAGTCATAGTTTTTATCTTTTTATTGTGTTTCAGAATTGCCCGAGAGATCCATTTCTTCTTACCTTGTCTTCAAGATTTGTTATCTTCTCTTCCACTTGAATTTAGTAATGAGATTTACCTCTAAGCTTTTTTAAATTTTTAGTAGTTCATTTTAAGTTCTATTTTAGTTTGTATTTTCTTTAGAAATTCTATCTCTCTATTAAATTTTATCTTGAATTATTTTTTCACCTTTTTGTGTTTTAGAGTCTTACTTTGGGCATTTATTCATAATCTGTTAGGTCCTTGAATGTATTTATAATTTCTCTTTTGAAATCATCTTGTGCATCAGCTCAGTTACTTTTCTTGGGGAACATTAGAGTGGGCACACATTTCTGGAGAAGGCATATTGTTAGTTGGCGATTTGTGTTCTTTGATGGAACAAACTGTTCTGACGGAATGGCGGCCTGTGGAATTGGGTTGCTTGTTTCTTGGTGTTGCTATCTGGTCTCTTCTTTATTAAGTGATTGTTTGGATCTTGGTTCGCTGTTACCTCAACTTGTCACAGAGTGGACTAGCTGAGTGGTGTTTGGTGTTAGTGCTGGGCTCACCTGACGTTGATTTGTGAATGGGATGTAAGATGTGGTCTGAGCTCAGTTAGGGTTAGGCGTAACTTCTGAGTCGAGGATGAAAACTTCTATAGGCTTGAAACATTCTTGCTGCTGATCTCTAGAAGTCTGTGGAGGACAAATGGTCCTAACATGAATTCAGTTTAAGGAAATATATTTAAGTTTTTCATATATCTTGATCATATTTTCTCCCTTAACTCCTCTGCACAAATTTTGAGCATTTTTCTAATTCAGATGACACAGTGTGGCAGTCTAAATGGAAAATGTCCTCTGTAGACTCATGCATTTAAACACTTCGTCCTCGGTTGACAGCACTTTAGGAGGCAAGGCTTTGATGAGTAAATATGGGTTATAAGGGTTTAAAGGCTTGTCCTACTTCCTATTCACTGAATCATTTTCCTGTGTGTGAAGGAAATGTGATTTGCCAGCTTCCTACTCCTCCCACAATACCATGCCTTTCTCATCACCATGGACTCTATTCTTCTGGAACTATATGCCAAAAATGGAGAGTTCCCTCCTTTTGTTGCTTTTGGAAATGGTATTTTATCACAGTTGGAGAAAAATAACTAGTACACAGAGGGATCTTAGCAACAACAACAACAAAAATGCACTACTTTTGAGATAAGTTCTTTTTAGGTTTTTATATCTGAGATGATTTTAGAAACAGCTCACTTAAATTTTGAGTTGTGTGGACAAAACTGAGAGGTTAAAGAAGAGGCGATCTCTCTGGCTTCTCTGTGGCAGAAGAAGATGCTCGCTGGTTCTCCAATGAGAAACCCAGCAACTACCTGGGGAAGAAGGAGGAGAAGGGGGAGGTGTGGACTGTAACACAGCACAGGGAGGAGAGGTAAGGCACAGCTAAATGTTCCAAGAAATCATTCTCACCATTTCCTTCAGAAATGGAAGTTGGTACAACCACCTTCTCAGGCAAGAGACCTGATGGGAGATCACCTCCAGGTCCAGAAAGAGCATACTCAGTGCTGAAGCACTGTTTAGAGATAAGAACTCCAAATGGAAATCTGGGTGGAAAAGAAGCTGGAATTTCCTGTTCCTGGTGGCAGCAGGAGAATGACATCCCAGCAAAGCAAGTGCCATTCTTGGCTTTGAGTCCTTCTCAAGATTGCTTGCTTTGACATTGTCTCAACCTACAAAGTTGCTAAGAAACACGTATTTTCTTTTTCCACTTTCTGAGAAGTATCTGTTTTCATTTCAAAAATTTGTTAGTTGGCATTTTTATACATACATACGATGTAGCTTGATCATTTCCAACCCAAATCATGCATATCACTTTCCCAGACCTAGCCGTAATACCTCCCCTTTCCAATTTCAGGTCATTGTTGTCTTCGTGGTCGTTTCTTCCTCTTCCTTCCTCCTCCTCTTCCTCTTTCTCCTCCTCTTTTTTTTCTTTTTTCTTCTTTCTCTTCCTCCTCCTCCTCCTCCTCCTCCTCCTCCTCCTCCTCCTCCTCCTCCTCCTCCTCCTCCTCCTCCTCCTCCTCCTCTTCTTCTTCTTCTTCTTCTTCTTCTTCTTCTTCTTCTTCTTCTTCTTCTTCTTTTCTTCTCTTCCTCATCCTTCGCCTTCCCTCCCCCTCCTCCTCCTGCCCCTCAATCCTCCTTCTTCCTCTTCTCCTTCTCATTCTTATTCTTTTTCTTAAAAAAAATATTTATTTATTATGGATACAATATTCTGTCTACATGTATGCCTGCAGGCCAGAAGAGGACACCAAACTACATTACAGATGGTTGTGAGCCACCATGTGGTTGCTGGGAATTGAACTCAGGACCTTTGGAAGAGCAGGCAATGCTCTTAACTGCTGAGCCATCTCTCCAGCCCTCATTCTTATTCTTTTTACAACCTGCTTAATCCAGTTACAAAGGAGCTCCAAAGCATGCAAAGGAGCAAGGACAGACTACTACTAGTCACACTCCTGAAGAAAAATGGAAACCTCCTCCAGGATCCATCAATTACCAGTAACTTCTCTGCCAGGGGTAGAGAATGATGAGTCCTTGTCTCCTATAGAATGTTGGAACGCTGGATGATGGACGGCCAAATCTCATTCAGGTCTCATGCAAGCAATAATAGCTGCTGAGAGTTCAGGAGTGCACTGGACAGCTCACCCGACAGACAACATTTCCCGGCACCCGCTGGCTCTTACCTTCTTTTTTTCCTTTTCTACGATGCTCGCCAAGCCTTGTGATGTATGTGACATAAATGCCCTATTTAGGATGGAGTCCTCAACAATCATTCATTCTCAGTACTTTGCCCATCTTGTCTTGGCACTGACTGCTGTCCAATTGAAAAAGAAACTGCTCTGACCAAAGTAGACAGAAGCACTTATTTATACGTGTACAAATAAATATTTAGAAAGCAATCTGGCAAGATGTCCCTTTAGTGAAATATCGGTAGTAAGTTCACCATACTAGAGTCTATGGCTTCCCTAACCATGGGCTTTAGACTAGGTTTACAGTAGCAGGCACATGCTCCCTCCTCCGGAACAGGCCTCAAATTCAATCAGAAACAGCTGGTTACTACATAACAGTCAAGGTGCTGTTACACGAGCTAGAACATCTCACAGGGCAGGCCAGAATTGTAACATGCAGGGGGCACTGTTAGGTAAAAATGTTAATGATGGTTCTCATCCATAAGCCTCTGCAGCACCTTCTGTAAGTCCGTCTCTGGTCTCCATCTTTGGAGGCCCCGCCCCTGTGCCTGCCAAACCTTGACCCGTTCTCAGAGGAGGGTCAAGACAGCCCACCAAATCGTAACCACTCCCCCAATCTATTTAAACTACATCCCGGAAAGTCCCTTTGTGGTGTCGTGTCCCATCAAGGGTACAGGAATCCTATTAAACCTGGATATCCTTTAATTCGGCTTGTTATGATTTGGCTTGAATGGAATTCATGCATCCACAGAGAGCTCACATTAGGAACTATTCCTAACACCTTTCAGTACTATGAAAGCTAGCCAGGAAGGAGAAAGTTTCTAGATCACAGATCATGTCCAGATTGACTTGTCTATGCCCTGCAAGCAGTGTCTTGTATC
This sequence comes from Arvicola amphibius, assembly GCF_903992535.2. Taxonomy (NCBI): domain Eukaryota; kingdom Metazoa; phylum Chordata; class Mammalia; order Rodentia; family Cricetidae; genus Arvicola; species Arvicola amphibius. The sequence continues at coordinate 89,142,471 of NC_052057.2, forward strand.
TTTAGTGGTCAGGTCTTACCGTATCGTTATGGTGGGCAAATAATGACAAAGGCAATAAATAGCGTGTGTTGTTTAGGGGCTTTAGGAATCTTCCTGACCAAATGCTACCCAGTACTGAAATTTTAACTTAGTAACTTATATTATTTGAAGGAAGCATTTCCCACTCATGCAGGTTACTTCTGTTTATACTAGTTTTGTGGGAAATTATATTTTTTAATTAGCCTACAAGACAGTGACTATAATAAAGATTTCCCACATGTCCTTAATTTAGATAAACTTACCCCCATTCCTCCCTTCCCCTACCCAGATCCCTCTTTAAATATTTAACCCCTCTAGTATTACCCACTTCTACTTTTTATTTTATTTTGTTTTGTTTCTTGAACTGTCCTGGAACTTGCTCTGTAGATCAGGCTGGCCTTGAACTACCCATTTCTATTTTAACATGGAACTGTTCTATTATCTCTTTCCCATTATCTCATACTTCGTGTGAACTTTCTAGCTTCCCAACCCCTATAGAAATTTTGAATTAAACACACAAACTTAAAATGTCAAAGCTGGCTCTGGGTTATGCTGTGGGACAATTGTTTTACCCTGTAAAGATTTGTTTCTTGTACTTGCTTAATAAAATGCTGATTGGCCAATAGCCAGGCAGGAGGTAGAGGTGGGGCAATGAGAATTTTGGGAAGACGGATGTTTCAGTCTTTAGTCCTCACCCAGACACAGAGGAAGCCAGACACAGAGCAAGCAAGATGTGACTGCCTTGCCGAGAAAGGTACTAAGCCACATGACTAGCACAGACAAGAATTATGGGCTAGTATAAGTTATAAGAGTTAATAAGAAGCCTGAGCTAATAAACCAATCAGTTTATGATTAATGTAGACCTCTGTGGTTTCTTTGGGACTTAACAACTGCGGTAACCAGGCAGGACAGGAAACCTCGGTCAACAGGGTCACATCACTTTGTATTATTCTATCCAGTTCTATCAATTTTCCTTCAGATTTCATGATTTTATTTTTCTATAGTAAATAAAATTCCATTGTACATCTGTACATTTCCATTATTGATCAGTTGATGGACATTCAAGATAATTCCAAGCTGTTGTGAGCAAAGCAACATGGAGCAAAAACACGTAGGTCTCTCTATTGTAGGTTATGGTCGTTTGGATATATGTATGAGAGTGGTAGTGCCGGGTCATCTGGTAGTTCTGTTTACAGAACCATCACACTGACTAAATGGTGGCTACACTAATCCATATTTCTACCAGCAATAGGTAAGGATGCCCCTTTCCTTACATCCTCATCTGCATCATTTCTGTTCATTTGATATCTTGATGATAGTCATTCTGATTGATGTGAGAGTTTTGATTTGTAGTTCCATGAAATCGCAAGATACTGAGAACTTTTAAAAATATTTATTAGCCATTTCTATTTCTTCTTTGAGAATTCTTTATGTAGTTTCATAGCTGATATTATATTGGGTGATTTGTTTTCTTGATATTTGGTTTTTTATGTTCTTTGTAACCTATACAAAGAATTCTGCTGTATTTACAGCTGGCCAAAAATTTATCTCATTCTGTAAGATGCCTCTTTATTTGTCTGACAATTCAGTTTGTTGTATAGAAATGTTTTGCTTCTATGAGACCCCTCTTGTCAGTTATTGGTCTTATTTCCTGAGTGATTAGAACACCATTCAAAAAGTTCTTGCCTGTATTTGTATCTAGACATGCACTCCTCAGTTTTTTGTAATAGTTTCAGAATTTCAGACCTAATGTTGGGATCCTTGAACCACTTGTAGTTTATTTGTACTGTGCGAAGGCTAAAGATTTGTTTTTATTTTTCCTCCTGTAAATCTCCAGGTTTTTTGTGCATGATTCTTTCTTGTCTACTGTGTATTTTGGGCATCTTTGTCAAAGATCTAGTGGATATAGTCACATTCTCTACTCTAACCCATCAATCGGTCTTTCTTTTGGCACCAGCATCAAACATACCACCTTTATCAAAGTATAGAATAACTTGAAATCAGGCAGGCGATGCTTTTAGCACAGCCTTCTTTTGCTCAGAATTGTATTAGTTGATTTTCTACTGCTGTGATAAGGGACCATGACCAAGGCAACTTATTAAAAAGGAGTTAATTTGGGATTGTGGCTCCAGAGGGATAAGTTCATCCTAGCAGGGAGTTGTGGTAGCAAGTGGCAGTCACAGTAGCAGGAACAACTGGGAACTCCCATCTTTAAGAAGGCAGAAAGCAGAGAGAGAGAACTGGAGATTATGCATGAATTTTAAACTCCAAAGCCTGCCCCTCAGTGACATACTTTCTCCATCAAGGCCACAACACCTAAATACCTAAACACCTAAACAATCTACACAAACAGCACCACCAGCTGGGGACTAAATATTCAAACATCAGAGCCCGTGGGGGACATTGTCATTCAAACCACTGCAGAAGACTTTTGGGCTTCCAATTAATACTATTTTTCTTCTATTTCTACAGAGAATGTCACCGGGAATTTTATTGAGATTGTAAAACATCTGTAGACTGTGTTTCAAATAAATAATAAATTCAATAAATCTGTAGATTGTGTTTCATAGGATGGCTACATTCATAATATTGATTCTTCCTAGACAGGAGCACGAGAGAACTTCCTATCTTCTAGTGACTCCCTCAATTCTTTTTCAGTCTTAAATTTTTTAAAGGTTTTAAATGTAGAGATCTTTCATGTCCTTGTTAAATTTACTAAAAGGTAATGTTTTTAGACTATGTGAAAAGAATTGTTTTCCTAAATATTAAAATTTGGATTCTGCTACTTCGCTGAAGATGTTTATCAGCTCTAAAAGCTTTTTGCTTGTTTGTTTGTTTGGAGTCTTCTAGGTCTCTTTTGTGTAGTCTTATTATCTGAAAATGACATGCGTGACTTGTTTTTGTATTATAACCCTTGTATTTTTCTTTTTTATTTCTTTAACTAAAAATGTCCAGTACTATAGTAAAAAGGAGTAGAGAAAATGAATACCTTTGTATTTTTCCTGATTTTTTATGGATTTTTATTGAGCTCTACGTCTTAATGTTTGGAGCCCTATTTAATATAATGTGGACTAAGCTGGTCATATATAGCCTTTATATTATGTTGAAAATGTTTCTTTTTTTTTCAAGTTCTTTGGGACTTTTAACATGAAAGAATGTTGGATTTTGTCCAAAGGCTTTTCTTCATCTACACAGATGACCATGGGATTTCTGTCTTTGAGGCTATTTATGAAATGTATAACATTTATCGATTTATATATACTGAACTCTCTCTGCATCTCTATAATGAAGCCTGTTTGACTATGGGTTTGTTTATTTGTTTTGATTTTTCAGGAGCTGGCTTAGAATTTCTTCAGCTATATTGTTTCAGTTAAAGTATTTATAATGCTTATGTGAGGCTTGACTGTGGCGTGTTTGAGGTGTGTATTTCAGAAAATAGCTCTTCCTTCCAGGAATTCAGGTTGCCTGGTGTAGACTCTATAATATTTCCTGAGTAGAATATTAACTGAGAAAACAACCACAGCTTCTGGATAGTAACACTATACAAATGTTGGACTAGCCAGTTGACAGCAGTGTGTCCCTTGGGCTTCAATAACCGTTGAAGAATAAACAACCAAGGATATTATTAATATAATGGGATTTCAATGGATGAGATTAGGGATAGGAGAGAGGTAAGGTGGTTGAGGAAAAGGGTATTAGACCGAAAAGAAAGCAAGGAGAAGCCGAGTAAAGTATCTAGGAAAGGGAAGTTACAGCTCTTTATCAATAGGTGTTTAATGCCTGTTGACTTCTTTTTGAAAAATCAAGTTGTAAAATATTATTACAGATTAAAAATAAAGTTCTTAAATATTTATGTTTGACCCGATATAACACAATTCAAAATTTTTCAAAGATAAATATCAAGAAATACCAGATGTTGTTCTCAAAAAATGTTTATCATTTCAAAAAGAGAAATTTTTAAATAAAAATAATAGATCCCCATGCTGCATGGACAATGCAGATAGTCCTAGTGTATCTGGTCAACAGGCTAAAAGCAAGTACTTAATGTCTTCAGCTTCAGTATTTTTATAAATATATATATTTTTAATTACATGTTTATTTCTTCTTGGATAAGGGAATGAGATGACGGAAGGGACATTAAGCCTGCCAGTACTCAGCTTTGCCCTGCTCTGCCTTGGGAGCAAAGAATTCCTAAGTGGTGGATTTGCTTCCTTGGTATGCCTGCATCAGGTGGTTTAGGGGTCTATGGGCATCTATGTGGGTAACTTAAGCTGTGTTTATGCTGATGTTGAGATGGCTGCTGACCTTGAGCCTCATCTCTCTGTTTTCTTTCTCCTCCTGTTTGCCATCCTCTCTAGGCAACAAACAGCCTCTGAAAACTGTGGTCTGTAGTCATTCACGTGTTCTTCCCCATTAGTCCATCTTCCTCCCCTATACCCTGCTTGCATATCTGCCTGCACAGGAACATTGAAAGCTATGGTGGCTGCTGAGAAGATCTCTGCAGGTAGTGTGGTGGTGACTCTCACCTGTGCTAGGGCAGTCTGTGATCTCTTCTCCACATCCTCACTTTTTGGTATTTCTGCTGGTAAGTACAAGAACAGCCCCAGGAAATGCCGTGTCTGGCATTGTTACCATCGGCTGCATATTTACTGCCTTGAACTAGAACCCCACCAGGATCTGTAATATTTGCTACTTCTGCATGCCTTTCTTTTTTCAACATCATCAGACTCCAAGTCTTTCCATCTTCTGTACTGTGAAGAGACCTCCTGGGGTTAGTCTCTTACTTGGTGTCATTCCTGTTGAGGAAAACATATCCATTTCTTTTATTTAGCCACTTTACTACTTCCAAAGCCATCCTTGTCAGGACATTTTTGTCCCTGCCAGCATGCACCATGAATATAAAACTGCCTGAACTTCCTCTCCTGTTTCTTATGGTGCTAGGTTTGGTGCTTGCAGTACTGGGCACTGGGAGAAGAGACTATTGGGTAGGTGATTCACTGCTCATGGGTTGCCAAGATACAACTGGGGCCTTGCGGGTTTGGCTTCCTGTTCATGGCTATAGGGTTGGTGGCTGCAGCTCCTACAACGTTGCAATGCTAACCAGTCTGGTCATAGCGGTGAAGCTTCTAATATTCTCTTGGGTCCCTCTTGGGTCTGCTTTTACTGATCAAACTGTCCATTTTATGTCCGTATTTTCTAGTTAACACTTTGAGCACTATACTGAATAAGGACAAAGAGAATGGGCACCTGTAGACAGAAGTTTCTGGCCTGCCCAGTCCCGTAGTTGTTCAGTCACAAAGAAACACACATAGGCTTATATTAATTATAAACTATTTCGCCGGTTGTGGTGGCACACGCCGGTAGGATTTGCTGAAGGAGGCAGAGGCAGGATGATCACGAGTTCGAGGCCAGCATGGGCTACACCTTTAGCTGGGTGGTGGTGGTGCACGCCTTTAATCCCAGCACTCGGGAGGCAGAGGCAGGTGGATCTCTGTGAGTTTGAGACCAGCCTGGTCTACAAGAGCTAGCTCCAGGACAGGCTCTAAAGCTGCAGAGAAACCCTGTCTCGAAAAACCAAAAAAAAAAAAAAAAAAAAAAAAAACTATTTGGCCTACTGCTGAGGCTTATTACTAACTAGCTCTTACAACTTAAATTAACCCATAATTCTTACCCATGTTTAGCCACGTGACTTAGTACCTTTTCTCAGTAAGGTATTCTCATCTTGCTTCCTCTGTGTCTGGCCTTTCCTCTTCCCAGAATTCTCCTAGGTTGGTCACCCCACCTATACTTCCTGGCTAACTACTGGTCAAGCAGTGTTTTATTGAACCAATACTAGTGACAAATCTTTACAGGATACAAGAGCATTCTCCCACAGAAGGCACCCTAGCCTTGTAACCGATTTTTGAGAAAATGCTTCCGGTCTTACCTCTTTGAGTATAATGGTTCTTAGTGGCTTGCGATATAGAACCTTTATTGTAGTGCATTATACTTTTCTTAGCTTCTTCAGGGTTTTCATTATGAAGAATAGCTGCAGTTTTTCAAATGCCTTTTCTATATCTGTGGACATGATTATGTGGTTTCCTTAAGTCTGTTTATGCACTGTATTAGATTTATTGATTTGTGGTATTTTGATAGAAGTGCCATGTTATATAGTATGGTTATGATGATTTCCCCTTTCCAAACTCAGCTGTTAAGGAATTGGTGGCCAGCTGATGGAATTTTGAAAGTTTATTAGAAAATGAGCACTCAAGCTTAACAAATAGATTAACCCACTGATGGAATCACAGCTGAAAAGGCTATAAGGAGTGAGAGGTATGACCAGGCTGGAGTGTGAAAATGGAAGGATGATGTTGAAGCATATATCTTGTCTTCAGACCATTCTTTCCTTATTTCTGCCTCCTTTCTACCATGAAGTAAGAACTTGGCTCTACTATCTGCTAGTTGCCATGATATTACATCTCACCACACACAGACCTAGTAGGAATGGAACCTAGAGATGATGGACTCAAAGCTAGGAACCTGAACTGAGATCAGTCTTCCCTCCCTGAAACCATTTTCTAAGATATTTTTCATAGCAACAGAAAAACCCACAGAGAGTGTGAGCTGAACAGATAGAAGCAAGGGAACTCAGATCTTCCTAAAGCAAAGACATAAGGATCTCAAAGACAAATATTGGTTCCAGGAGAATTAGGAGTGAATACCACTGGACTGGGATGTAGGGAGAATAAGGAGACTGGAGGGCTATAGAGCCAGGGTGTTCATCTTGGGTCCTCTATCTCTGGATCCTCTCCAAGTCTACATGAATCATGAACAGATTTTCCTTAACTCTTTTCAATCTTATGTCAAATCCAAACTCTTCTCTATGGATCTTCCCATGCCAATCAGAAGATGAGAGTGTTTCTGTGCTCAGGCTAAGCCTGGCTGCAAGAATAGATATGACCTTTGGTTTATATTTCATAGTCTTTCAGACAGACTTCAAAGTGTCTTTGTTCTCTACATCACAATTTGTTGAGAAATGGAAAAGAAGTAAGGATTCTAAATAGAATTAGGTTCCAGGGTCACAGGCAATCAATTCTATTGTGATAGGTCTTCCTAGAGACAGTCTATTTCAAGGTGGTGTAGGAGACATTGTTTCCATGAGATAGGCTTCTTGAAATATTGGGAGCAGGTTGGTGGTGGCACACACCTTTAATCCCAGCACTTGCGAAACAGAGTTAGGCAGATTTCAATGAGTCTGAGGCCAGCCTGATCTACAAAGCAAGTTCCAGGGTAGCCAGGACTGTTACACAGAGAAACCATGTCTTGAAAAACCAAAAAGAAAATAAAAAGAAAGAAAGAAAAATTGGGTGCCAGAAATAGGAAGTTAGACATTAGTTACCACTAGACTGCCTTTGCCAATGGCCCCTTGAGATTTACTAACTACGTGGACACAGAACCGAGTCTGGCACATTAGCTGGACATACTCAGAATTATTAAGAATTTTAAAACCACCTAGAAGAAACGATAAGAAAATATGTGACCAAATTGAGTAACTATCCTCTCGCAAATCCTCCCTTATCTATGTGTCCAGTGCCACAGAAGTGAGCAATGATAAAAGACCAAGTTCAGCCAGGAAGAAGACAGATTCAGTACCAAGGGTTAGCCTGGGGTTTTACACATTCTTTCTGTGAGATTTTATTTTCCTTATGGAAACCTTAGGGTTAGGATTGAAAGTTCTTTCTCAATGTGACTTTATCTAAGGTTTGATTTTGTGATTTTGAGTGACAGCTCTACCTACTTTTCCTGAATGAAATTCTCACAAACCACTTACCAATATTTTCAATTGCCCCAAATGTCAGTTATAATTTATCAAATGTTACAATTAGATATGATAACACCTTTCCATATAACTATTGCTTTATGTCCACACCCTTGGAGGGAAAGCTAAGCAAGTTTTAAAATGAAAAATAATCCAGAAATTAGACATATAATAATCCTAGCACTGTAAAGTCTTTCCTTACTATCTCTTGTGTTCATGAGCATATTTTGACAACATTCCAATCTGTCAAAGAGAATTCCAAATCACATGTACACAGACACATACACACACACACACACACAAATATGAACTGTATATTCTGAAAAATTCCTGAATATGTCAGGCACCTTTTGAAGCAGAACTAATTAATAGTTGTAGAACCAAGCTCTTTAATAAAGAACACTAACCCTAAAGCAATATATGTGCTCTCTGAATTCATTCAAAGGTAGAGAATAATTTTAAATTAGTAAAATCGAGTGTAGCCCATAGTCCTGTTACTATAAGTCAAATCCAGGTCCCTGCTACTTCTACTTGCTCAATATAAACATGCAGGTCTTTGTCTAGTACTCTGAAGATTTAGACAGAGGAGCATATCTTTTTTATATTTATTTAAAGGCTGTTTTCTTCAAATATATCCTTCACTATCCATCATTACTGAAAATTAGAACATGATGTCTAAGACATTCTTCTTCTTACAAATATGGTCAATGGAGCACAGACTATCATGAACATTAACACTTTAGCTTAAATTATCTGTCTGTAGGATACGTTTCACCTTTGGGTCTGCAAGGGTCCATCCCTACTGAACTACTTCTTCCAACAAAGTATGACCTCCTACATTGGCCACTGCTGACTAGAATAGCATACTCATATGGAAAAGAAGCATTCAAAATGTGAGCCTGGTGGGGAAACATTGACGATTTAATCCAAAGCAGGTTCTTAGTTGCGTTATTGTTCTTTGTCACTTTTTAAGTGTGTGTCCTTGTTGGCAGAGGCTAGAAGGACCTCAATGATGGGCAGTTTCTTTATCTACTAGTTCCCTTTATAGCTTAGTGTAGGACAGCGTGCTAAACAAACGGTGCCTAATAGGTAGGACTGAACAAACGCATCAGTAATTAAACATAATGATGAAACCTGTTGATTCAAAAACTGTAAAGGTTTTCAATAAGAAATTAACATTATTATACATTTTATCATTTTCCTTAAAACAAAAATAATCCCTCAGTGAACTGCTAGATATAACAGAAGGGAATGTTTTGGGATGAGTACGGAAGAGTCTGAAAGCTCGCCTCTAGCTTCACACACATTCCACTCACATTTCCAACACATCATTTCCAGAAGGAAAGCCAAAACTTCGTTCAGCACTTAGTTTGCACTTTACTCTGAAAACCTTATTTCTGGGAGTGTACTTTGTTTAGAATAAGCAGTTCTTACTAAAAACCACAGAGATAAAGCGAACTAGGTTCCGAGTCTATGATAATTTTATAACTGTCACATTGATAAAGGGGACAGAATTCTTGGACATTTTGGTGACTATGCCATCGCCCAGTTATCTGACATAACTTTATTGCTGTGGTTCAAATGAGATGTACCCCATATTCTCAGACATCTAAATATTTGGTCTCCAGTTTGGGTAGGCTTAGGAAGTATGGCCTTGCTAGAATGATGTTACTAGGGGACACCCTTGAGATTTTAAAAGCCATGTGCCATTTCTAGTGCACCCCCTACTTAGTGCTTTTGGCTTGAGATGTAAATCCTCAGCTGCCATGTCTGCTGCCTGTTACTCCTGTTGTCTTGAACCCAACATTCTGGAACCAAAAATAAACTCTTTCTTCTATAAGTTATCTAGTTCATAGTGTTTTTAATCACAGCCACAGACAAGTAATTAACATAGAAGTTAATACCAGAAAGTATTAACTGGAGTAGTGCTGTTAAGAGCTCAACAATGTTTTTTTTTTTGTTGTTGTTGTTTTTTTTTTTTTTTTTTTTAGAAATGTGAAAGACATTTGCACTAGAAAAGCAATAAACACTGTCAGTAGAGCTCTATGGGTTGTTGTAGGAGTAGGAGCTTGGAACACAGTGTTGAGAGCAACCAGGGAGGGCTGGGTCAAGAGGTTTTGGGGAGGAAAATATTAGCAACTGGGATGAGGACTGTTTCTGTAGTATTTTAGTAAATTGCTGCTTTCTGCCCATGTCCTAAGAACTTGTCTGGGGAGAAATTTTAAAGTAATAGAATCAATTTTTTGGTAAAGGAGATTGCAAAACACTCAATACTGAGTCTTGCATGGTTACTAGTAATCGCTGTGTTGTAGATCAACAACGGAACATCATAAAACAAAACAAGTGGAGCAGAAAGAATACAGAATGTGCAGTTTAGAGAGGAAAAGGATGTCCGCAAGCTCAGTTACCACCCAATGATGGTGCTGGAAGAGACTGTTAAGGAGAGTAACACGGCCAAGGAGGGAATAACTCTGCTTTGGAATAAAGGAAAGGGTGCTCTCAGGCAAAGACCACAGGCAGCTAAGCTTCCAGCTTGCATAGATAAAGATAGATATACTATTCCAGGTTCCATGTGGTGCAGGCGCTGCACTCCATCCTCTCTGGCTCTTACACTCTTTCTGTTTCCTCTCCCACAGGGTTCTCTGAGCCCTGAGGTGAAGGGTTTGAAGGAGACATCCTTTTTAGGGCTGAGTGTTCCAGTGTCTCTCCCTCTGCATATCGGCTCTGGGTTTCTGGGTGTGTCCGTCTGCTGCTGGAGAAAACTTCTCTGATGTTGTACCCACCGCTATAGAAGGCAGCCCTCTAAATAAACATCCAAACAAACACTTTTCTAGAAGATGCTTTGGTGCTTGTTTCAACACAGCAATAGAAAAGTTACAGACTCACATGGTCTTGGCTATTTGAACTGCCTTGTCATATTTCCTAAGTGAACTTACTGAGGCAGAATGTCAGTGCACACATGCCTCATTGGGGCAAAACAAGAAACATGTTAGTTTTTGTGTTTGTGTTTGTTTGTTTGTTTTTCCAAGACTCTGTATAACAGTCTTGGCTGTCCTGGAACTCACTTTGTAGACCAGGTTGGCCTCAGACTCACAGAGATTTGCTTGCTTTGTCCTCCCAAGGGCTGAGATTAAAGGTGTGTGCCACCACACCCAGCTAAGACACATATTAAAATAAATTTTAACTGGAACAATTTTCTAGACATATCAGAGAACTTAATATATTTCAACCACTAAGAAAGTGTGATAGCATTGGCTAAAATAACTGATGTTCAGAGTTAGCCCAGCTTAAGAATTAGCATTGGTAAAAACTTCCAATTGCTTTGCCATTGGTTCCCGCGGTGATTTGAATGAGAATGGTGCCCATTGGCTCATATATTTGAATGGTTTCCTGATAGTGGGACTGTTTGGGAAGGAGTAGGAGGTGTGGTCTTGTTGGGGAAGTGTGTCACTAGGGCGGATCATGTCTGACAGATGTCTGATTGGTCCTTCTGAAGTCATGGCCTTCTACTCCTCTGCCAATCAGGTTTGGCCTTGTTTTCATGACCCAGATGAAAGCCTTGACCCTAGGAGCTACCCCCCACCTCACACCTCCTGTAGCAGCTTTTGCAGGAATTAATCTCATCTCATTCTGGAACAATTTATAACTGGGCTATAGGATATACTGACCCTGTCTTACCACCAAAAACTACTTTGTTTTGAAACATAAGCCAATGTTCTTTGAATGCAGAACTCTCATGCAAGTTTCAGATCTGTATTCACAGGTCTTCAGGAGTCACAAAGACCCCTGGAGCAGAGAGGGGAATGCGGTCCACATCACATAGATGCAATCTCCTCCATTATCAAGGGAAAGCAAAAACAGAAGATCTTGTCAATCACTGTTTTTAATGGTGGTTTCCAATATCTTCCTCCTTTGAAAAGAAGATCTCTGTGGGAGGTCCTGTGGACCAAAATAAAGTCATTTGTGACATTATTATAGTTAAATCAATTACTAATCAGCTTAATAACATGATAACAATTGTTCTTAGGGAAAACGCTGACACATATATGAAACCTCCTTAATTACCCAGTGGGAGACTCTTGATGTTCTGTCCAGTACTACAGACCATCCAGTTGTTTGTTCAGGGGAATTAGCACCACTTCAAGCTGTGGCTCCTTGCTTATAATTGCTACCTAAAAAAACTCTTATCACCTACTCTCATCTGATTCTTCCATTTTGCTAGAAGGCTTTGCATTATAAACAGATTTGTACCTTGTGTTTCTTTTACCTTTTTTTTTATATGTGGTCAGCTTAATAGCTGGGTTTTGTCCATTTCAACCAATTTGTCTTTATCTATTAGTGATGTAAATTACTCCTTAAGTGTCTGTACCAAGCTCTTTCCTCCTGCCCCTAGTTTCCATTTCCTTACTTGAGAAGGCTATTTCTCCATTTGCATAACCTCTTCCCTTTCTACATAGGGTTTTTCATTTCAGTCAAGGTTTAAAAACAAGGTCCACATATTCCTATTTACTTGTAATCCTTTGTTTCTGACAACTACCTGCTATCCTCCTTTTGCTTTTCAGTAGCCAGACATAAGGACCTGATATGTGCTTATAGCAATATAGGTTCTAGAGTTTTAGACTTCTGACATAACACGAAACTTTCATTCCATTTCTCTAAAAGCTTCAACACAGCTTCTGTTAGACCTTACCCAACATCTGGCCTATAGATATAATCGGATGCATAATATTATTCGGTTGCATGTGTTTGCCTATTAAAAATTTAGAAACCAAGCTGAGTGGTGGTGGCATATACCTTTAATCCCAGCACTTGGTAGGCTGAGGCAGGCAGATCTCTTTGAGTTTGAGGCCAGACTGGTCTACAAGAGGTAGTGCCAGGACAAGCTCTAAAGGTACACAGAGAAATCCTGTCTTGAAAAACCAAAACAACAATAACAATTTAAAAACCAGCCCTACTTCTGTCCATAATTGCTGCTTATTTTATTGTCCTATAAGCATTTAAGTATTATACTCCTAAGATGATAGTGCATGGAAAGGAAGCTACATGCGAAGTCAGAAAGCCACTTAAATTCTATCACATCATGAACTTCCTCCAAATTCATTTCTTCATCTTGAAAAGGAGACTACAGGTGACCTTATACAGACAATGTAAGGTTCAATGGCATCATGAGACAAGTGAAGAAACTTCTAAGGTCTTCGGTTTACTGTTACACCCAAGTGAATCTCACATGGCATTAGGGAAGTTTGCTGAAATACTTTTAGGCAAAATGTTTATATTCACGAGCAACATCATACCCACTCTTCAGACGTTTTGCAGTTTGCAATGCTCTTTGCAATGTCTTAACATGCTGTAAGGAATTGGTTCCACAGCTGCTGTCAATTTGTGTAACAGCCACACAGCCAAGAGCGCTTCACTGCGCCCCTCCATCTTCCAGCTACCACATTCTTTATTGACTCTCTTCTGCGATGGTTCCTGAACCTTGGTTGGGTGGGGTTTGATATAGATGCTCCATCTGTGGCTGAACACTCACAGCTGCCTGTTTTCAGCCCTTGGAACAGCTAGTCGTCTCTGCAATAAATAAAACTTCTCTGACCAAGGTCGACAAAAGCACATATTTATGGATATAAAAGGGAATTATCATTTTATTTCTCCTTCCATATTTCACTTTTCACTTGTTAATTCTTAGCATCTTTCATGATTTTCTATTGTGAAACTGATTTTACCACTTTCAGCATAATGGAGATTATTAAAACGAGGTTAAATCACTTAATAACTCAAATAAATGCTTGTTTTCCCTCTATTCTATAGTTTAGAAGTAGGTATGTGGTCTGGAATGGGTATCCACTCTTGTCCAAGTGGCTATTTGGGAATCCTTCATCTCATCCCTCCCCTTTCTTACAGCGAGAGCTGTACAGTACAGGGAGCAGATGGAAGCCCACATTCCAGCCCACTTTCAGGGCATAGAGGAAGGCGAGATGAGGCTTTAGCTGTGTTTCCATAAAGAAGCCTCTCCGGTGTCACACATCCTGAAATTGAGAGTGGTAATCAATGAAGAACTTCCCCAGAAATGCAGAGTCTAGGAATCCATGTGAGCTGGAGATAACGTGGGCATCTGAAAGATTTAAATCCTGGGGAAAGGACGGCAGATAAGGAGATGGAAAACAGAAATCCTAAAATACAAGGGAGGATTTTTGACAGACTAGGAACTAGCTGACATGGAAGCAAATGAGAGGAAAAGCAGTTACAGAAGTAAATGAAATTAGTGTAACTTTATTATCTGTGATCAAGTTGTTTGTGTAATAGCAAACAGTTTGTCTTTAACAGTTTCTGACTCTCACTGAAAAGCAAAAGTTAGATGTTGGACATCAGTTTTTCTTTATTATTTCTCACTATTTAAAAGAAATGCCAAAGGGCATAGACATTACTTTGCTATTTAAATTTTACACTTTGTATAATAAGTGATAGATATTAAAGTTTTTATTAGGAGCAAAGCTTGGGACTCGACAATTATTGAAATCATACTTTGGTAAACTTAAAGTAGCCTGTTGTTCTTCACAGTTGCCCATGGGTTTCAACATCTATGCTTCTCTTCACTGTTAATCAATAGTGCACATGTCCACCCAGAACGAAGCTACCACACAGAAATCTGACAGGAATGCTGGCACTGGTGAGGTTCACGGGTGCCACTGCTGGCTGTTGCTTTCTACAATGACAGGAGGCGTCTTTCTTGAAGAGTGTGGCTAAAAAATGTTTATGCTGATCTAACACATATTCACTGAATTTCTTAACCACTCACATACATGTTTTCTCCATGAAAGTTGTACGCTGAGGACCACAGAAATACTACAGCATCACATCTGTACATTCATCTCCCCTTACTCTTTAAAAAAAATACAGCGTTCTTTCAAGAGTTACGGAGGCAAAACTCAAAAATCTTCCAGACAAGCAGGTTAGGTTTAAGCACGCTCATTAGAGAGGTATCGGAATATTTGTATTATTATTCAGTACCCCAAGGTAACACCAATACGTGCTTTACAAGGAAGAGAAATCATCTGACATAATGAAATCATGTTCTTCCAGAACAAACAATATAAAGCCCTAGAGATAGATAGGAAAGAACATGGTACAGGACACATCCTTTGTGTACTCTGGGGAAAGCGCCATGCAGTACATAGTTATTAGAGTTAGGAAGCCAAGGAGGACATACGGTGGGTATTTTTGCAGCTGGAATAGCGGTTGGGCTGATGTGGAGGCAGGGGAGAGTCTGGAGGGCAGGGTGACATAGGGTACTGTCCTGGAGTTCTGAGAGCCTAAGGCTGACGGTTGAAGATTCCAGAGGAAGGAGTGAGGGGAGGTGTAGGACGGGGGCTTCAGAGGGGGCACAGAAGAGTGGTAAGGGGGTGCAGAGGTCAGAAGGGGAAGAGAAGTCAACGAAGAGTGTGGTCAGATCTGGGTGGCAGGAAAGGAAAGAGGTCTTGGTGGCCCCATTTGCACACTTGAGGTGTGGAACTGAAAAGAGAGACCAGGGAAGAGCTTGTGCTAATCAATGCAGGGTGTAAGACTTAGATGTTCAAAATCTAACGCTGCTCTTCAACAAGTCAGAAACTGCCAAAGACAAACTGTTTTCTATCATACAAATAAATTGATCACAGATAATCAAATGGCACAAACATCAAAGCCTAAGTAACTACATAATTGGTTCTGTTATTTTGAAACAGCCGATGGATCACCATCGTGATGGGCGATAAATATGAAAATGGCAGTCCTTCAGAAAACAAAAATGAATGAAGAAGCTGTTTAAGGTACAGATGGAACCAACATAGAAAAAAATCACCTCAATTTTGAAACACATGAAGCCCCTGCTTCCACTGTTAGGAGCCCCACAAGACCAAACTATACAACTGCAATATCTGTGCAGAGGGCCAAGGTCAGTCCGAGCAAGCTTTGTAGTTGGTGGTTTCTTTGTGATCCACTATGAGCTCAAGTTAGTTGGTTCTGTGGGTTTTCTTGTGGTGTCCTTGGCTCCTTTGGCTCCCATAATCCTTCCTCTCTCTCTCTTCCAGAGGATTCCCTGAGGTCTGCCTAACGTTTGGCTGTGAGTCCCTGCATCTGTTCAAATTTTAAGTTATGTACTATTCTATGCCCATGACCTAGATAGAGTAACACGTCTGTACCATTTGCTGAAAGCAGAAAATACAGAAGTTGAAAACAATTTCCCAAAGTACCATAAAGGTTAGAAGCAACCACTAACAGTTATTGGTTGATAAACTACAATGTTCGTTATCTGAGCAAGTTGAAGCCAGTGACTTAATCCCTTATAAAACCCTGTTAAAATTGCTGTAAAAAATTCCATTTCTCCCCCATATAATGTTATCTATATTGTTCATACTTCTCACAGGTAAACAGACACCACTCACACTTTCAGACACATAGCTCATACAACAGACAGGCTCTGTTAGTGGTGGACATCCAGAGAAATAGGGACTAACAGATTCACAAGACAGCCTTCAGACACGCACAGATTCAGACTCAGGCAACAGAAGACACAGGGACCATGAAGTAGAAACATTCAAATCTGGACTCATTCTTGGTTAAATGACTCTAAGAGGAAGTGGTTTTATTTCTTTTCTTACTGAGACAATGCATTACTGGTGATGGGACTTAATCATTACTACATTACAATATATGTATAACTTACTATTATAAAGTGAGAGTATCAGCTCCTCTTAAAAGTAGTCATGAGAGAAGGGTGAATTCA
This sequence comes from Arvicola amphibius, assembly GCF_903992535.2. NCBI lineage: Eukaryota > Metazoa > Chordata > Mammalia > Rodentia > Cricetidae > Arvicola > Arvicola amphibius. The sequence continues at coordinate 89,159,045 of NC_052057.2, forward strand.
AGAAATACCATTGTATTAGTTACTTTTGTGTTACAATTAAACAATAACCAAAACCTAGCAAAAGTGTTATTTGGGCTTTCAGTTCCAGAGGGATGGTCCACATGGAACGGAAGGCATGGGATCAGGTGGTTGGAGCCAAAAGGTGGCTGATTACATCAACTTCACATTTCTTCAAGGAGGAAGTAGAACAAGGCTATGAAATCTAAAGTACAACTCCTTGCTCCATCAATGCTGCACCTCCTAAAGGTTCCAGAACCTCCCCAAACAATACTATTAAAATGAACCTAGTGGGGACATTTTTCACCTACAACACAATGGTGGGCCTGAACACTGTAGATGTCTAGAAAGTGCTACTATTGTCAAAGCCTACTGATGATTTGCTGTGTGTGATACATTACTAATGATGCACTAACTGAGCCCTGGCTCCCTCACATGCTAACCTTTCAGGACAGCTTTGCTTGAAAGTGAGCAGTACCCTCTATATACATGCATGTTTCATTTTTGTTCCATATATTGGGGAAATAATTCACCCATTGGAGAGTCACGGGATCTGTAGCACACTGAAAGCTTGATAAGAAGACATAGGTCAGTTAGAATAGTTTTAGTATTAACTACTGTATCACATAGCCTGGGAATTTCCATGGCTTAAAACAATGAGGGATATGTATGCTGTCTACTATTGACTGAGGGCTATACTATTGACTATTGGCACATAGTCCTCTCTCTGGAACCTAAGCCATCAGAGCTCCCAGTTTTCTTACATCATTGTTCCAGCCTCAGGATGACCCAGGACTTGGGAATGTGAGCTGATGACTTACTTCCCAGCACTAGGAACACTGCCCCACCCAACAAAAAGAGCTAAGAAGTTCTGTCCTACCATATCTCGGAGGTAGGCAGCCAGAAATAGCCCCAAAACAACACTTAACACAACTAGTCTTGCGCAATAATTGAACTCTAATGTCCATGGAAATATAGTTGGAACTCACTGCCATTCTGACTTTAAAAACAAAGATGGATATAACTTCTATTAAAAACTTTTAGCCTCTTTACTAAAAGTGCAAGACTATACATACAAAGAAATAAGAACTGGAAGGCTGATTGGTATCTAACATTTGTCTGAGGTATGTGTTATGAAATTTCCTTTAGGAGATTATATAAAAAACAATCTCTTTTCACTTAAGGTCTCCAATGGAATTCCCACAACAGATAAAAATCATTTTCTAACCAGTTGATCCTTGCTTCTTTCAGATAAAACTGCCATGTAATAGAAATAAACAGGGTAACTTTGTAATACCCTTTTTCTATGCTATAGAGCAAGGTATACAACAAATGCCCATTTATAATGTCTTCTGCCTAGTGTAGATCATAAATCCTAAAATAAAGCAATGAAGTTAACATAGAATTTATCTAAACAGAGAAAAAACAAAATATAGTCTTAAGAACAATTGCTGGAAAGGACTACTGAGTATGATTCTTAATGCTTTAGCATCTTGCTTGCCTACCTGGCTGAATTGCATCAAAGTGGTACAACACCAAATGATGTTTTCTCAGTCACCTCCAAGCACTTGTTTAGTTCTGCCATCTCTATTTCCTCCACACAAACACAATCCGATTACCTAATAACTGCTTAGAGCACACGTACTAGTCACCAAGTCTTAGTTGTTAGCACTACTTCATGGTTTACAAATGGTATTTTATGAGTCTGAGGTTTTGTAGAGACAAGAGCAGTCTGCGAATTTGTAGAGATAGTATTGCCCCTTTGGTCTGAGCATTTTAGAGTTTGAGACTTCGTTGAGGCAGGATCACCCATTTTAGTCTGAGGCAACATTGGAGAAGCCTCAGCAACACAGTAGGCTGGCCAGGTCACCAGGGGAAGCCTCAGTGGCACAGTGGGTGGGCTAGGCCACCAGGAGAGGCCTCAGCAGCACAGTGGGTGGGCTAGGCCACCAGGAGAAGCCTCAGCAGCATGGCAGGTGGTTCAGGCCTCCAGGCGAGGCCTAACCAGTGCAGAGGGCTGCAGTGACAGCAGTGGCCTCCAGAAGTTATTGACCATCAGAGCTTCAGCCCCAAGTGCACCTGGAGAAATGACCATTGGAGCCATAGCCACACATGAACCTGGAGGAGTGACCATCTGAGCCTTGGGCCCGTAGGCATCTGGACAAACAATCACCAATGGCTCTGCCCTGCTTATACCTGAAGGAACATTCAATGGAGACAAAGACCCCAACTACACCAATTAAAGAAAAGGGACACCCCTGAAACACAGGCCCCACCTGTTTCAATTGGAAGAAGAGATGAGTAGACAACAGAATAAGAATATACTCAACAACATAAAGAGCAATACAGCACCACCAGAACTAGTGGTTATACAACAGCAGGACCTGAACATCCCAACACAGATGAAGCAGAAGAGAACATTAAAATAAGGTTATGAAGATGACTGTGGCCCTTAAAGAGGAAATGAAAAACTCCTTTAAAGAAGAAAAAAAACAAAAAATTGAAAGAAATCAACAAATACCTTAAAGAAAACCAAGAAAAAGCAATCAAACAGGCGAAAGAAATGGTTCAAAATTTGAAAACTGAAATAGAGGTAATAAAGAAAACACAAACCAAGGGAAATCTGAAAATAGAAAATCTGGGTAAATGATAAGGAACCACAGAAGCAAGCATAATCAACAGACTATAAGAGATGGAAATGAGAATCTCAGGCACTGAAGATACAATAGAGGAAATAGATTCATTGGTCAAAGAAAATGTTAAATTCAACAAATTTTTAATACAAAATATCCAGGAAATCTGGAACAACCATGAAAAGTCCAAGCCTAAGAATAATAGGAATTGAAGAAGGGGAAGAAGTTCAGTTCAAGGACACCGAAAAATATATTCAGCAAAATCACAGAGGAAAACTTTCCCAACCTAAAGAGGGACATGCCTATGAAAATACAAGAAGCTTACAGAACACCTAACAGACTGGGCCTTAAAATATTTCCTTTCCACATAATAATCAAAACACTAAACATAAAGAATATCAAGAGCTGCAAGGAAAAAGGCCAAGTAACATATAAAGTCAAACCTATCAGAATTACACCTGTCTTCTCAATGGAAACAATGCAAGCCAGAAGATCCTGGTCAAGAATTATGAAGACACTAAGAGACCATGGATGCCAGGCAAGACTAACATATTCAGAAAAGCTTTCAATCAATATAGACAGAAAAAACAAGATATTCTATGACAAAACCAGATTTAATCAATACCTATCCACAAATCCAGTCCTACAGAAGTACTAGAAGGAAACCTCCAACAAAGGAAGTTAGCTACACCCACAAAAAACAGGCAATGGATAATCCTATACCAGAAAATCCAAAAGAAGAGAAACACACACACAATACCACCACCAATAACAAAAACAAAAATATCAGGAAATAACAATCTCTGATCATTAATATCCCTTAATATCAATGGACTCAATTTGCCTAAACAAAAGACACAGGCTAACAGAGTGTATATGAAAACAGAATCCATCCTTTTGTTGCATACAAGAAACACACCTCAACTAAAAAGACAGACATTAATTCAGAGTAAAGAGTTGGGAAAAGATTTTCCAATCAAATGGCTCTAAAAAACAATTTTGTGTAGTTGTCATAATATATAACAGAATAGACTTCAAACTAAAACTAGTCAAAAGAGACAAAGACATTTCATATTTGTAATAGGAAAAAAAATCAAGATGAATTCTCAATTCTGAACACCTATGCCACAAATACAAGGGCACCCTCAAATGTAAAAGAAACACTAGTAAAGCTTAAATCACACATCAAGCCTCACACACTAATAGTAGGAGACTTCAACACTCCTCTCTCACCACTGGAAAGGTATGTCAGGCAGAAACTTAGGAGAGAAATAAAAGAACTAACAGATGTTATGACTCAAATGGGCTTAACAGACATCTATAGAACATTCCACCCAAACACAAAAGAATATACCTTATACCTTCTTTTTAACACTCATGGATCCTTCTCTAAAATTGATCACATGCTCGGGTAACAAATCAAATCTCAACAGATAAAAAAAAAAATGGGAATAACCCCTGTGTCTTATCAGAGCATCTGGCTTAAAGTTAGAATCAACAACAACCACTAATTGCAGAAAGTCTACAAACTCATGGAAATTGAACAATGCTCAAGTGAATCACCACTGGGTCAAGAACAAAATAAAGAAAGAAATTAAAGACTAAAATTCAATGAAAATGACTGCACAACATACCCAAACTTATGGGACACAATGAAAGCAGTGCTATGAGGAAAGTTTATAGCACTAAATGCCTACATAAAGAAGCTGGAAAAATCCCACAGTAGCAAATTACAGAACACCTGAAAGTTCTAGAACAAAAAAAAAAAAAAAAAAGCAAACTCACTCAGGAGGACTAAATGACAGCAAATAAATTGAGAGCTAAAATCAACAAAATAGAAACAAACTAATACAAGAATCAATGAGACAAAGAGTTGGCTCTTTGAGAAAATCAACAAAATAGGCAAACCTTTATCCAAACTAACCAAAGGACAGAGAAATATCCAATTAACACATATGTTTTATACACTACATGTCTCGCAGTGATTATGAAGTATGATTTACTTTAGTGTTCAGTCTAGTTTTTCCAGGTAGGAAAAGCTTACTTTCCAAAGAAACTTCTATATTATATTTTTCTTTTTTAGGACAGAAAAGGCAAATGACCTCACAAGTGACTAAAGAGATCAGAAGCTATTTGTGTGTGTGTGTGTGTGTGTGTGTGTATTTGTGTGTGTATAGACAGACCTCAGGCTATTATCTGAAACAGTAAATACCAAGAACTGATTAAAAGAAAATTTAACAATTGAACTGAGAGCTGGACTGAATAAACAGATCTGTCCCATTACCACCACTGAGGTAAATTCAACCCGATGTCATTGAAGTATTTCAGTATATATTTTATTTTTACAATAATGAATCTGATATGTTCTAATTGACCTTGGTTTCTCATATGTCATCCATACATTATTCATTCCATTCACTTAAAGCATCATCTTCATGTCCAGGCATATCTGTTGGTGTTTGGTCAAGAGAAGTGGAATCTTTGTACTTCATAGAACTCAGCTCGGAGTGTATCTCAGTGGCTGAGGCTTTCGCCCCCCAGAAGGATTTCACTGCCGCCCTGGCGGAAAATGCAAAAACAAAAACAAAAGCCACAATAAAAAACACACAGAAACAAAAGTAAATGAGGTTCATGTTTACATCTCCTTTATATAGAAGGGGCCTTTTATTCACAGTTCAACACTTCTTTAAAGAGTCCATTGGCACTGTGATTGAATTCTCAGATTTGTGGGCTGTAATGCACACACAGACTTTCTCTTGTCCATTTATGTGAATTGGGAGGCAATAACAGCCAAGTTTTAAAGCAGTGAGAGCTATGGCTAAATGACAAAGATATTCATTTTTCTTCTTTTTTTAAACAATTTCCTTGTAAAATTATAAAATACACATCTGAAAGCTCTCCCATGGCTGCAAAAGTCATAGTGTTTTTTAAAAGCATCCATATACAAGCCGGGGTAAGTCATGAAGAAGATAGCATCAAGATACATAGAGGAGGACACCGCGGGGCATTGATCTGGGCTTCACTACAAATGGGTGGGGGCGGCTGAGGAAGTTGTCAGTCAAAGGTGACAGTGCATCCCGGCCATTCACCTACCAATTTATGATGATGAAGATCAATACAAAGATCACAAATATGCAGATAATGACTCCTATGGTCAGCACGAAAACTAGGACTGCATCAGTGTCTGGCCTGATTGTCCTTCTCATCTGTAGTTCTGAAAGTAGACACACACACATGACTGCCGCTAGAAATCGACGGGAAATGGCTATCTGAATGGACTGCTCCTGTAAATGCTATTTTGTGGATCTATGTTTCCACTTCTCTGAGGTAAATAAAACAGTAATCACTGACAATCGGGTAAGGGTATACTTAGTTTCCTAACAAACTTAGAGAGAACTTTCTCAAACTGACTATCGTGGCAAGGTTTGTTGGATTTCTGCCTATTCATTTCCAAGTGACTTATTTTGGGAAGCTGAAGTTTTTTACTTTGACGCAGAGTGATTTACTCAATGTTACTTTTTATGGTGACTGTTTTGAGTCACAGCTAAGAAACCTTGCCTATTACTGAATCATGAGGAGTTTCTCTCAGTTCCTCCTTTACAGACTTCAGGATTATGATACATGCTCTGGTTTTTAACTCTAAGACTGGGGGTTGATACTCACTGTTCTCCATAAAATATTCACACACTGCTCCTAAGTCAGGAGCTTCCTTTCTGCAGATAAGGCCTGCAGAGAGGCAGAGCTGTTCTGCAGGCTGTTTTCCTAGCGTCACCGTACTATAAACTGGTGAAGAGACAGCTTATATCTGTGTTATGTATTTTGTGGACACAATAGCTTTTCTATAGGTTTTTTTAATCCCCAAATTCCAAAATTGCACAAAAAAAATTTCATACATAGAAAAGGGTATTCAACTAAATCCTATATTATACAGGTAAGTAAACCAGGGACCAGGGAGGTTAGTTATTTGTATAAACCATGAGCTATTTAAACATTTAGTTTTAGTATGTACCACTCCGTGAGAAGTGTCTCCTGCATAGGCAATCGTCTGGATTTCTTCTTATCCCTCTTAATGCCATGGATTATAACCAGCTTTTCTCAGTAGTCAAACAGTATGAACACAATTGGTGATCTCCCCTTTAAACAATCCTAAGCAACGATTGCAAAGGTGCATTTATATTTTTATTCCAATATCATCAGATTAACAAAAAATTAATGATTTCAGGTTTGTGGAAAGTTGGAGATTTTTAAAACAGAGAGACAATGTTTAGGGCCAGGTTTGGATGAAAATTGCAAAATGAGTTTGTTTAATTCACTAGCACCCAACATCAGTCAAAGAGGATGGATAATAAAAGGGGATTTCCCCTCCTGAGAAGAGCGGTCATCTTGCAAGGACCATGTGGACTACATGTACATTTAATTTTCTTTAAAGACTGAATTTCATCTTAAAGTTTTCTAAGAAAAATTTAATGAAATTAAAATTAATGAAAATGGGTTAAATTTCAATACTTAATGTTTTAGGTAACATAGCTTATGTATATATTAGTTTCTATCATTACCAATAAAGTAACATAAAACTGGGGAACTTGGCAACAGCAGAAATTTGCTTCATATGCTGGAAGCCATAAATAATGTGTGTGTGTGTGTGTGTGTGTGTCTGTGTGTGTGTGTGCGCGCGCGCGCGCGCGTTCATGCAACTGGTGGGGCTTTGGGGGGGGTGGGGGTTACTGTGCTACCTTCTCAGCTTCTGTGGCCTCAGCCTGGATTCTGCTTCCATGTACCTCTTTCTCATTCCTCTTCCTCCTTCTTCCTTTATTCTCCCTCTTTTTCTTTTTCCCTTCCTCCCTCCTCTATCCAGAGTTCTTTTTGGGGGGGCACCAGACACAATCTCATCTTAACTGATGACATCTTCAATGATCCCTTTTCAAGTATACCTAGAATCTAAGTACTAAGAACTTAGAACACACATTATCTTTTAGGGGCATACAATTAAATCCCCAAACAATGCCATATATAAAGACAATAACTGTGAGTGAAAATTATATAAAAAGGAGGAAGAAAAATGGGAATGGAATTTTTCCTCTCTCCATGTAGCTCCAGCTGTCCTGAAACTTACTATGGAGATCATGCTGACCTGGGACTCACAGAGATTTGCTTGTCTCTGTGCTGGCATGCATTACTTACTACATTTGGAACAATTTTCTATTAGCTACATTTATCCTAAAAACATTTCTATTGCATATTTGATTCACTTCAGTATGGTAGAGTATGGCTATTTGTAAATAAAACATTTGTTCAATGGCTGAACAAGTGAAAAGGTCTGTTGCATTGGTTAGCTACTTGTCATTTTTCGGAGAAACTAATAGGTACTGAAATATTCTGAGGGTATTTTGTTGTTTAAGTGTGCATGCAGTAACTGGCAGAGCTACCTCACCATCCCTGGGCTGCTATGAAACAAAAGTCAACATTGCCTCAATCAAGAACAAGGATTTGGGGTCTCTGTTCTAACCCTTAGCTTACACATTAGAAAAAAAAAATGTTCCTTTCTTATTATGAAAAGCACTAACTACTAAAAGGAACCTATTAAGGGCCAGGCAGTGAGAACCAACTACACTAATGGGCAGACACATGTAGCAACATAAGCTATGGCAGGTTGAGAATGTTTATAAAGCTTGATGGTCCTCCAGTTGTAGCAGTCTTCTTGTGGCTGTTCGTAATAGTTTACAACATTACGCTACACTGAATTATCTCTTCATATGATATCTTCAACACAGTGGTTATTAGCTTTTACCCTGAAGATATTTTGCAATTGCAATCTAAAAATACACCAAGAAAGTTTAACTAGCAAACATTTATTTTTAAAACCTCTGACAAAATCCTTTGGCAGCTTATTTTCTTTCAATAAAGGACATTGTAATGGGCATGGTACTCCAGACTAAAACAAAAGCTTTTCAGACTGAGAAACATCTCCAAAAAGCAGAGGGCCCCCTAAAGTTACCTATCACCTCTAGAAGGTTTATAAAGAACAGCTCTCAGAAAATACAAGCTCTAGAATCTTTATGATTTGATAGCTATTTGGGTTGTCAACTGACTACTACAATCTGGAATCAACTAAAACCCAAGGTAGATGGGCACAACTTGTGAGGGATTTTCCCTGGTTTGGTCACTTGGGGCAGAGAGACTCATCCTAATCTGGTTCCCCACCTTCTAGCAGAAGCTCACACTAAACGACATAGAAGGAAGCATCTGCTTTCGCCTGCCTGTCCTCACTCTTGCTGGCAAGTTCATCAGTTCTGCTGACATATGCCTTTGCTGGTAGTAGGATCTACTTCTCTGAGACTCCAATTTAGTTGGAAGATCAGCTGAGGCATCCAGACTCATGGGCTGAATGACTACTAGACTCTTAACCTTCCATAAGGAGAGAGCCATTGTTGGACTACCTGAACCACAGCCTGTAAACCTCTACTAAATCCCCTCCTTAATATTCATTCAATCAGTTCTTCTAGAGAATCCTAACACAAGTGAGTTCTCAAAAGAGCTTGTGATCAGATACTCCTACAAACAAAGACAACAACAACATTAATATGGTTAGAGAGCATCTAAACCCAAGGAAATAGTTACCCTGGACATAGAGGATGCCATAGGTCAAACTGAATGAACATTCTTCTGAGAAAACAGTTTCTCAGAAGAAACTATTTCTAATATGCAAAGTCATGTTCAAGGATTAGATTAAGAACTTTAATACTGAATCATCAAAAATATAATCCAAAGCCAGGCATGATAGCACATAACTTTAATTCCAAGCACTCTGAAAGCAGAGGCAGGCAGATGAGTTCTAAGGCCCTGCCTGTCTATATTGTGGAGTTCCAGGACAGCCAGGGCTACCTAGAGAAACCCAATCTCAACACACACACACACACACACACACACACACACACACACACACACTTCAAATAGATAACTTCTAAAGAGAAATGCTCTGATTTCACAAATTTTAATTATATTTTTCCTGCAATCATGCATGAGAATCCATTTGTCTATCTTCCAAGTTCATGATGGAAATAAATGCACCAATATATTTCAAGTTGAAGGTCTGGGTGGGGTTTTTTTGTTTGTTTTGTTTTTAAGGTCAATTCTTTTGTTTAAAAATTCACTTCATTATGTCTATGAGCACTTTGGCTTGGATGTAATGTCAGCACACCAGAAGAGGGTATCACACTCCCATTAAAGACTCTTGTGAACCACCATCTGAGTATAGGGGATTGTACTTAGGACATGTGGAAGAGGCTGCCAGTGCCCCAGAAACTGGGTTTTTAAAGGAACAGTTTGTCTGATAATCCATGTGCCAGCTCCATACAGATCCACTCAGCCAGAAGCTCTGGGGTGCAGCTGCTAGAAATCTGTAGTTTCATAAGTTCATCAGGCATTTCCTGAAAGTAAGTTTGAGATATAAGGCAAACCAAAGCACTGCACATCACCACTTGTTGTGTAGACTGTGAACTTGATAGAGGCGACTATTTCATTATTGTCCAGTGGTGTCGCACTCGAAAGCCATGGGATGAAGCTCTCTTGTATGTCAAGGACTGCTGAATCATTTGAAAGTATAACAGGTTGCTATTAAAACCAAAACAAACAGAAACAAAATGTATGAATAGTCTCAGCTGGGTTCACTGATTACAAATGGAGACAGTGCAAGACAAGCAGGACTCGCTGGATCACTGGGAAACACAATAAGCTCACAGCACGAGCAAACAGTCCTCAAAAAAAAAATTGCTCGCTCTCTTCACCTAGCATGTAATGAACTGTACATATGTGATTTCAAATCAGATAATCTAGACTTCAAGTCTCAATCCTGTTGACTACGGACAGTACTTCTTGTGCTGGTTAGTTTTTGTCAACTTGACACAAGTTAGGGACACCTGGCCAAAGGGAACCTCAGTAGAGAAAATGCCTCTACCTAACTGGCCTGTTGGCAAGTCTGGGGAACATTTCCTTGATTAATGATTGATGTGGGAGGGTCCAGACCACTGTTGGGGATGACACCCTTGAACAGGAGGTAGTCTTGGGTTGTATAGGAATGTAATGTAAACTGAGCACATATGGAAAGCAAGTATGCGTGGTTCTGCTGCAGGTTCCCGCGTTGATTTCCCTCAGTAATGAACTGTCACTTGGAATGGAGCTTCAAAAAACTCTTTCCTTCCAGTTTGATTTCAGTTAGTGTTTTCTTACAGCAACAGAAAAGCATACTAGACTCTTTATTTTTATTTAGTTTATGTTTTTGGTTTATTTGCTTTTTAAATTATTGTTTATTTTTTTTGAGACAGGGTTTCTCGGCTGAGCTTGAGCCTGTCCTGGGAAAACTAGCTTTGTAGACGCAAGCTGGCCTCAAACTCACGAGAATCCCACCCTGTCTCTGCCTCAACAGTGCTGGGATTAAGACAGTGTCCGCCATTGCCTCGCTTTCTGAGACACTTTCTATGCCTCAATTACTTATCTATAAAATGACACACTTATTTATTTTAAAAAAGTTTATAGGGTTGTTTTAATGTCTTTTAAATGAACTCTTATCATTCCAATTTGTTATCCAGCATTTATAATACCTTTAATTAATGTTAATATTATTTACCATGCCATATAAAACAGAACTAATTTTGGTTCCAAAACAGAATATATCATAAAGTGTGTAAATTTAAGTTATAATTATAGATAACCTAAGACATATGTTTTTTCGTCTGACAAAAAAATGAATTTAAATAATAAAGTTATATGATTTTTAACTCAATTTCTTCAAATTGCTTTCTTAAAATATGAGAACTAGGTAGCAAATGTTACCAGTCAGAGGAAAATACACTGATTATACACAGGTTCTACTTACTGATTGATCTGACTGAAGAAGCTTCCCACATATATTTGAAGCGATTTCGGGAGATATATGAACACATGACAGTCTAAACACTGTCGAGGCTTTCAGAAATTGGTTTTCCCCCCCTGAAAAAGAAGAAAACAATAAATTATATAAGTACATTGGGAAGCAAATTGCTTATTTATCTGTCCATACACCTTTTTTAACAACAATTTTTAATTACATTCATCCAATCATTTAATTTATATAATCATCCCAAGAAACAGCCTTATCAAGACACTGGACCACATACATTATACACATACATCCACATCAATATATATTATACATAATATGAGGGTTTGACTAGCTATGAAAAGCCAAATGTCTTCAGTTGAGTAAACAGATCCAAAGTCATGAAATCTGAAGATCCCTGAAAAGACAACATAAGGCCTGCTAGAATCCAGGTCTCAAATCCTATCTCCCCACAGTGGTAAAGAACACTACAATATTGTTTGGGACCCCTTCTTACACACCACACTGTTGTAAAAAGCAACCCTCAGAAGTCAAATGCTGAGGACACTGAATCTTGTAATTTGGAGTCCAATTATAGAGAAGTCACCAAAAGAAGCAGGTGAGGAGACACCATGACTCTTTTATCTACATGCAGAAAAAATGTGGAAGAGGAAAAGACATTCAACTTAGTGATATGCTACTCTGAACCTAGTGATCTGCCCAGGGCTTCTAACTTAGGGTTATGAAACCTCATTTAGAGAAGTTGAAATGCCAGAAAAACATAATTTGATACAAAGAGCTCCAAGTTCCAACTGTAAGGTTTACCAATCTACAGATAAAATGTCATGGCCATAGCATCGGACGTGTTCCACTCCAGGGTAGGCTCGAATACAGACCCCAGGCACAGTGAAGCTCCAGCATATCAGATTCTACACACAAGTGAAATGAATATCAAAAGCAGGGCTACTTAGAACTCTGCCTAGAGAAAGGGTATTTAATTTATTACTTCTTTTTATCAGACGATTGTCTCCTTGTACTCAGTAGTAGGTTGAGGTTAAAGATATTTCCCCAGCATAAACCCTCCTTCAGCAAATATGGACTCAACTCACAGCCACAATCAACAGGTCCACGGCATTCTTCCACACGAACAATACACTTGGATTCACCTCCAGGGCATCCATTGGTTAAAATAACTTCTCTGATTCCAACACCTTTATTTAAAAAAAAAAAATGAGCAAATGTTTAAATAAAAATAACCACAAAAGGTCGTTCTTCCCATTCCAGTCTGTAATTTCTTTAGTTTTATTTTGAGAATGTTCTCTTAATTATGAAAATTAAATTCCTAAGTTCAGAATGAGAACATGTAGAGCTTTTGTAGACTCTTCACTCCAGTTATTTCTGAAAACGGTATTTCCCCAAGAAAGTTTTCTAAGATACTGATTCCCATCAGAAAAAGGGTTCTATGTTCACATGCATATTTTAAAATTTTACAATAAGGTCCTCTTTATTATAGAATTTTTGAAAGTTTTAGTATGCTAATAAATACACTGCCCTGCATAATTTTTCATTGACTAAAACATAAAATTTTTACATTTCAGTATCTTTAAAATCAGAACTCATTTATAATTGTGCATGTTTTAAATTGATAGAATTTTTCTTTTAAGAATACCTAAATTATTCTTCCTACAGCCTATAAAATTTGATTTGATATACTACATAGGATTACACAAATTTGTGATCATGGAATTTTTCAGGATTGGGGTTGGAGTTTCTGGAAGAAATTCCAGAATCATATTTTATCATAAAAATGTTTTTAAATAATTTTTAATAATGCTGTATTGATAAAGTCTCTGTATTAACTATAGATGGGATAAACTATTAACTACACCTCTATTTCCAGGAAGATACTCTTTCCGAAACTGTCACACATTTTGTAGCAAGAAATCAAATCGTTATTAGCTGATCCTAGAGCGTAGCTGGTTCTCACTCCTGTCCTGTAATGAGCTGTGAAAAGGCCTAGGCAGAGTCTGTCTTCATCTTCCCAGCTGGATTCCCCTCTTTAGCCCCTAACAAGGTGTTAATCAGGAGCTAATTCCAAGGAAAGGAAAAGCTGAAGATGACAGGTGGCTTAGGAATATAAGAGTGCATGAAAGTCGCCTGGAGATCTTTTTAAAATGCAAATTCTGTCCCAGTCTTGGAAATGTCTGCAATCCTGAATTTCTAGCAAATTCTTGGGAGATGCTACACTGTTGAGGGCTAAGAAAGTGGATCCCCACAAGATCAGGAGAAGGAAGGTTGGAGTTGTTATAAAAATAAATCTACCGGGGAAAACTCAGCAGCAACAACAACAAAAGACAAATGGCACTCTCAGGCTGTTTCATGATGATGCCTGTCATTTTGGCTGTCACTACAAAGCTAAGGCCAGACTCCATTTTAAGATAATTAGGAAAAGGTGGCTGTCAGGAGCTGGGAGGATGAGTGTATGGAATACTATCTACGGGGTATGGGAATTATTTTGGGGTACTGAAAATGTTCTACAGATAATGCTGATGTAGTGTTTGGGCCACTGAATTGTATACTTGAAAGTGGTTATATATGAATGTTTCAGCACCCACATAAAAAATTGTCAGTTCTGGTAATTTACAAAACTTTGACCTAAAAAGAAGTCTCTGGAGATGTGTACAGACTATAATCTCATCACTGCCATGCTCCCAAGTTAGAAAAAAAATTTAATTTATTAATTATGTGTTGTCTCCTCACGATGCAGATTCCCAGCAATGGTTGAAGAAACTAAGGGACTTCCAGCACTAGCAAGATCAGCTTCCTTGTTAATTGATCAGAACTTCAAATTCTTAGGCCTACCCATAGTCCTAGGTTGTCAGAAACTCTGGGTTAGTCCAGTACTTTTAACATACTTAGGGTAGCTGTTTAAGAACCAGTGGTCTACACAGCATAGGTAGCCTGAGTCCTAATCCTACATAAGAGATTTTGTTTAAAATTTCTATTCATAGAATGGACAATGTCACATTCTTTCATCTTTATTCATCTTGCCAAGCTAACACCCCTTTTTCTCCAAAATATAATGCACAAACTGGAGAAAAGGAGTACTTATAATAGTCTATTGCAAATAAGCTTATTTTTTGGCAGGTTTGCCAAAGGAGTGTGGGAAGGCATCTGTCAGATACACCGAAGATCTCTCATCTTTGAACATCTGTGAAGCAAAATTTTAGTTTAGTGAAAATAGCTTATATGCAAAAATACCCTGAACCCGAAAATATACCTTTTGAAGCAACTACCTAGTACTGTGTGTACATTATAGTAAAAGGCATAGAAAGAAATGAGACACAAAGAAAGGGTAAGTAGTAGAAAAATTACAAATAACTGGCATTTCATCTTGGTAGAAACCATGACAGGCTATTCCTCTGGTCTCTGCTACTTACCACATGTCACTGTGCACATTCCAAATTCGACTTCTTTGACTACTGTTTTGTTCTGAACTAAACATAAAGTTAAAAAAACATTATTTAACCATATGAAAACTTTTAAAAGTGAACAACGTCTTATTGGGAGGTGTAGGGTACAGGTAATTGTCATTTGGGCAGTAGAGGATTTTTTAAAAAATGCTCTATTAAAACCAGGAAAGCAAAGCTGCTCCTCACATAAACACAGCTATCACCGTTCTAAATCAAGGAAAGACTACCCCCTTTAAGAACATTCATCAAGTTAGAAATAACTTAAATTTTGCTTTTGAATCTCATATATAACATAGGGATTTTCTTTTTTTACTAACAAATACACAGTGGATTAAAATATAACTGGAAAAGTATAATAATATATACACACAGTAGTCCCTGAACTTTGGGAACCATTTTAAAATATTCTCTATTTTCTATAAAGAAGGAAAAAGAAATAAACTAATACAAAGCAATTTATATTTGTGAATAAATCTTCATACTAAGTGTGCATCAAAATTATAAAAGTTACAAATATATTTCATTCATTCACTTTGCAGGTTTAGATGGCAGATGTCGATGTGTCTAAGAATCCATTCCAATGCTTTATTCAGCAGGATAATCTATAATACATACAATTATTATGTAATTACTTGAATATCTAATTATGTGAGAAGTTAAGTAGTCTTGGTTCTCAATCACATTTTCTTGTGACTTTCCTTTTGTGATTTGGGAGTTTTGTTTCAGAGACAGAGTTTTGCTACACAGCAGACCACCCTTTAACTCAGTGGTCTTCTTGTCTCGGCTTCTCTATGATTACAGGTATGAATTATCATGCTAGGATATTTCCTTTTTTCCTAATCATTCTGAAGTTTAGCCTGAGTTCTTATAGCTCTAACATATAAACAGGTCTTCAAAAACACACATTAAGACTCAAATCTCAACAGAAAAATACACAATGGGCTGTTGAAGGAGAATGTTAAAGACACTGGATCTCTAAGCAACAAATCACGCAGAAATCACATCCAACTTGAAGTCCAAAATACTGCTTCTGCCACTAATTCACTGTTTGAAGCAACTCAATTCTGTCAGACTTAATTAACCCTTTGTAAAAAAAATGCAAAGCCTATCTTACTTGATAATTAAATAGAATGAAATACTGTGTGGAAATATTCTACAAACTGCTTAGGACTGTGGAACCACTTAAAACACAACAGTTAACTCAATTCAAACTCATTTTGTAGTTATTAATTTCAAGTTCTAATTTTTCCCATTTTCAATATTGTGAAACATTAACAGTTTCACAAACACTCTGTTCTGTATTTGAAAGCATCAAATATAGAACTGTTAATACAGAGAAAGCATAGGAGACATATAATTAAATCAACATTGACTTTGTTAAATGATTTCAGCTAACACAATGATCAATTTGAATTGACGTTTTAATACTTGGAATGCCTGAACAATTTCAGGTGGCATATTATGAGACCTAAGTTAAAAACTGGTTCCTGAGCATAAAAGCAAGTATAAGAGAATGACTACTGGACCACTTCGAACCATCAGTCACTACCTCTGCTACTCCGGGAAGTAAAACTAAAATTAATAAATTGACAACTGATTGGAATTGTCTAGAAAGAAGAACAGTTGTGAAATAAGCCAAAGCTCTGAGGTCGCCATCTCTTTCCATCTCTCCAGCTTCTCCTCTCTCCTTGCTTTGCACTGTCTTTCAGGAACATGGAAGAAGCTCCTCGAGGAACCCCCTTTGTCGTCAGCCTCGGTGAACAGTCAGTAGAGTTCGTCAGTAATGAACAAAGTTGGGGGTTTGACACCCGGGGTTCTGTTTTGTACAGTTTGCTTTTTTGCTTGCTTTTTTTGTTGTTGTTAATGATGGCCAAGTAAACAAGGCAAAACATTTTACAATTAGTAAACAATGATGAACAGAGACAGACAGCAATGTAAAGGTAAAGGGAAAACAGTTACAAAATCTAAACCTCAGTGACACATGACATCACTGATGAATAATAGCCTGGATTTTCTTTAACATGGAATTTCTTAAAGATGAAGACATTTAGTACATCTCCCAAGAGGGTTTTCTCCTGAAATATTCTGCTACAAAAACCTGAATAATCTTGTTTTCCTAAAATTCACAAGGACAGTATTCTTTCCTTTTTCATGTTCATACATCAAATTAACTTGACAAGATTTGTAAGTGGATAAATCATGACAGCAGGTATCTATGTGGGGACTCAAAGAAAATAGATGATGTTGACATGAATAAAACTCGTTGACTAATCTTCCAATTGTTTACAAATCTAAAACTGTAAATGCTTTGCAATTATGCAGCAAAAAATGGCATTCTCTCCAAAGAACTGTGTGCCTTTCATATTCTTCAGAAGTATTGTGTTTTGACAATAATGCCAAAAGAACCACAGCAAATAATGAACTAGACTCTATTAGGGAAGCAGCAGTTGAACGTACACGATGGACACATTCCAGCTTCACATTTAATAGTTGAGAATTTAGGTGCACTCAAGTTCTCTGCCCAGTGTTAGAGTGTATGGCTTCAAAGGTAGGAATCGGGGGTTACAAGACTGAAATTTCCATCTAAGCTTCTCACGAAGTGCTTTTGCCAAGCCCTTATTTTTGTGAACTGTCTGAAAGCAGACTTAAAAGTAAAAAGCAAGAAAAGAAAAAAAAAGTATACTAGCTAGTAAATGACAATAACAACTTTTACAGATCTTCTAGCCTACAACGATGTTTCTGAAATGTTTATATAGCCATCACCTGTGTTTATAATCCTGGGCTTAGTCTCTCTAAGAAAAGGCACTCAGGCATGAAACTGTACATCTAAAATTGCAGAGGACACATGAATCCTCAGAAGCCCACAATGCAGAACGTGAAGCCCTGCAAGAGTAAGTGCACTCAACTTTTGAGTTTGGATATAAGGGATTATAAATCCATCACTAGGGGTTCGCCTCAACATTTATTTAGGATTGTATAGCTAGAATTTTCCCTTTGGCAGTTTAATATTAAAACTATTCACTCAGAGAAAAGAAGCAATGCCTAGGCCCTAGTCTCTTCTGTAGTCCTTTCTCACATTTCCAAAGTCAAGCAGCTCTTCAAGATGTCTGCATTGTTGTCAAGGAAGGATCCCCAATAACCTCAGACAGTCCATTTCTTTCTGATGCTGAGAGGCACTGCCTGTCATCAGGAAATAAAAGGATAGCAGTACCCCAATGCTATATGTATAGACTGAGAAGACACCAAGAAAACAAAGATATCAAGACAATGTCTGCTGGGCCGTTCGTTGGTGGGGGTAGGATCATCCTCCTTTAGACGTCTGCCGACTTGGACTTGCCACTGACCTCCCAGCATGTGAGTTACTAGTGAATGTCAACTGTTTCTGTTGATTAATGAGCCAGGAGTAGAAGCCATGTTTACAGAACCAAACGCAGCTCTGTTTGTCTCTTGTGTGAACACATCTTCAGCCAACAATGTCATTACTGGGATCTTTTCATTTTCTACTGCCTCGGTCCCTTGAAGGACAGATACTACATGGCCTCCTGTCAGGGTGCTGAGGGCTGTACCAAGATTATGGGAGCTTCGGGACAGTTCTGTCAGGAGGTTCATTTAGGTATGCCACAGCAAAAGGAATCCCGACTTTCCTTGAGTTCCCATCTCAAGAACAGCAAAAGAAGAGGATGCCAAGCATTTCAAGAACAGGAAAGGAAAAGGATGTCAAGCATTTTGGAAATTAAAAACAAATACAACAAAAAACCTACTATGAGAAGATGGTTACACACCCCACGATTCCCCATAGTGAGGGGGTACCTCATTAATTACAAATGTCATTCCCTTCTCCAAAGTTACACTTGGAAAGTATTTCTATAGCAATTTCAATATTCGTGCTTATTTTCCTGGAGCCCTGGACATGAGCACCTCGTTTTTTTTAAAGGCTATAGCTGCACATAGCACATAGTGGGTAATAAACTCGGGGCTTATGTGTACACCAGAAAACTCAACAGAAGGTGACATTGGTAATTCCTTTCTGAGGAAAGGGTGGGCTTCTGCCCTCTTCAGGGGCTCCTGTGGTCCAAGAACGCCATCTGCCCTCACCCTCTTCCTCGGCGCGCCGGACGAGTCTCATTCTCGGGCACATCATTGTCATTCTCGGCCTCCTCGTCCACTCGCTCCTCATTTTCGATCTCGTGGACCCACGCCGGATTCCTGGGTCACTGGTGACATTCGCTGCCTGCGACGCCTGCAGGCACACTAGGAGCAGCCAGCCGAGGGCCAGCAGCAGCTCTGCGGGCCAGTCCGCGCCCACGGCGCGCATGCTTCTCGGCCTCTCGGCCGCCCAACGCACAGTTGCAGCCCAGGCTCTGGAGGAGAGGCGCTTCGAACAGCGGCCACGAGCGCGGCGCCGCCAAGCCGAGCCTGCCTGGCGACCATTGAGGCGTCATCGCGCGTCACCCCGTTCGAGACCCCGAGCGAGGGCGAAGGCCGAGCAAGGAACGCGTGCAGGGGGGCGGGGAGGGGGGCGCAGAAGGGGTCCGGAGCCCATGGGGGGGAAAGGGCAGGGCGGGGCTTCCGGCGCCACTTCCGCCCGCCCTTTCTCCCTGAGCAAGCCGGTAAGGAAGGTCACCCTTGTGCTCAGGGTTGCAACCACCTTTTCCCGATGTCAGCTGCTTGCGTTACCTTATTAATCTAGTCGCCCACCGAAAGACCTTGGCCAGCGTGCCTTCCAAGACACTATATTTTTCCTATTCCTAAAACTTAGGTGTTCCGAACTAGACTCCGCTGCACCCTTCATGTGACTTTATGTTCAAATTCTCCGTCCTTCTTCATCCATCTGGGACTCATTGCAGTGGTTTTAAGTAGAAGGCATGAGGATCTACAGCAGCAGGTGGGACTGATTTGCAAAGCATGCAGGGAAGCAGTTGCTGAGAATTGTCGGAATACCGCTTCATCAAGCGTTTCCCTTTTTACATTGTGCGGAATTGTCAGCTCCATGTGGGACTTTTAAGCCCTAGACTGGCAGAGGGAAGGGAAACAGGTTAAATTGTAAACTTTTTGTCCCATCGTAGTTTTCGGCACCCATTTGGAATGTGGGATTCGACTTTCATGGAGATTTTGGAGACCCGTAGTCAATATCCCCCAGGTTTGATTTGGAAAACATCTTCAGATGGCTGCCCAAGCTGTGAGTGATCAGGCCCTGTGGAGGGTACTCTAACAAATGCTCCACAAATCCCTATAACGATTTAAATTAAGAATCTGTCCTGCTAGTTATGGTTTTTTTTTTTTTTTTTTTTGTTTTTTTTTTTTTTTATTCCTAAGGTTAGGTCAGGCTGGAAGTCAAAACTGATAGCTTATTATTTCTACTTGAATAAGTAGATCTTAGTTTCTGATTCCCCACTACCTCATTCAGTAGCAGCATGCACATTTTTGTCTCAGGAATGAAGAGAGAAGTTGCGCTCCTTCTATTAGTGGTATTTTCTCTGGTCTTTATAGTTCTTCTCTGGCAATAGGAACATAGGGATTTTGAGTCAGAAAGAAACTTAGAAATCATCCTAATTTGAGTCCCTCAGTTATTAGGCCAGGAGATTAATAACTGGACAGATTAAGTGACAAGCTCAAGACCACCTGGAGCAACTGGGTCCCACAAGCAGAGCTCTGAACTGTGCAGTGATTCCTATAATTCCAAGTTCACAGTGAAGACATACAAAGTGTGGGACTAGAAATCAAGAGTTCAATGACTGACTTAGTTAGGGCTGGTGTGTGTCTTAGTTAGGGCTCTATTGCTGTGGAGACACGCCATGACCACAGCAGCTCCTCTAAAGGAAACATTTAATTGGGGCTGGCTTGCAGTTCAGAGGCTGAGTCCATTACTGTCATGGCAGGAAGCATGGTGGCATCCAGGTGTTGGCAAAGCCAAGAGTTCTATATCTGGATCTGCAGGAAACAGGAAAAGACAGTGAGCCACCTGGCATGGCTTGAGCTTCTGAAACCTCAAAACCTACCCCCTAGTGACACCTTCCCTCTAACAAAGCTACACCTACTTAACAAGACCATACCTCCTAATTCCCTGTGGGCCTATACAGGCTGTTTGGTTGGGTTTTTTTTTCCAAACCAACACAGGATGTTTTAAAATTTGGTTACAAATTTGATTTTATCTAGTAAGTTCCACGTGAGAGTTTGTCGTTACTGTGGTCTTTGAAAACATATAGATACAGTAATGCTTTGAGAGTCACTATTCAGTTACTGTGGTCTTTGAAAACATATAGATACAGTAATGCTTTGAGAGTCACTATTCAGTTACTGTGGTCTTTGAAAACATATAGATACAGTAATGCTTTGAGAGTCACTATTCAAGTTCCGGTGGCACAGAATGCAGAGCGCATGCTACCAAGCGTAATGAGGTATGAACTGGCTTCTGGAACATTGGTAGATCCAGTCTCAGTAGACTAACGGTAATAAATTCTTTCAGGGCCACATGTTTGTGACAAAAAGGACAAATTTTTATTTGATTTTCTTCTCACAAAGGTTTGAAAACCCAAGAGCTTCTAAAATGGTCAATATTAAAGTTGACCATTGGCAGGGCATCTCTGGGAGTGCTTTACACGAACTAAACTACCATAAAATGTTATGGCTCTTGAGAACATTGTGCAGGACATCCCACTGAGAAATTTTTAAATGATATTGAGAAACAGAGACCTCTCTTTCATTGCTAAATGAAATAATCCAATTTTTTCTTTTGCTGACGTTGATAAGAGAATAAAAAAATGTGTCTTCAAACATAACCTTTAAAAAAGATCTATTGCACTGTGACAGGCAAATTGTTGAGTGTTTCACATTCAATTACAGTACCTATTTCCCTCCAGATACTAATCTTTTGAAGCTGAAGTCCCATATACCCTAAATTCAAGGAAATGTTAATAACTTCATAAATAAACAGCTCCAAAGGGAACCCAAATGGACCTTAAAAATGACTCTGAAAGATATTAAAACTGTATCCACAACAGCAACCATATTATGCTACTTGTATAACAAATTTCACTCTAGTAGAATAAAAGGCATAACTATTCTCAAGAGAAGTGAACTTATACACTCTCACACAGGAAGCTTTCTGTTGTATTTGTTTTCTTGTAGCAATGCCAATTGAACCAGTATTGGGAATGGAAGAGATAGCCTT
Source organism: Arvicola amphibius (assembly GCF_903992535.2). NCBI lineage: Eukaryota > Metazoa > Chordata > Mammalia > Rodentia > Cricetidae > Arvicola > Arvicola amphibius. The sequence continues at coordinate 89,181,173 of NC_052057.2, forward strand.
GAGATTGCTAGACAAGAACTCCACCCTGTGTTACGTTCCCAGCCTTGAAACTTATACACTATCCATGTAAAGCTCTGTAAAAGGTAGGTTATTAGCCAGATGGTCCAGAAGAGTTGACCTTGCTCTGGTTTGTGGACACTAAGTAGCAGTCATTTTAACATTGTCCCCTAACATGTAGTGCTGCCTCTCATCACACAGTTCACTATGCTTACCTCACCTTCCCCTGCCACAGCTCTGAGAGACAAGGATGAGAACCCCAATCTCCTCTACATCCATTCAATCTATTGTGGTTAATTTTAATCTTTAATTTGACACATCCTAGAGCTATCTGAGATGAAAGCCTGAATTGAAAAATTATCTAGATCAGACTGGTCTATGAACATGTTTGTGGAGGTTGTCATTTTTAAATAAAGAAATACTTCACAAATAACTTTATTTTTATTAAAATAGATTTTCTTTTCATTTAATATATCCTGATTATGGTTTCCAGCCCCTATACTTCTCCCAATAAATCTCCCCCTCCCTTCCCATCTCCATTCACCTCCTTACTGTCTCTCATTAGAAAAGAAACCTGGTACAAGGGAATCTCCCAGGAATCTACAAGGATGACCCCAGCTAAGACTCCTAGCAATAGTGGATACTTAGCCTGAACTGGCCATCTCCTGTGACCAGGCAAGACTTCAAGTGGAGGGAGTAGGAAACCAGCCAAGCCACATAACCTTTAACCTACAGTCTGTACTATTTATGGGATGTGCTGGGTTAAGGGTGACCTAAAAAATGGGAGAGGGGCCAACCAGTGACTAGTCTAGCCTAATCTAGTCTAGTCTAGTCCATGCCAGGAGAGTAAGTCCACCCCTGGCACTGCCTGGACCACCAGGATCCACAAGCTGGATGACCTGGAGACCTAGGACAAAACAAAACATGACTAGAAGAAAAAAATCAATGTAATGATGCCTAATGATATTCTGCTATACTCATAGATTGGTGGTTAACCCAACAGTCATCAGAGAGGCTTTTGATGAAAACAGATGCAGGCCTACATCCAAACATTAGGCAGAGCTCAGGGAATCCTACAGAAGAGGGGGAGAAAGAATTGTAGGAACCAGAGGATTCAAGAATACCACAAGAAAAGTTACAAAATCAATTAACCTGGGCTCATAGGGGCTCACATAGACTAAACCAACAACTAGGGAGCCTGCATAGAACTGATCTAGGCACTCTGTAAAAATGTGTAGATGGAAGTTTCTGTCCTGCCCAATCCCTCAGTCATTCAGTCCCAAAAGAAAACACACAGAGCCTTATATTAATTATAAACCATTTGGCCTATTAGCTCAGGCTTATTATTAACTAACTCTTACAACTTAACCCATAATTCTTGTCTATGTCTAGTCACATGGCTTGGTACATTTGTTCAGTGAGGTATTCTCATCTTGCTTACTCTGCATCTGGTTGGTTATTGCATCTCTACCTTTCTTCTTCCCAGAATTCTCCTAGTCTGGTTGCCCCACCATACTTCCTACCTGGCTACTGGCCAATCAGAATTTTATTAAACCAATATGAATGACAAATCTTTACAGTATATAAGAGCATTGTCCCACAGCATTTTCCCTTTTTTTTCTTTTCAAAACAAGAACCTGAATCTAATCTCCTTTGTTTAGCTTTTTTCCTGACCATTATCCATAACAACTTGTAACTAACACACCAAATAAAGACAAACATCCATACTCAATTTTGGGGGGGATTGTGGGCATAGTTTTCTAGGTTACTTCCTAGATTAGCTAAATCATCAAGCCAACAAATAACATTTCCCCGTGGTTTCTCCTTCAAGCTCCTGCTTGAGTTCTTGCCCTGACTTCCCTCAGTGATTAAACTATAACCTGGAAGTATAAGCTAAACAAACCCTTTTCTTCCATAAGTTGCTTTCATACAAGTATTTTATCACAGCAACAGAAGGAAAAGAAAAACAAGACCACTAGTTACCTGCCTTGGTTTTACCTTTTTTCCTGAGCTGGCCTTGCTTGAATTTTCTTGACATTCCTGCAGACAGGAAAATTGGTCTTTTAATCTATTGCACTCATCTACCCTAGGTGACTCCATGCTTTGTAAAGGAATAAAGTTTGAATTTCCATGCTATTAAAAACAAGATGGCCAAGGCATAGATAAAAGATTGCCATATGAGATAAAAAGAAATGGTAAGGAAGAAATTACAAAGGGAAGAGTAACAAAATAAAACCACTGGAGGTCAAAACTGGATGGAGAGGAGGGAAGGAAGGATGCCAGGGACATCGTCAAATGTTTTGATTAAACAGACTAAGATAGAAATGGCTTCAGAAGCATCAGAAGTAGGAAAGCCTGAGGGCACGAGCCTGTAATCTTAGATACTGGGGAGGCTAAAGCAGATCATAGCTTCAAAGCTTTCCTGGGTTCCAAAGCAAGTTCAAGGCTAGCTTGGGTAACTTAGCCTGACCCTGTCTCTGAGTAAAAGGGCTGGGGATATATCTTTTTGGTAAAATGCTGGCACAGTGTGTTTTCTGGGTTCAAACTCTAGCACTGAAAAAGACTTAAGCAGAAGTATGCTCTGGGCAGTTTGTGATGACAGAGCTGCTAGAACATGGTTCTGCACTTTCAGGCTGAATCCCAGAGTCACATCAGGCCATATCCCCCTGAAGCTCTCCCTGGGACAGAGAGGTAAGAGTGTCTGACTTCGCTCTTCCATGCGCCCTGTTACATGCTAGGCTGAACTGAATCAAGTGACGTAAAACTCCTTGTCCTTCAAAAGGTTATAAAAGTCTGATCTTTCCTTTGTTGGAATTATTGGTCTGGAAACTCCACAGGGGTTTTCTCAAGGAGATGGGAAGACTCCTCACTGAAGAGGTTCCTCTACCATCCTCTACCATCTCTCTCTCTTTTCTCTCTTCTCTCTCCTCTCCTCCTCACTCCTCTTTCCCTGCCTCCCCTTTATCTCTCATATTTCCTCCTTCTCTGTCCTCTTTCTCTGTTTTGTTTGGCACCGTTAACCTGTGTGTCCTAGTTTCTGTTGATTGCTGTACACTGGAGGAGTTTCTTGGCAGGAACTATAGAGAGTCCGCTGGAGTTCTTGAACACAGCAGTCACCATATATCCTCGTAATGTGTCCCAAGTTTAGTAGCTCTCCTGCTTCCTGACCACGACTTCCTCTCTAAAGGCGACCTTCTGAAGGTGACAGAATTGTCAAGGTTTTAAGTGACAAGTAGTGCACAAAAGATGTTCTTCCTATTTCAATAAGAACTATTGAAAAACCATTGAAAATTAAATAATATTCCAGAGAAATGTGGCCATCTTTTGTGACAGAAATAAGTATGAAACTACAGTTTTGATAAAATGCACATAGTGCTCTCAAATTCTTCCTTTTCTAGGGCTGTGGAAGCTACATCTTCCAAGGCTGAATAAGTGCCCTCCCTGTGGTTATTCAGTCAGTAATCTACACCAGGACTAATACAGAATTCTGCAGCTGGTACAGATGCTGTTTTCCTTCAGGTTTTGTGATCCTAGCTTTCAGTTGTTTGCCTCGGAGTCCTCAGGAAGAGGGATGCTCTGTCTACTTGGTTGCTGAGGAAGGAGGACTGCCTGCAGCTCCCTGTCACTTGTTCTCCGCTCTCGATCATGCCAGCCCCAACTGAACAGCTTCCCCGATTTTCTAAACATGGCCTCCCAGGTGAAAGCCGAACTTGTCTTCATTTCCAAATTCAAAAGTTCCCTTGAAGTCTGCAGTTTCTCTGTAGAGTTCCCTCCAGTTTTCCCCTGGCACCACCACTGAACAAACCTGCTGTTCCAGGCTATGTATTGACAGTACACAGTACACAGGATAGAAAAATCTACCATCTTTTGATATACTCAGAGCCATTTATCAGAGCTGTTAGAGGTGTCCCATCTGCATGCAATTAGAGGGACACGTAGAACAGGGTATCTCTGGGCAGGCTAATACAACAAGATGGACTTTCTGAGGAAGGGTCCTTCAGAAACAGATGTGAGTAGAAACTTATGAGAGTTACCTCAAAAATACCCTGGCACTTTGAAATTCAATTGAAAATTTTCATCTCTAAATTGCATTTTTTTAAACTGTTAATATTGAGAGATGATATCCTAAAATGGGCTGAACATATCTGAAGTATATACCTTGAGCAAATTTTACATCTATGTGCACAACTATGAGAACACTACCAGTTGTCCGTGTAGGAGCATGCTGCTGACCCAAAGACTCTCCCCATCTCTTTGTCTTCTCCATGTCCCAGGCAGTTATCAATTTGTTTCTTTTATAAGCAGATTAATTTTTGTATTGTTTTAGATTTTATAAAAATGAAATAACGCAATTGTATTCAGGGTATTATTTGAGGTTACGTGCGTAATGGTTTATTCCTTTATACTAGAGAGTATTCCCCTGAATGAATAATAATACAAAGCCTTGCTCCTTTCACCACTAGTGGGGATTGTAGAGATAATTCCCAATTCTCTTTTATAAATGAAGTTCTTGTGAACATTTCTTCATGGGTTTTTCTATTGAGTATAGGCTCTGGGCAAATATCTGAGTACTGGATGATTAAATTATTTATTAGATATATGTATTCCTTTGTGCTGACCAGTTTTATGTCAACTTGATATAAGCCAGAGTCATTGGGAAACTCGTCTAAGAAAATGCCTCCATAAGATCAGGGTATAGGATCCAGGGAGCCTGCATGGGGTCAACCTAGACCCTCTACATATGTGTGACAGTTGTGTAGCTTGGTCTACTTGTGGGACTCCTAGCAATGAGAGCAGGGGCTGTCCCTAACACTTTGGCTGACTTTTAGGAACCTATTCCTCATACTAGGTTGTCTTGCCCAGTCTTAATACAAGGAGAAGAACTCAGTCTTGAGATTTCATGCTTTGTTGATACCCATGGGAGGTTTGTCTCTTTCTGAACAGAAACTGAGGAGAAGTGGAACGGTGGGGGGGATTGAAGGGGAGGTGAGATAAGGGATGGAAGTTGAGAAGTAAGGGGAAACTGTGGTCAGGATGTAAAATAAATGAGTTAATTTAATTTTAAAAAGATCAAGCTGTAGGCAAGCTTGTAGGGCATTTTGTTGATTAGTGGTTGACGTTGGAGGGCCAAGCCCATTATGGATATGGCCACCCTGAGATGGTGGTCCTGGGTTCTAGAAGAAAGCATGCTGAGCGAGCCATGAGGAGCAATCTAGTAAGCAGCACTCCTCCATGGTCTCTGCATGAGCTTCTGCCTCCAGGTTCTGCTGTGGGAACTTCTTCATCCAATAGCCTTTAAGATACTACTCCACATTGGGTGCCATCTGTTACTGATTATAAAATAGTTCCACACTATCTCAGAATGGAGTATAATAAAGGTTTCATTACTTAGCAGTAGACTCACAGATCAGCAGTCCTCTGCACGAGTGGGGAACAAAAACCAAATCCAGCAGCCAAGGAGCAGCGCACATTTTTACATCTGTATATATAGTACATTTGACCATTCCCAAAGTGGGTCAGTATCTTAAAGGCTATTGGCTAAAGGAGTTCCCACAGCAAGGTTCCTGCCATGACTTCCTTTTCAGTGATGAACAGTGATGTGGGAACATGAGCCAAGTAAATCCTTTCCTCCCCAACGTGCTTTTGGACATGGTTTTTCATTAGTTAGTAACCCTAGCTAGGACCCCTTATTAACAGCTTCCATGCTATTAAATCTCCGCTGTCAGTACATGAGAACTATACCTTCCATATATACATTCTCATAGGAAGAATCATTGTGGATTCAGTAGAGTTACAGTTTGAATCCTGACGTTTGGCTTCTTTCCATAAGCTTATTGGCCATTTGTGTAGTCACGTGAAATGTCTGTTTGAGTTTGTTGTCTACTTTTTGTCCCTTTTCCTGTGCCCTAAGTATGGGTGTATACTGTAGCAGTATCTGTGGGCACCCACAGTCAGCTGGTCTCTGCATCCTGACCACTTCTGGCTTTCAGCAGTGGTTCCCGTCCGCTACACAAAGAAGGTTCTTTGGTGAGGAGTAAGAGCTGTACTTATCTGCAGATATACGGACATGTATGCTGAGATTTAGACTGCAGTTGAGGAAATTAGAATGCAGTTGGGAATTACAATGGTTTAGGGAAATAGCAGTTATTGATCTTCGTTTAGGTCCATTACGTTACCACTCATGGGTTTCCAGTATCAGAGGGTGAATTACCTTCTATTAAAAAGGCCTTAAGTACAATTAGATGGTTGTTGATTACCCTAAGAAATAAGTGTCACTATTGTATCCTTAGGGACATCATGTCATGCTGCCCATTTTTGTGATCCATAGGTTTTAGAGCTGATGGTACTGTTAATAGCTTTTCTGCCTTGGTAGCTTGTATTGTATTTTTAGATGCTATAAGAGCTAGTTCTCAGAAAGGAGACTGCTAGGCCAGTTCCAGCTAGATTCTTCTAAATCTTTTGTGTGAAGTGTGTAGTGCCTTCAGCCATGAGATCGTAGCTTTAAGTTCCAGCAGGAAACGAAGAGCAATAGCAATAGTCTATATACATCCAGGAGATGCTTAAACTCCCCTGACCAAAAACTTGAAGTGACGTTTCCCATACCTGATATGGGGTTTTTGTTAGATAGTCTATTGCCCTTAGGGGAGCATTATCGTTCCAAGTGGCATAAATCCATTTAAATAAATTATTTATATATGTACATTCATAAGTAGTATATATGTATTTTTAAACAAGCATAATATAATGTTTCCCTATGGCGTTTACAATCGTCCTCACTGTCCGTGTTCAATTTTCATGACTCGCTGAGTATGCACAATCCTTGTCTAATATTATATGGAAACATGAGGGCAAATTTCTTTGTGCTGTTCTGAGGGAAGGTGTTCATTTCCGTGTTGTTGAGTGAATAAATATAATATAAAATAAGGAGCAAGCCAGTAAGCAGCACTCCTCCACGGCCTCTGCATTAGTCCTGCCTCCTTGTTTCTGCCCAGCTAAAGTTCCTGCCATGGCTTCCTTCAATGGTGAACAGTGACGTGAAAGCATAAACCAAATCAACCCTTTCTCCCCCACTTGCTTTTGGTCATGGTGTTTCATTGGAGTAATCGCAACCCAAACTAAAACCTCTTATTGACAGCTTCCATGCTATTAAATCCCTGCTATCAGTATATGAGAACGATAATCCCTTCCATAGATACATTCTAGCTTCATGTGCTTAGTGGTTGCCTGACATCAGTGTGATACTATTACTAGATTTGGGAAAATAAATTTTAAAATGGATGTTGGTTTTGGTCAGTTGCTTTTTCCTGTGTCAATAAAAGGTTCTAACTTTAATTTTTTACTATGAGAAATTATATTGATTTTCTAGTTCTAACCCAGTCTTGTATCCTTGGATGAAAACTATTTAGTCATGCTCTATTATTCTATTATATATTGTCACATTTAATTAGATATTTTCTTTACTACTATATATTATATATGAACATATATGAATATATATGAATTTTGTTCATAGTTTTTGTGACATCTTTATTTAAAAACTAAAATACTGAAATACTGATTTCAGGATGAGTTTAAGGGTATGCTTGGGAAATTTTTTGAAAGGCCAAATTAGCAGCACATCTTGTTTTTGTTGTCTGATTCACTGATATCCACTTCTTTCCCCTCTTGTCTCATTGCTTTAGACTGAAATTTGCCTTTCTTTTTAAAAATAATATCTTAGAGAGAAATGAAATAAATGATTCAAGATCATTGTAATTCTTAAAATATAACCATGTCTTATCATAAATTTCAACCTGTTTTAGTTTTAACCTACAGTTTCTAATCTCCTGTGATTTCCTTCTCATTCAAAGCAAATTATTTTCTGATTTTAATATAACCTTATTTTTTAACCTATCGATGATTATTGAAACTTATCATGTGGTTTTAAAATACTTGAATATTTTACAAATTATTGACTTCCTAATTGTGTTATGGTCAGAGAATATACTTTTTTTTGTTGAGCCTTTTTAAATTATTGAAATTTGTTCTATGGACCATGATATTGCCCATGTTGAAGAATGTTTTATGCATTTTGAGAATAACATGCAGTTTGTTCTTCTATAGATACTGAATTGGCCATGCTGGCTGATAGTGTTGGTCAAATCAACTGTCTCCTTGCTTATTTTGTACTGACTTTTTCTATCATTTTTTTTTGTTTTTTCAAGACAGGGTTTCTCTGTAGCTTTGGAGCCTGTCCTGGAACTAGCTCTTGTAGACCAGGCTGATCTTGAACTCACAGAGATCCACCTGCCTCTGCCTCCCAAGTACTGGGATTAAAAGCGTGCGCCACCACCTCTCGTCCTTCCTATCCATTTTTGAGTGAGGGGATAGATATCTCAACAATGACTGGGCATTTGATTAATTCTTCTTGCACTCAGTGTTCACTTCTTTCTGATGTTCTTAATTAGTATACACATACTTAGAAGGTTTATAGTTTCATTTCATGGATATTTGCCAGCATGTATGTCTGTATACCATGTACATGCCTAGCACCCATGAAAGGCAGAAGAGGGTGTCAGATACCCAGGAACTGGAGTTATAGATAATTATAAGCTGCCATATCGGTGTTGGGAGTTTAACCTGGGTCCTCTGGAAGAGCTGTCCGTGATTTTAACTGATTGCCCATTTCTCCAGCCTATATAATTAGGATTTTATGTCCTTATGATTAAGACCCCTTCCTATAGTAAAATAGTGTATTTGTATTTTTGTTAATAATAATCTGCTGTTTCACTTTCTTCCTTTTTATTATTTTTAATCTAGCTATTACTCTGAGTTTAATTGTGCTTTGGCTAGGTAATATTTAGTTGCTATTTGTTTTTAAATTTTTAATTTTGAAACAATTGTGGATACAGTTGGAATAACTACTACAGGGAAGTCCTTTCTGCCTTTCGACTAGTTTCCCCAAGATAACATCTTATAAAAATATAACAAGATGTCTTCGAGACTATTAATTTTGGGACAATCAAAGTGTCAGGCATCCTCTTGACCTGACTCTGATTTCCATTGCCTTTTATAGCCACACCTACTCTTTACTTCTTAAAACCCAGTAGTCACAAATATTGTCAGTTACTATAATTTTACCAGTTTGAGTGGTGTCATGTGGTGTGCATCCCATTGGGATTTTCTCTTTTAAACTCCCATCTTTCTCAGTATAATGTGGGATATTTCATTCACTGAAAGCATCCAGATTGTTGCTTATTTGGGGATATTACATGTACAGCTTCTATGAACATTCATAGAGTTAGGACTGCATATAGTTTTTCTTCTCAGCCATAAATTTTATGAGCACAATTTCAAGGCCCATTCATTAATTATTTATCTTAGTGCCTGCATTATTATTACTCTGTTCAGAAAGTCTTCTCTTTTGTCAGTGAGTTCAAGACTATTCTCCACTTTTTCTTCTATCAGATTAAGCATATCTGATTTTGAGGTCTTTGATCCATCTGGAGTTGAGTTTTTGCAAAATGATAAATATGGATCTATTTGCATTCTTCTACATTCATACATCCAGTTAGACCAGTGCCATTTGTTGAAGAAGCTGTCTTTTGCCAGTGTGCATTTCTGGCTTCTTTATCAAAAATTAGGTGTCCATATGTTTGTAGATTTATTTTCGAGACTTCAATTCAATTCCATTGATCAATGTGTCTGCTTTTGTGCCAATACCACACTGTTTTTATTACTATAGCTTTGTAGTACAACTTGCAATCTGGAATGGTAAAACATCAAGCACCCCTTGTGGTGCTACACAGATTACTAAATATGGGTTAAAGCAAAATGTGAGAATTAACTAATAAGAGGCTGAAACTAATAGGCCAGGCAGTATTTAAATGAATACAATTTGTGTGTTGTTATTTTGGAGCACAAGCTAGCCAGGCGGCCAGGAGCCAGACTGGATGAAAAACAGGCCTGCCCGCAGCTCCTCACTACAGTCCTTTAATTGCTAGGATTGTTTTAGCTATTCTGATTTGTGTGTGCTTTTCCCTATGAAGCTGAGAATTGTCCCTTAAAGATATGTGAAGAATTATGTTGGAATTTGATGGAATCTAACTGAATATGTAGATTGCTTTTGGTAGGATGGACATTTTACTATGTTAACCCTATCATGAGAATGGGAGATCTTTCTATCTTCTTCACAGACTTGAGGTTTTTGTCATACAGGTCTTTCATTTGCTTGATTGGAATCACCCCAAGATATTTTATATTACTGGAGTCCACTTGTCATTTATATATAGGAGGGTTAGAGATTTTTGTGAGTAAATTTTGTATCCAGCTACTTTGCTGAAAGTGTTCATCAGCTGTAGGAGTTTCTTGGTGGAATTTTTCAGATAACTTACCTATATTATATCTACAAAAATGACACTTTGATTTCTTCCTTTCTAATATGTATCCCCTTTAATCTCTCTTGTTTGTGTAATTGTTCTAGCTAAGATTTCAGGTACCTTATTGAATAGGTATGGTGAGGGTGAACAACCCTGTCTTATTCCTGATTTTAGTGAAAATGCTTTGAGCTTCGTTCCATCTAAGTTGATGTTGACTATGGGTTTGCTGTGAGCTGCCTTTATTATGTTGAGGTATGTCTCTTGTATCACAAATCTCCCCAGGACTTTTTATCATGAAGGATTGTCAAAGGAGTTTTCTGCATCTAATGAGATGATCATTTTTGTTTGTGTTTTGGTCAGTTTGTGTATATGGTAGATTATACTTATTGATTTTCACACATTAAACCTTTTCTACATCTCTGAGATAAAACCTACTTAATCCTGGAGGATGGACTTTTTGATGTATCTTGAATTCGGTTTGCAAATATTTTATTGAGTATTTTTATACCTTTGTTCATAGAGGAAATTGGTCTGTAATTATTTTTTGGTTGGGTCCTTATGTGGTTTGGGTATCAGAATAACTGTGGTCTCATAGAAATAATTTGGAAATGTTCGTTCTATTTCCATTTTGTGAATGGAATATTAACATGGATTCTTCTTTAAAAGTCTGGTAGATTCTGTACTAAAATAATTTAGCCCTGGGTTTTTTGACTCCCTGGGGAGATTTTCAGAGACTACTTCTATTTCACTAGGGACCAAAGGTCGGTTTAACTGATCTTGATTTAACTTTAGTAAGTGGTATCTATCAAGAAAGTTATCCTTTTCTTTTAGACTTTCCATTTTGGTAAAGTGGAGGGCTTTTTTGGTTTTTTTGGTTTTTTTATTTTGTTTTGTTTTGATCTTTTTAATATGTACTTTTGATTCTCTGGATTTCCTCAGTGTTTGTTGTTTTGTCCCCTGTTTTATTTTTGATTTTGTTAATCAGGATAATCTCTCTGTGTCGTTTAGTCAATTTGGATAAGGATTTGTTGATCTTACTGATTTTTCTCAAAGAAAAGACTCTTTATTTGATTGAGTCTTTGCATTTGTGTGTTTCTATTTTATTGATTTCAGCCTTGCATTTGATTAGTTCTTGCTACTACTTCTTTTGGGTATGATTTCCTCTTTTTGTTCTAGAGCTTTCAAGTGTGTTGTTAAGTTATTAGTATGAGTTTTTCTTTATGTAAGTACTTAGTGCTATAAACTTTCCTCTTAGTGCTGCTTTCATTGTGTCCCATAAGTTTGGGTATGTTGTGTATTTTTTTTTACTCATTATAGAAAGTCTTTCTTTCTTTCTGATATTTTTGATTGTGAGCCTAGCTTTAAACAGCTGCACCATATTTTCAGCCCTTTACTTTATTTCTTAATTTCTGTCTTGACCTTTTTTCATTCAGTAGAGAATTGTTCAGTTTTCATGGGTTTGTAAGCTTTCTGTTGTTTCTATTGTTTTTGATATCCAACTTTAATCCATGCTGGTCTGGTAGGATACAGGGAGTTATTTCAGTTTTCTTGTATTTTTTATGACTTGTTTTATGTTCAAGTATGTGATCAATTTTTGAGAAAGTTTCATGAAGTGCAGAGAAGAAGGCTTATCTTTTGTATTTGGATGAAATGTTCTGTGAAAATTTGCTAGGTCCCTTTTTTTTAGAATGTCTGTTAGTTTTTGTTTTGATCTGTTTAGTTTTCGTCCAGATGACCTGGTCATTGGTGAGAGAAGAGTACTGGAGTCTTCCACTGTCAGTGTGTGAAGGTCAATGTGATTTAAGCTGTAATAATGTTTCTTTTACAAACTTGGTGCCCTTGTGTTTAGGGTATAAATGTTAAGAATTTAAATGTCTTCTTGGCAAGTATTTCCTTTGATGAATATGTAGTGCCCTTTTCAATCTCTTTTGGTTAGTTTTAGTTTGAAGTTTATTTTGTTAGATATTAAAATGGCTATACCAGCTTGCTTCTTAAGTCCATTTGCTCGGGATGTATTTTTCCAACCTGTTGCCCCAGGTACATTTCTTTGATGTAGCAGAAGGCTGAATCTTGCTTTTGAATCTATTTTGTTAGTCTCTATTTGTTTTTTAAATTGGGGAATTGAGAACTTTGATGTTGAGAAATATCAATGACCAATGACTGTTGATTACTGCCTCTTAGAACTACCTTTGTTATGTCCCATGGGACTCAACTAGTATGTTATGTTTTTATTTTCATTCAATTTTAAAACATTTTAATTTCTTTCTTGTTGTATGTCTTAATTAATTTTTTACTCAGTAGTGAGCTCATTTTCCATAAGTTTGTATAATTTCTGCCATTCTATTGTTGTTGATATCCAGCGTTAATCCATAGGGAATCAGATTAGGGATGCAGGGTATTATTTTATTTATCTTATATCTGTTGAGATTTGCTTTGTTTCCAAGTATGTGGTCACTTTTGGAGAAAGTTCTATAAACTGATAAGAGAAAAGTTTACTCTTTTGTATTTATGTGAAGTGTTCTGTAGAAGTTGGCTAAGTCCATTTCATTTATAATATTATTTAAATCCAGCATTTCAAGTCTTATTTTTTTTTCTGGATGACTTGTCTGTTAGCAATGGTAAAGTATTAAAGTCACTCACGATCACTGTGTAGGATCACACATGTGATTTCATCTGTAGTGGTGCTTCTTTTAAGAACTTGGGTGCCCTTGTGTTGTTTAGAACTGCAATACACTCTTGGTGGGTCTTTCCTTCGGTGACTGTTTAATTTCCTTCTCTCTCTTCTGATTAGGTTGATTAAAGTCTGTTTTGTCAGATAAAATGACAACACCTGATTTTTTGGTCTGTTTGTGTGGAATATCTTTTTCTGTCCTCTTAACCTCTACTGATTTCTGTCCTTTTACCCTGCAGTGATATCTATCCTTGATGGTGAGGTGTGTTTCTTGAATGCAGCAAAAAATGAATCCTGTTTTATAACATAATCTGTTAGTCTGTGTCTTTTTAGAGGGGAATTTACACCACTAACATTAAGGGTTAGTAATGAGCATTATATTTTAATGCTTTACTGTTCTGAGATTATTTCTTCCCGTGCCTGGTTAGATGTGGTTAACCTCTTCAGACTGAGGTTTCCCTTCTGGTGCCTCTGAAGAGCTGGATTGGTAGTAAGAAATTATTTAAATTTGGTTTTATAAGGAATATGTTTCTTTCTACTTTGATTATGATTGGTAGTTTTGATGGGTGTAGTAGTCTGAGCTGGCATCTGTGAGTTCTTAGAGTTTGTGGAACACATTTGCCCAATCCCTTCTGGCTTTCCAAGTCTCCCTTGAAAAGTTAGGAAATTCTTACAGGTTTGCCTTTTATATGTTACTTGGTTTTTTCCATTGCAGATTTTATTGATTGATTGATTGATTGATTGATTTTTTTTGAGACAGTGTTTTTCTGTGTAACTTTGAAGCATTCCCTCTGTAGACCAGGCTGGCCTCAAACTCACAGAGATCCAGTTTTTAATATTCTTTATTCTATACATTTAGTGTTTGACAGCATGTCATGGGGGAATTTCATTTTGTAGTGCCTTTTTTTTGTTTTATATGCTTCTTGTATCTTGATAGGCATCTCCTTTAGATGAGAGATTTTCTGATTTTGTTTAAAATATTGTATGTATCAAAATATTGTCTGTGTCTTTTTTCCTCTCCTTCTGTATTATACACTGGTTTTTGTCTGTTTTTTTTGTTTCAGATTTCCTGAATATTTTGTGCCTGGATTATTTTTTATTTAATAATTCCTTTGACTGCACTATCTATTTCATCTACTTAATCTTCAACACTTGGGGCTTACCTCTGAGGATTTTGTCTGACTTCCTAATTTTTCTTTCCAGTTTTATTTCACTTGGAGGATTTTTCTTTTGTGATTCTATTTCTTTGTTATAGTCTATTTTCATATCTTGAATTGTTTTCATCATTTCATCCAGCTGTTTATTTGCCCTTTTCACTAACAAATAAGAGAAGTTTTCTGGATGCGGCATTCCAGCATTCTTGGCTCCATGTGGTCCATGGATCCCTCTGGAAGGAAACCCAAATTGGTAGCTTCAACCCATGCTTCACTTGCCATTTTGTTTTGTTTCCGTCCTTGCTTTATTACATTACATGTTATTAACCAGGGCTTCTGTGGCTGATATTGAGTGGGAGTGATAGAAACAGATGCCCTTGCTTTGTTATATTTGGTCTTTAAAGGGAATCATCTAGCTTCTCCCCATAAAGCTTAGTATTAAATAATGGCACTACAAATGAAGGTGTTTTTGGACATTTGGAAGTATTAGAAATTGTACTTTCTGCACAGATTTTTTTTTAGCAAACCTAAACTCTTAAAATGCATTAAGAGATTTTAGGAACATATGGGGTTGACAGTAAAATTAAGCTAAAAGTACACAAATTTTTGATAACCCTCCGCACAGGGGAACATTTGTTAGAATTGATGAGCTTGCAATCACACATAATTATCACTGAAAAGTCCATAGTTTACATTAGAGTTCACTAATTAATACTTCATAGTCCGGGTATTTCAGCAAGTGAACCATGACATGTGTGGTGGTTTGAAAGAAAATGGCCCCCAAAGGGAGCAACATTATTAGAAGGTGTAACCTTGTTGGCGAAAGTGTGTCACTGTTGGTGTGGGCTTTGAGGTCTCTTTCTCAAACTTCCCTCAGTTGACTTCCTGTTGCCTGCAAGATCAGCACCACGTCTGCCTGAACTCCGCCATGCTCCCTTCATGATCATAAGCGAGCTGCGCTCCATTAAATGTTTTCTTTATAAGAGTTTCCATGGTCATGGTGTCTCTTCACAGCAATAAAAACCCAAACTAAGACATGTATCCAGCCTTACAGTGTTTTCTCAACCCTATACATTTTTAATTTCTAAATTAAGTTTAGAACAGACGCTGATTTGCATAGTGCAGAATGTGAAGCCCGGCTCTATGGAATCAAGGGAAACCCTGGAGCGGAAGTAGAAAACTGAGCAGGAAGTGGGTATGGATGACAACAGGACTCAGCAGCATGGAAGGCAGAAGAAAGATGTGTGGCACAGTCCACGTGATCGGGAGTGGTCCGCTAGAGAGATGAAGAGCCCAACAGCGAGTCTGACAGGGAAG
This sequence comes from Arvicola amphibius, assembly GCF_903992535.2. NCBI lineage: Eukaryota > Metazoa > Chordata > Mammalia > Rodentia > Cricetidae > Arvicola > Arvicola amphibius. Next base: position 89,196,670 of record NC_052057.2, read on the forward strand.
CTGCTGCTCAGAGCAGACCCAGTAACTTGAAGCAGAGCTTTGAGGTGCTCACCAGGGCAAAAGAAGCAGCCAGTAACACCGTCTGCAGTGTCCCACGCTTTGATGGCAGCGAGGCAACTGAACTCCCGAAACTCTATCAAACTACACTCTCAGAAAACAGAGCAATGAACTCTCCTGCTAAATTAGGAATAACATAGTCAGTCTGGTATCAGAACAGACGCCAGCGAATCAGCAGACAGGCTAGACAACATTTATGTGCAGTGCCCACATAATCCACACTTCATCCCGTTTCCTCTCTCCTTCCTTTGCTCATTTCCCTTTCCCCAAAAGTCATATTTGAGAATATCTGTATCTCAGCCTCCCCAGAGCTAGGAAAGGCATTTATCATTTGCCTGTATATATTTACTGCTTCCTTTTATTTTCAGCTTATAAAGATCTGATTTTATTTCTCAGTAGGTAGGGGCACAAAGCTATCTTCCTTCATAAACTTGACAATTAGCTTCACTCACAACATTTTAATAATGCACATTTATAGAAAAGTATTCATCTTACAAACTGTTCTGCAATCCAAAAATACAACAGCTTGGAAGACAGCGTTTAGAAAACAAAATCCAGTGTAAAAAAAGACAGATTTTTAAAAACCAACAACAGTACGGGTTTGACATGGCCCAGATTTCACAGCTCTCCAATTGCATCATCTAAGTCGGAGATCTATTCCTTCAGCCGTCTGCTCTGCTCCATGGTAAAGAAATCTCTCTCCCCCTGGTTCCGTTCCACTTTCCACATCCATCCAATATCCTCTGCTGTCCATTCGAATCTTCCTTTAACGCATGTATACGCAGTACCCACACGTCCGCACCCACGTACCGTGTTTCTCCAGTCAGAACTACGCTGTCATCTCAGCCACTGGGACTCTGCCTAGAAGATGCCAAAGATGGAGAAGTCTCCTCCGGCTGGTATTCCTTCACAGGGTTTTCTTTCTTTCTCTTTGCTTTTCATTTTTTTTCAACTTCACTTTCAGAAGCCCGGAGAGCTTGAGGAAAACAGGTCCCTTTGATTTAGGCATTGATCTCTCTCTGCTCCTGTTGTCCAACAGCCTCTCCCTCACTCGTTCCCTCCGGACTCCGCCTGTCTTTCTTAACCAAGGCTGCCTGCCCCTCCTTGCCCCCTTTGCCCTCACCATTCTCTCCTCTATAAACATTTCCTTTCTCCATTTTTTGCTGTCAACTCAATATCAATTACTGTTCTTTTCCTCTTGTGTCTTTTGTTTTCTTTGGTCTTTCTCTGCTCCACTCAAACCCAATGTAACTATTAGTTGACACACTACGGTCAGTAACCTTCTAAAATGTTGGGCACTAGAGAGGTGATTAATTTTTTTATTTGACCATGACTATACTTTTATTGTTTGTTTACTCATTGATGGTGATTTCTTTTAAAAAAAAAAGATAACATTCTAATTGAAGAAGAATACTGGAAATCATTTCTAATGTCCTAACAATCAGTCTAACTGAGGATAATCCTAAAATAACCAAATCCTTTTTTAACAGTACTAACATCCCCTTTAAAAACACAAAACAGATATAAAGAAATAAAAGTTAAAACCAGTAAAGGAAATTTAAGCAGTTGCCTAGCTCCAGATACTTAAATTTCAACACAAAACCACAAATAATATGAAAAAAACAATACAAAATGAGTCCTTCAAAAATTCTACTAATTCTACAATAATGGTCAATAAGTGGGAGTAAATTTTAAGAAAATCCAGGAAAAGGATTTAAAGAATGGATACAAATGTATTCGAAGAAATTAAAGAGGATACAAAACTGTAGAATGGATTTCAAGAAAACATAAGCAAACTGCTGAATGACCTATTGATCCATGATACAATACAGTAATTCAGTAAAGAAACAGAAAATCTGAGGAAACCTGAAGCTGACATATTGGAAATAAAAAAATTGCAATAAATGAAAGAAAAGCTTCACAAAAGTCCCACCAATAGAATGGACCACAGAGAAGGCAGAAGGTGGACATGGTGGTACACACTTTCAGTGCTAGCAGTGAGGCAGAGGCAGGCAAATCTCTGTGAGTTCAAGGTCAGCCGGGGCAGAGTGGTGCACACTTTCAACACCAGCAGTTAGGCAGAGGCAGGCAGCAATCTGTGAGTTCGGGGTTAGTCAGCTTTACACAGTGAGATTCTGTCTCAGAAGGGGAGAGGTGATTGAAAGAATATTTTAGTGTAAAGACAATTTGGAACATTGTTAGAACGTTCTAACAAGGACAAAGAGAAGTTAATAAAAAGATAATAGTGGTGTTTTTATGATATATGGGGCACAGTGGGGAGGGAAATCTAAGAATCATTGGCAAAGAGGAAACGGAAAGATTTCATTTTAAAGACATAGAAAACATTTTCAACAAAATCATAGAATAGTTTCCCCACACTAAAGAAATATATGTTAGTGCCAATAAAAGAAATATTCAGAACACTAAATAAAAGACCAGAAAATAAATACCTTCTTATCATAATCAAATCACTAAATGTTCAGAATTTTTTTAAAAAAAGTTTATTGGGAGTAGAAAAATACCTGGTGGTGTTGCTTGTGTGTGTGTGTGTGTGTGTGTGTGTGTGTGTGTGTTGTGCCCCAGATGGTACATACCCATCTTTCTCAGAGCTCCCTGAACCCTGAGAGGAGGGATTTAATTGAAACATTCCATTAGGACTGAGTGCCCCAAGGTCTCTCACTCCCTGAAGCATCATATGTGCATCTAGACAAAGCAGGCCTGATGCACATATGAGCTAACAGAGACTGTGGCAGCGTGCACAGGGCCTGCACAGGTCTAAGCCACATGGGGTCCCAGTGCTGAGGGGAAAAGAGAACACAGTCTCCCATCCCTAGCAATGAAACTATCTCCGGTTGATAGTTACTAGCTTTCTCCATTGGAGTCTCACTGGGTATACAGATAACACCTAAGGGCAGGCACCATGGCCAGTGGTAGATTGTCAACACAAAACAAACTTGGTGGAATTTTCAGAGGTTTAGTTTTGTCTTATAATGCTTTGTCTGAAAATTATTTTTAACTCTGCAGGTATTTTTCTTACATATTATGGTTTCCAATTTTGCTTTTATGGGACTTCTGTGTGGGTGTTTCTGCATCTATATGTGTTTTCCTATAGATCTTTGGTTTGCCAGTTAATTTGTTCATTTTATCCTATTTGTGTTATTATTGTTGTTATTATTATTGCTATTGTTTTCTTGTTTCTTTTCTAATGAGAGAAAGCAAAAGAGTGTGTGGATTTGGGTCTATGGGAAGGATCTTAAAGGAGTTGGAGGAGGGGAAACTAATCAAAATAAATTACATGAAAAATATCAATTTTCAATTAAAAAAGAAAGTATAAAAGAAGAATCATCAAGAAAACCCCACCATAATAAAAGATTTCTCAATTCATAATGTGTGTGTATATGTGTACATGTGTGTGTGTGTGTGTGTGTGTGTGTGAGAGAGAGAGAGAGAGAGAGAGAGAGAGAGAGAGAGAGAGAGAGAATGAAGAAGAGGACTAGCAATTGCCAACCCAGACAATTATATGCAGCAAAACTATGTCAGAATTGAAGGAAAAAGCAAAGCTTTTCAAGATGAAAATATGTTAACAGAACTCATGAACCCTAAATAAGTCAGTCCTACCAAAGATACTTGAAGGAATCCTTCAGATTAAAGAGAAAGATAAACACACCTGGAAGACTAGTGAATAAACCCCATTAGAACAATAGTAAAACTGGAAAAAATAGAAAGGCACAAACTACAAATCATCAAAATAACAGGAACTATCATACTTTTTCAGTAATAACTGAATAATTAATGGTCTCGATTCTCCAGGTAAAAGACAGTATCATACCTAGAATATAAAAATAACTAAAATACTAAATAACAAGGAAATGAACAACCCAATAAAGATGGGCCATGGAATCAGAGTTCTCAAAAGAATAAATTCAAATAGCTAATAACTATTTTTGAAGTAGTTAATATCCTTAGCCATCAATGAAATGAAAAATAAAACTACTTTAAAGTTTATCTCATGGAGTCAGAATGTTTCCTCCTAAGAAAAACAAAACTAGCAAATATTTGTATGTGGGGAAATAAACATTTATTTCCCTTAGCAGAACTATAAACTCGTGCAGCAAGTACGGAAATCAATTTGGAGATTTTTCAAAAAACTAGAAATAGGATTATTATATGACCTGACTGTACCATTCCTGGTCATATACTGAAAGGACTCTTTATCTTTTCATAGAGATGCATGGCACATCCTTGTTCATGCTTGATATATTCACACTAGCTAGAACATAAAGTCATTCTAGATGTTCATCAAGAGATGAATGGATAAAGAAAATGTGATACATATACACAATGAAATTTTATTCAACTACAAGATGAAATTGGGAAATCTGCAGAAAAACTGATGTGACTGCAAAAAATACAAAAAATTAGGTAACCCAGGCTCAGAAAAACTGATTTTTTTCACTTTTTGGTGTGATGATTTGCTTCTGTACTTTCAATTTTTAATTTATTTATTATTGGTGTGTGTGCGCGCGCGCATGGTGACATGAGTGTGACATAGCACGAATGTGGAGGTCAGATGACAGCTTCAGAGGGTCAGTCCTCACGTCCATCAAGTGTGTGGGGTCTAGAGATCAAACTAAGGTCATCAGGCTCATCAGGCAAGCAGTTTTATCCACTGCGTCCTCTTGACAGCCCCTGCCTTCTAACTTTTATATATGCAAATTTATGTGGGAATGTGCATTGAGGTCAGGAAACTAGAAGGATTCTAATAAGAGGTGAGAAGGGAGCTTTAAGGGAGAGGGAAGCTGAAGGTAATAAACCTGTGATATGAACGTAGAGGAGGAATACTGAGGAAGAAAGCCAGAGGCACTGTCTTAGTTAGGGATTCTATTGCTGTGAAGAGGCACCATTGTTGGCAGATGTTTCTTTCCCACCAGCCACTCCCAAGTCACCACACCAAGGCTTATATTAATTATAAATGCTCAACCAATAGTTCAGGCTTATTACTAGCTAACTTTCATACTTTAAATTAACTCATCTTTCTTATATGCACTCTGCTATGTGGTTCATGGCTTGTTGCTTGTTACCTCATTTTCTACATGTCCTCTTTCCTGTGTCAGCTGGCATCTCCCTTGGCTCTGCCTTCCATCATCCCGGCATGCTGAGTTTGGTTGTCCCACCTGTACTTCCTGCCTACTGGCTAGTCAGCATTTTATTAAACCAATTTGAGTGACAAATCTTTACAGTACACAAAGGGATTATTCCATAGCATTTCCTTTTTTTTCCTAATTAAAAAGGAAGGTTTTAATTTTAGCATAGTAAAATTATATACAATAAAACAGTTATTAAATAAGAATTACAGTTACAGTATCCAGCACATTTGTATTTGGCAAATTTAGAGAAAATACTCAATTATCTATCTTATCTTGGTGACTCTAAAGCTTTGAACCTAATTCACTTTCTATCCTCACTAAGGAGAACTTCAAGTCTAATCATTTAGTCTTTAACTCCAACAAAGACACCAGAAGGGTGAAATGTTACCTAATGACAGGGACATCTGGCTATCTGGACAGTCATCCTAGGTTCTTCTGTGACAATGGAGCATTCAACTCAGGCCTATGGGCCTGGTATATCTGACAGACTTTTCTGAGAAGCAGGGAGTAGACTGTCAATAATTAAGGCAAGGGCAGTTTCTTTGCCCAAATGGCTATCTTTTGCCATAAAGAAATCAAACTCCATATGGAGTTTCTTCAGTACCCATCATCTTTTCTGAAATAGATCGTTGCTTTCAGGAGCAAGACTATTAATGAACTCTCCTTAGCAGGCTGCGATGCACCTTTTTAGCATTAAGAACACTAGCTACCAGGAAGCTTCCCTCTGGCTTCATTTCTGTGTTATTCATCCAACATGTGTGATATCTCAGCAATACAGTCTTACCATCTAGTTATAGTGGGCAACCAGGAGAAATGGAAGCCTCTGGAACCTTTTTGGTCAACAACTCTTAGGAAGATGTCACACCAGGCATTGGGATTTTTGTTTAAAAACCTATGGCTTCTGGAAGCAGAATTATTCAACCATGCAAGACACCGCTGTTCAAACTCATTAGATTTTAAATTACATTTTTAGTTAACATAGAAAGCTGTATTTTTATATGGTTTTTTTTCATACATCCCTAGTATGGTTAACCTTCCCTCTATTCCACCTCCACCCCTAACACTCTCCTGGTCCTATGACACCTTCCACACCTCATACTCTGCCTATCTATTGTCACCCCACATGTGTTTTAGAATCCTTTCCCTACACACCCCACCATGACGTGGCTTATCTCTTGATATACTACAACCTTAATATAAAGTTTTAAAACTTTGAAGACAAGATCTATATGTGAGAGAAAACATAATGGCATTTGCCTTTCTGAACTTATTATCTAATGTAAACTAGATAATCTCTCATGGGTGTGCAAATAAGCTTGTTTCCTTGGTGATGTTGTCATTGATAATTAATATTAACCTTGATAAATCTTTAGCACTACATTGCATAGAAATAAAGAGAGTACATATTTTTCTTTTGTTGCCAAGTTTAGTGGGAATTCTTTAAAATTTTCTTCTTTTAGCATGAAGTTGGCTACAGGTTTATCACTCATAGCCTTTACTGTGTTCAGGTATGTCCACCCCATCCCTAACCTGTCTAGAGTTTTTATAATGAGGTTGTGTTTTGTCAAGGCCTGTCCTGCATCTCCTGTATTATGCAATTTCTGTCCTTGAGTCCATTTATGAGACGAATTACAGTATTGATTTGTGTATTTGTGTCCATCCCTGCATCCCTGAAATGAAGACAAACTAATGTCAATGGACAATCTTTTCTAATATACTCTCGAATGTGGTTTGCAAGTGTTTTATGGAGGACTTTTGGGATTATTTTCTGCTTTATTGAATATTTTAAGAAGTATTGGTTTTAGTTCTTTAAAGGTCTGGCAGAATTCTGTTTTGAATTCATCCAGAGCATTTTTTTAATCAGGAGATTTATTATTACTGTTTCAATCTTTTTGCTTGTTACACATACACACACACACACACACACACACACACACACACACACACACACTTATCTCATTTGGTTTAAATTAGGTAAGTCAAGTCACCTAGAAATGCATTCAGTTCTTTTAGATTTTACAATTGGGTAGAATACATGTTTTTTTTTTTTTTTTTTTTTTGGTTTTTTTTTTTTTTTTTTTTTTTTTTTTTTTTGGTTTTTCGAGACAGAGTTTCCCTGTAGTTTCTAGAGCCTGTCCTGGAACTACTAGCTCTTGTAGACCAGGCTGGCCTCGAACTCAGAGATCCGCCTGCCTCTGCCTCCCGAGTGCTGGGATTAAAGGCGTGCGCCACCAACACCCGACTAGAATACATGTTTTTAAGATATGTATGATTTTTCTGGATTTCATTGCTATCTGTTATAATAGTTGTTATATGTTTTCCTTTTCTTTCTACTCTTTTTCATCATCTGAATTCATTTATGTCTGTTCATCTCTTGGTTAAATGGGCCAAGAATTTTTTAGTTTCGTTTGTCAGGTTTGTTTGTTTGTATTGAGACAGTGTCTTGTGTATCCTAAAATGGATTTAAACTCTTCCTGAGAATAACCAGTATTTCTTTTTGCTTTGAATTATTGTGTGTGTGTGTGTAGTGTGTGTGTGTGTGTGGAGTTCAGAAGATAACTTCGGAACTTAGTTCTCCTTCCAACATTGTTTTCCAGTATTGAAGTCAGGTTTTCATCAATTTTTAAGTTACAAATATTTCTACCCACAGAGCCATCTTGCTATCCTGAACTTGAACTTCATGTCCTCTTGCCTCAATCTCCTGAGTGCTGGGATTATAAATGTAATCCACCTAGAACTTATACCATACTCAATGTATATAATACGAGGATCAAACCCAGGGCATTGTAGGTAGGTGCTAATAAAATACTCAACCAACCAAAGGTCATTTCCAAGTAATTCTTTATATTGTTGGTTTATTTCTACATCATTGATTTCTGCCCATATCTTAATCGTTTCTTTTCATTGACTAATATGGGTTTGGTTTGTTCTTGTTTTTCCAATATCTTATAATACATCATGAAGTTTTTTTTTAATTAGCGATCTCTCAGATTTTGTAATTAGGCAGCTATAGCTATAAAACTTTCTCCTAGGGCTGCCTTCATTATATTTTGTAGGTTTTGTATATTGCATTTTCATTTTCACTCATTTCTAAGGATTTCATCTTTTCATTCTTGATTTTATCAACGACCTATTCATCATTCAGTTGTGTGCTATTTACTGTCACTGAATTTGTATATTTTCTGTAGTATTCTTATTGTTGATTTCTGGCTTTATTCCTTTGTAATTAGATTAACTACAAAAAGTTGTTTCAATTTTTATAACCTTTAAGATTTGATTTGTGTTCTTATATGTGATTTATTTCAGAATAAATTCCATGTACAAAAGAAAATTATGTATTCTGTAGTATTTGAATGTAAAGTTCTTTAGATCTCTGTTAAATGATGTCATTTAACTCCAAGGTTTCTCCATTTATCTTTTGTCTGGATGACCTGTGTATTGGTGACAGTGGGACATTGAAGTCATCTACTATTAGTGCGTTAGACTATGATATAGTGTGTTAATTAATATATAACTTTATATCTAGTTAATTGTGTGTTTGGTTCATATATGCTTAGAATCTGATCTCCTCTTAACGGTTTAGTTGGTATTTTAATCATCCCAAACTAATTTATCTCTTCTGAATATTTCTGGTTTAAAATTTATTTTGTCATTTGTTAGAATTTTGACACATAAATACTTCCTGATTCAATTTGTTTGGAAATTTATTGTCTATTCTTTCACCTTCTGTTAATATCGGTCTTTAAGAGTAAAATTTGTTTCTTGACAGCAGCAAAAAGAAGAGGTCTGTTTTCTGATTAACCTTCTAGTCTGTGTGTTTTGATTGATATTCTGACTTATTCTTAAAATATATGTCTTAATTTCTGTTATTTCATTGATTTGTATAGTATCTTTATTACATCTCCTGGGATTATCCTTTTCCTCCTTGGCTATTTGGATATGTTTATGCTTCTCTTCAGTCCAAAGTACTTCCTCTAATATTCTCTATAGAGACTGCTTAGTGGACAAGGATTCTTTTGCCTTGCTTCCCTTACCCCCACAAGATGATGGAAAGTTTTTATTTTCTCCTTCTATTATAACAGATAATTGCTCTTGGGGTAGTAGTGAGTGTGTTGGCAGCTGCGGCCTTTCGGAATTTGAAATACTTTTTCCATGCCAGAAGGCTTTTAGAATTTCCACTGAAAATTTGACTGTTACTCTAATGGCCTGCATCTATATTTGAGTCATTCCTTTTCTATTGCAGCTTTCAATATCCATTCTTCATTCTATATTTAGTGTTTTGACTACAGTAAGATATGTGAATGTTTATTTTCTGGTCCTATATATTTGGACTTCTGTGTTCTTCTTACACCTACATGGACATCTCTTTCTATAGATTTAGGAAAATTTCTTTTATGATTTTATTGATAATATTTTCTATGCCCTTAATGTGAAATGCTTCTTTTTTTATGTCCACAATTTTCAGGTTTAGAGTTCTTGTGGCAGCCCAATAGTCTTCTATGTTCCATTTATAATTTTTAATCTATTATTGACTCTAATCTAATGATCCAATTCTTCTTCCTTGTCTTCAATCCCTGATATTCTTTCATGAGCCATGCTATTATTGTGACCTTTCCCTGAGCTTTATATCTGTCTTATTTATTTATTTATTTTTTCCATTTATTTCAAAATTCTTGGGTCTCCTATGCAACTTGGCTGCACTTCACGCTCCTGCAGTTTTTTTCAGGGACTCTAATCCCACCACACAGTGCCAAGCCTCAGTCTGTCTTCATGACTCCTTCAATCCTGAGGTTTTCACTGCTACTGAGGCTGGACTTTCACCACTGGCTTGTTCCAGCCTCTCAAAGTGTCCAGTCTCAGCTTTTCTTCATGGCAAGTACTGCCTCCAAAAGGGCTCTCACACCTACCGAATTCAGCTGGCAGCATGGGGTGCAAGCTCAGGTGCCTTTGTAAAATAGCTTGCTGCTGCGTCCTGAAGAAGCACTTCCCAGGAGATTTTGGTTGTCCCAGGAAAAGCAGAGGTTTCACTTCCACGGATTCCTAATCTAAAATATCACGTGAATGGCCATGATAGAGTCTGTGATTCCCTCTCTAACTTCATAGCCAGGCTTCCATTGTTTGCATTGCTCTTAGCATTACCCTCTAAGACCCCACATACTTTGTACTGAGCTCTGAGCATTCTGTTTTTTCCAGCCCCAAATTCCAAAGTCCTTTCAGAATGTTCCCGAAAACTCATGGCCAGGTCTGTCATAGCCATGCTCCATGATCCTGGTTCCAACTTCTGTTTTTGTTGGAGTTTCTGTGGCTGTGATGAAACACCATGACCAAAAGCAACTTGAGGAGGAAAGGGTTTATTCAGCTTCCACTTCCATATCTCATTCCATCACTGAAGGGTGTTAGGGCAAGAACTAAATCAGTGAAGGAACCTAGATGCAAGGATGATCCCGAGACCATGGTGCTACATACTGACTTGCTCCCCATGGCTTGCTCAGTCTGTTTTCTTATACAACCCAGGAAACCCCTACCGAGGAGTGCTACCACCCACAAAGGGCTTGACCTTTGTGGTCATCAATCAAGAAAATGCACCACAGGCTTTCCCACAGGTATGTCTGGTGAGGGCATTTTCTCAATTAAGGTTCTCTTCTAAAAGGTCTCTAGCTTATGTCAAGTTGACATAAAACTAGCCAGCACAGAGGTCATACTTTATGGGATTCGTAATTTGTGTAGAGCCATAGTTGTCTTGGCTTTTCATGTTACTTGTGCTTTTGCATTGGAAATTGCACATATGAAGTCAGTTCATTAGCTGTAACTCTCTGGCACATCTGTGAGGAGTGGGTGTTTGAAGTTTTCATATTCCCTATATTTAGCTCATCTTCGTCTAGGTCATCAATGGGGCAACTAAACTGTTCTGGGCCAAGATCAGGAGAGTGGCCTCTGATCTCAAAAATTGGATTCTGTGTGGTGTAACGAGGGATTGCACCAGGATCAGGATGTGGTACTGCGTTCTTTAACCTCATGAGACAGGTGGGTGATGTATACTGGTAGCTTCACTTGGGGCAGAGATCATTTGTTCTCTGACAGCACAGCTGAGCTGCATGTGGTGTGGTGTTTAAGCTGATGGTAGGAAAGGTGACTGTATGTTCTTTGATCTCAGAAGTATGAAGGGTGTGAATCAATGGGGGCTGGCTGAGCTGGGGTAAGGGTACAAGTTTGCATTTTTTAACTTTATGAATTGGGGTATGCTCAATAAAGAAGGGGCTGTGATAGGAGTAGAATAGGGAGTTTTGGAACCTCTAATCTCATGAGCCAATATATATGCTGTATGATAGAAGCTGCTTCATCAAAAATGTGCTTTTTAAATAAAGTTTCAGTTCATCATGGACCACTCATAACCAATATCTGATTAATACATCTTGAAACAATTATTTTTATTGCAATATAAAACTAGACTAAAAATGCAAAATTCAGAATGAATTATTATGACATTTTCTAAAACATCTTGCCTATAAGGTTTCATATTTGAATGTATGCTATTGAAAATAACCCCGGCTGTTAACAAGGCAATAGGTTGCTCTCCATAAACTAACATGAAGAAGTTCAACTGATGCCTACAAAAAGCCTTCACCCCTATGTTCTGGTGTCTTTGGTGCAGGAAGGTACTCCCCACAGTGTCAAAAGAGAACTGTAAACACCAAGTCAGTCACAAACTCTTTCTCTCCAGTGGTGTACTACCTGCAAGATATCCTAGGGCGATGGTGGTACAAGGCTTGTGGGAGTAACCAGTCAACAACTGGGTTGACTTGAGGCCCACTCTACAGGATGGAACCAATACCCAACACTACTTGGGTGATCAAGAACCGAAAACTAGAGAGCCCAGGGACCTATAGTAAAACCCAATACTACTTCTCTGAGAGAGAGAGAGAGAGAGAGAGAGAGAGAGAGAGAGAGAGAGAGAGAGAGAGAGAGAGAGAGAGAAAGACTCTTAATGAGATTCACTGGATGCATAGATCAGCGCCTTGTTTAGCTATCATCAGAAATACTCCCTTCTGCAGAAGATGGGAATAAATGCAGAGACCGACAGCCAAACATTACAAAGAGTATGAGACCTTGGGACATTGGTTCCCTAATTGTATGTCTTCATTAAATCCCACCCTCAGACCTCAGGGAATCTCTGCAAAAGAGGAGGCAGAAAGAGTGTAAGAGCCAGAGGGGATAGAGGACGCCAAGAGAACAAGGCCCTCTACATCAACATGAGCAAAGCTCATATGAACTCACAAAGACTGAAACAGCATCCACAGGGCCTGCAAGGGTCCGCACCTGTCCTCTGAATTTATGCTATAGCTTCCAGTGGGATTCCTGAGTGTGTAAACAAGTGTGTCTTTGATACTTGTGTCTTCTATTGAGCTCTTTTCTTTCTGTTGGTTTGTTTTGTCCAACTTTAATAGGATAATTTTTGCTTTATCTTAGTTATTTTATTTAGCTAAATAAATAAATAATGAATAAAGCTGTCATTTGTACTTGCTGGAAGAGGAAAAATGGGTTTTCCCCAATATAGAATGACACTGGGCGTATCCACCACTGCAGGGCAGACCTGAAGTGTAAGAGTAGTTGAGCAACACATAACGGACTCCATATTTTTTTGTGTGCTTTTATTTGCTTACAGTTTATTTATTTGTTTTTTCTTTTCATGTGATGTTTCGTTTTCTTGTTTGGGTGGGTTTTTTGTATTGGGTTTTTGATTTTTTGAGAAAGAACTTTCCATTAGGAGGGTAGGGAGTGGGAGAGAATATGGACAAAGTTGGGGTAAGGAAAGATTATCATCAAAATATATTTAAATTTAAAAGTAGTTTTAAATAATAAAAATATAATAAAAAGGAAAAAATAAAAATACATGTGCTCGAACCTTTCACCTGGCCTATTGTGAGCATACTCACCTGCTATACAACCAACCTTTAGGCACCCATCAGGAACCATCCTACCTGCAACCACCTTCTGGTCTTTCTGGTCTCTTCTTTTTATTTTATTTATTTTTTTTTTTTGGTCTCTTCTGTGTAGCATCTAACCTCCCCATCCTGCACCCTGATGTCTCATGTCCTCTTTGAAGGTCTACTATCACCAGTCTCTGTGGCTTCCCCTTTTCTGCAACTCTCCATCCAGATTTAGCTGGGATCCCAAAATCAATGTAGTCCAGCCTAGTCTGGATTCCCACCAATAGTGAAGGTCAAACCTGTATCTTCTCTCCAAACCTACCAGCCATGTAGAAATGCTTGTCAATTACAATCACCTAGATGAACTCCAGGACACAGAATTCAAAAGAACAATCATCATAAATCTCATCAAAGAATTCAAAGAATTTAAAGAAAACACAAACAGCGCAATGAAGTTACAGAGAAGATCAATGGAATAAATATCTGGGCGATGCTCAAGAAATCAAGAAAACACAAAGGCAAGACTGATGGCAATGACTAAGACAATTCAGGACTTGAGAATGGAACTCAATTGGGAGATAAAAACATCAAAGAGTACTCAGGCTGAAATGAGGATGAAATTGAAAATTCCAATAACTCTGGAGTTTTAACACCTAACTTAACAGCGAGGTGTATGTGCTGTTAAATTGCTAGTATGAGATCATGAAACTTTTTTTTAAATTAAACCAACAAAACAGGTGAGAGCTCAGGCTGGTGAAGATGTGGAGTAAGAGGAACAATGATCCATTGCTGCTGGGAGTGCAAACTTGTCCAGCCACTCTCTGTTGTCTATTAGAAACACATCTTAGTTTTAAATATAGGCACTACCCTAGATTAAAAGAAAGGACAAGAATATTCCAATGAAACGGGACCAGGAGGCAAGCAGGCAACACTCTTCCAATAACTGACAAAGTAGATTTCAAACTGAAACTAATCAGAAGAGATAAAGAAGGACCCTTCATCCTAAGCAAGTGGACAGTTAATCAAGAAGACCAAATTTTTATTCTAAGCATATATGTAGCAATCGCTGGGGCACCCAATTTCAGAAAAAAAAAAAATCTGCTGGATTTAAAGACACAGATTAACATCAATCCATTAATATTAGGTGATTTAAATACCCCACCTTCCTGAACAAACAGGTTCTTTGGACAAAATGTGAACATAGTAACAACAGAATTAACTGATATCTTCCATCCAACATGCTTAACAAATATCTAGATAATATTATATGCAAATACAAAAAAAACCCGAAAAACTCAAATCACAGATAAAGAAAGCAGCACATAGATGAAGCACAATTAATAAAATCTCAGAGACAAAAATTGAGGTTCAACCTGAAGGTCGGAAAAGCAAAACCACCAGCCACTGGCTCTTACCTCAACCTCAGTCTGAAAATGGTGATCCTGCCTCCAAGAAACTCAGAATGAAGCTGGGTCTGTGAGCTGGCTCCTCCCGTCTTGTATTCCTCTCTAGTTCAGAGATTAAGGGTGTGCACCCCCACTGTCTGCTTTCTATGGCAAGCTAGCGTGGCTGCTGGGACTAAAGGTGTGTGTTACTGCTGCCCGGTCTCTAAGGCTGACCAGTGTGGCTACTGGGACTAAAGGTGTGTGTCACTGCTGCCCGGTCTCTAAGGCTGACCAGTGGGGCTGTTTCACTTTTCTTATCTTCGGGCAAACTTTATTTATTAAAATTCAAATGAAATGCCACTACAGATAGAAGCTTCTCTAACTAGATCACATCTTGGGTCTGTTTTAGAAAAGAATAATAGATTATAAATATAAGAATGTACTATATTTATTTTATTAGAAATATTTTATTAAAAAACAAATATTTTCAAATTAAAAAAGATTTAGGGCACTCCTTTTATCCTGTATGACCGCACTGCAATAAAACAAAGTTGACAGCAGAAAAACTCCAGTAAACACACAAACTCCTTGGAGATTGACAACTCATTACTAAACGATGAATGGGTCAAAGAATAAATCGAGAAAGTAAGAGCTTTCTGGAAGTAGAAGCAAATGAAAATGAAAATGAAACCTCTGGGGCACATTGAAAGCACTCCTAAAGGGAAATTTACGGTTTTAAATACTTACATTTAAAAAAAAAAATCAGAGAGAGCACAAAAAAATGATTTATGGTGCCCAAAAAGTTGGAAAAATAATGGGACAAACCAAATCCAAACCTGTCAACAGCAAGAAATAGTACAATTCAGAGCAGAATCTGTGAAAAAGAACCAGACAAACAATACAAAGAACCAACAGAATTAATGAACGTAAACTCTGGTTCTTTGAGAAGATAAACAAGACAGATCCTTTGCCCACCTCACCAAGAGAAAAAGAAAGAAATAAAGGAAGGAAGGGAGGGAGAAAGGAAGGAAGGAAGGAAGGAAGGAAGGAAGGAAGGAAGGAAGGAAGGAAGGAAGGAAGGAAGGAAGGAAGGAAGGAGAGACTTCCAAACTCTTATCAAGTCAGTATCACTCTAAAATCCTAACTAGGTAAAGATACAACAACAACAGAACAAAGGAAACTACAGGTCATGATTCCTCCTAGACATATCCTCAAAAATACTCAGTAAAATATTTACAAACAGAATAAAAACATACGTGAAAACAATTATATGCCATGACCAAGTTGGCTTTATCCCCCAAGTAAGGCATATTTCAGTATATACTAGTCAATAAATAATTTTTTTAAAACACATAAGTGAACTGAAAAACAAAAATCACATGATCATTTCAACAGATACAGAAAAAAAAAATCCTTTGACAAAACCCAACATACCTTCATGATAAAAGTTGTAGAGAGTGTAAGGCTAGAAGGAACCACTTCAACACAATAAAAACTACACGTGAGAGACCTATAGCCAACATTCTCCTAAACAGAGAAAAGCTGGACGTCTTTTACAAAAGTCAGGATGACACAGGGATGTGCACCACCCCCACGCCTTACTACAGCGTCCTGGATGTACTAGTTAGAGCAATAACGCAAACGATTATAGCCCCTGCAATAGGTAACACACAAATTCATGAAGCTTTCGATACTTTTTTAAACAAATAATATTTGTGCAACAGCTCAATGGGATTAGATAATGCCATTGCATTACAAGTGGTGAGCAGGAATTTTTCTAGTAGTTGTAATTATTATCATAATTAATTGTGATTAGAATTAGTTCAACACAGCACTAGCCATTAACGAAGCAAAAGCTTCAAGCACTGGGCTTTCCTTTCCTCTAACATCCAGAGCTCTGTCCGTGCCCACTCTTTGTCTTAGAGGAAATAAACATGGAGTGAAAGCACAGCTATCTAAGCACCGCGTGCAAGTTTGCGCAGACCAGTGGGGCAATGACAGGAAGCATTTTGTAAACAGTTTCCTACGCAGCCCAGGCTAGACTGGACTTCAAGACCCTCTTACCTCAGCCTATCAAAATACTGAGATGCCAGGCATGCGTCGCCATGTGAGGCAAGATTTAGAATTTCCTTTTTATTATTTTTAAATAACTGAAATTAAATTCCAACATGTTCCCTCTCCATTTCCTCCCTCTAGCCCCCCCCCCCCCCGTTAACCTCCCTATAATCCCACCTTACCCACTCTCAAGTCTGTAGCCTTTTTCATTTATTATTGCTGTAACAGGAATATATATATATATATATATATATATATATATATATATATATATATATGCATGTAGCACACATACACACATATACAAAACCTGCTGAATCCGTGTTTATTGGTGGTATGTATTTGGTTTCAAGTCAGACTGCTCTGGGTTTGACAAGCAGTGAAGGAGCTCATCCCTGAGAGAGGCTAGTTCTCCTTCTCTAAACCGTTGTTAGTGGCCTATAGCTCCTTGTCTAGGAGTGGGCCTCCACGAATATGTCCCCTTTCCACCTTACCATGTCCACTGATACTTCCGGTGTTCCGGCCTTGTCTATGCAGCCATTTCTAGGAGAGTGTTTCACAGCAGACTGCTTGTTACTCTGGCTCTTACAAACTTGCCAGTCTTTCTTCCATGATGTTTCCTGAACCGTAGATGTATAGAAGCTATGACATAGACTGACTGGGGCTGGATTCTGCACAATCTGTTAATCTCTGCATTGTGTCTCATTGTGGTTTTCTGTAATGGCCTCCATTTTCTGTGAAGAGAGGCTTCTTTGATGAGGGGTAGTATAAGGATAGGATTTAGAATGTAATAAGGAATTAACCATCCTAAAGTGGGGGTAGTAGATTCTTTGCTAATATTCGTAAGTGCATTAACTCCAGGAAGCTGGGCTAGCTTACAGTTCCAGGTATGATTTCCCTCCTGTTGAGTAGGACTTAAGCCCAATTAGCAGCTATTTGCCACCAACACTTGAGTGCTTTTTCGTGCACCTTTATGCATTTCTTGCCCTGCTGGCCTTTGTTGTGGTTCATGGACATTGCAGCTGGGTAGGACTGGGTCGTTTTTAGTTGCTTCTCTTTCTTGTCAGTTTGCATAGTATTTTCTGGAACCACGGAAGCTAGACCACAAGAGACAGGCTTTTAAGTCAGATACAGCTCAAATCATCTGAGTCTTAAGTCCTAATGTATGCATGGTGTCTTCAGCAATAGTTACCCACCCTTAACCCTTGAAAGGCTACCAAAAGCTACTCAGATAATCTTTATTGTTTGGGGATCCCCTGGACTACCCTGACAAACCATTTGAAAGGAGGCTTCTTGAGTCTGGTACTAGTGTTTTGGTTGGTTTATGGTTGTTAAAGGGACACTGTCAGCACTATACACACAATTACATGTACTGAGTATAAATTCAGGTAAATAATATGATTCAAACAACAGAGTAGCCTTTGGTACCTTTATTTGACCCTCTTGCCTCCTTCTCCTGTTGTGACTTCCCTTCTTCCTCCTACTTGGAGCCTCCTTCTCTCCTAATTCTGTTTCTTACTTCATATCTCCTGTATCCTTCAATTTTCTTCCCAAGCTCCCCCTCCTCAGACTCATTCACACCACCTGTGGTCCCTTCATACTTCTCTGGCTTCTGGGGTTCTCCACAACTGAAGATTTGGAGCAAGAACTGAGATGAGAGAAAATCTGCAGCATCTGTCTTTCCTGGTCTGGGTAACTTCCCTCGATACAATGTCTTCTGGGTCTGCTCATTTACCTGCAAATTTCATGATTTCATTTTTCTTTACAGCTAAATAGTATTCTATTGTTAATATTTTAAAATTTTAGCTGTATTACTAACATTTAAATTCGATTTCTAAATACCTCTCCCAGTTCATTATGTATTTAAGTGATTTGGATGATTCACCTTGTACAGCTTACTAATCTCTAGTGTATCCAGGGAGCTCATATACTTATTTGTGATTTTACTGATATGTGCATACATATGATTCATACACACATAGGAATAAAATATACACAATTTTATATATACATAATCATATATATGTGAAGAGAGAGATTTATTTGACTATCATCATGAAGAGAATTGGGAGAAATGCCCCACTTACATAATTTATGCCAGATAGGCAGCCTGGTTTTCTTATCTTTTTCAGTTTTTGAAACAAGGATAATGAACAGTAGTAATCTATTATTTCTAGATTCTATGGGGGAGAAAATGAAAGAAATAATAAGTTGTATTTCTCTGTGCTTCTTGGAGGCTAGGCTTGTTTAATAATATAAATGAGATAAGGTTGCAAATGTCTCAAAGGCGTCAGTGAACTCCAGTAACTTGCTGATAGCCTTGGCATCCAGCACTCTTCTTTCTCGTAGTCCATGTGCAAAAATGCTTGGCAGTAGATGCCAGCTGAACAAAATTGTGAATGTTGTTAGGTCTGAACTCTAAAGCCAGGGAAAGGGGGGTCTTAAAGGGCTGGAGTTTAGGCGAATGCAAGAAGCGGGTGAGACATCTTTGTACACTGGAAGCACCAGCAGGTACTAGGCACAAGCTGGTAACACACCGGTAGACACACACGTACTAATTGTTAGGCAGGCAGCACTAAAGTAGGCACACAGGCTTCCGAGCAGACACACACGAGCAGGCTGACAAAAGCGAAGACTAGGGCGAAGCTCAGATAAAGCCGCTGGCATCAAGGTCGAATTTACATAAAACTCAAACAAAAGTGGCTTCTTGTCCTACGTAGTAATAGAATGATTTCGTTACTGCTCACTTTGGGTTTCCCCGTTATCCTGTGTTATCCATTATTACCTAACTCCTGGTATCCTAGATGTCCATTGTTGGCTATTCTTTGCTCATTCTGGGTGCCCATATCATACTATATCTACATCATTCCATAGCATCCATGGGCCATCTATTTTAAACCTTAAGACCTTCTGTCCCTACCACTCCATCCCTTTTAGATAACTTCAGTTTGTCAGGACAAGCCTATGGGGTATGATCGGGCTCATAATCTGTAATATAGACAACATGTTATTAGTTGTCTGTATTTCATAGTTTCTCATATTCTGTAGGTTCCTGGGCTCTCAGACTTTATAGCTTCTCCAACCTCTTAAGCTCTGTTTCCTTAGGTATCATGGGATCTTTCCACCTGGAGGTCCCCGCAAGGGCCCCCAATGGCGCACATGGAGTGCTGACAGCCGGTCTATGACTAGCCACACAACCTTTATTCCAGACCACTATCTCCTTTGGCCAAGCCCTGTTTATGTCCAATAATATCAGTTACATTATCACCACTTTTATTGTGTCCCATAGCCCTCTACTAGAGCCATCAGTGTATCAGGTATTAGGGCGTGGGGTGGTCCCTTGTCTGTAGGGACTTGGTTCTATAGGATCTATTTCCTGGCTGCCTGTATCCTATATGATTACATGTTTTCCTGGACCCAAGACCTCTTGTAACTCTGTTGTGAAGTACTTCCTACTTAAAGTCCCTGTGTGCAGACAAGCCAGTTCCATGTATTCTGGAGCTGCTCACCAAGATTACAAGATTCACAGCTGCTGATTCCAGATCTCAAGAAAATCAAAGCTTAGTATAGTAGCACACAGTGGTGCAAACTGACTTCCTGAGGCTGTTTTCAGGACTTAAGTTCTGAGCCACGGTTTTAGCCAGGTTCTCTCGAGGAACATGAAGGGAGCTTTAAATGAGTAATGGTAGCCAAATCACAAACTGGATGCTCAGAACCTTTTGGTCAGTACTTGAGGCTGAATGTCTCAACGTTCAGGGTAGACCTAGAAGAGCTCTCTCTCACTGGACCGTGATAAATGATAGTTACTCAGTACATGTGGTGGGGTACCTCAGTAGTCCCAATCTAGTTCCAGAAGCTCAGAAAGTTTCTGGAAAGCCTTTAGTCCCTATTGCATGGTGTAAGTTGGAAACACTGGCTCTACCATCAGGAAAGAAGGCGGCAGCAGCAGCAGCAGCAGCAGCAGCAGCAGCAGCAGCAGCAGCAGCAGCAGCAGCAGCAATGGGACAAATCAACTCAGCAGCAAGAGTAAGGCCAATTGAGAAAAAGGCAACATAAGCCTCCTTCCGCAACGTCGCTTTTAGTCCACGATGCTACCCAAAAGTACCACCCACAACTGGGGTGGACCTTCTCACACCTATCAAGGCAATCAGAACAATTCTTCCAGCGAGGCTCCATACTTATGTGATTCCAATCTGTGGGAAGCCGACATTCAAACCAACTAGCCCCAAACCATGACAAACAGTGAAGTTATGCATATACCTTTGGAACAAAATCATAAACATCCACGTTGACCTTCCCTGGTAAAGGCAAATTGTTCTTGACCTCCTTTCTGGGGCAACGGAGAAGAAAGCTCTTGTGTGACAATATTCCTGCAAATCCCTGAACAAAGATCTACTTACCCAAAGCCTCTTCTAAATATAGAATAGTCTGAGTGACTTTTATACCCCTTCCCAGACAGTTGATACTGGCATGCACAACGCCGCCTTCTGAGGGCGAGCAGCATTTGTGGGGGATGGCATGGGCAGCCCCGCTCACTGCTGCTCTGTAGCCTGCAGTCACACCTTTAAACCCACCACTGGTTGCTTGGTGTGTGGCTAGCTCTTGTGAGATGTCCACCTAGGCTATATTTAGCTGCTGGGGAGGAATTCGCTATATATGGCCAGGGGCCAAAGGGCCAGTCCCTACCATTAGAGTAACCGGCTCGACGTTGAATGTGTGGCCACCACAGCTGTCTAGGCTGCTTCAGGAAACCAATTTGGATTCACTAAAGTACAGTCAGGGTCAGTATCCATAAGGGCCAGCACTCTCTGCACACTGGCACGATGCAAATGAATCGCCAGTTCAACGTGAGTCCTCTGCTCTTCTGTTGTCTCCTCCAGCCAGCCACTTTGGTTCTACTGTCACCCAAGATGGTGAAATTATCTGATGGAGGCATCAGAAAATTCTTAACATGTAACTGGCAGATACTTTGTTGGTTATGATTTAGTGTCAATTAGAAAACGTCTGGTACTATTGGAGCAGCCGCGGTTTCAAAAGCATTTATTTTTCTGGCAGTCCATCCTCTCCTCACCAACTCCAGCTAGTACAAATCTACCCACATTTAGGTAGGAGATATGTGCTGTGCTCCTGGCCTCTGCTTGGGTGTGTGTGATCTAGTCCATCTTCCCTTTCCCTTGGAGGCAACCTGGGCAACTCACATTCAAACCTGCCCCCTTTAGTTCTTGTCTATGTACTACACAGGATGGCATTGCTATAGTTATATAATGACCCACATAGGGGTCCAGACTGCAATCAGTCACCAGAGCAGAGATCAAGTCCCTCATTCTGGCAGAAAAATGTTCTGACTTGGCCCCATGGGTGTTTGCATCAGACATGTCCCGGCATATTCCCATCTCCAGAACTATGTATATATGTGTATTAGTTCCATGTAATAAGTTCATTTACTCATACTTTCTGACAGTTCACCGACACTGGCCTCTACCAGAGGCTCTCCAACTGTCATCCAGATCATTAGCAAGTGTTTTCCCTGGTTCACTGGGGTGGGGGGCAGGTGTTAATGGATGCTAATGTCTCTATCTCCTCTGACACACTGTGCACCCTCTCAGCCCAGAGGGAGTAATTGACCAGGGACCAGCTCCTCAGGATTCTGTTTGCTACTGCTTTCCTAGTCCCTAAAATGAATGTCATAGTGTAAGGAACTTTTTTTATCCACGATTTTTTTTCAGCAGATTGACTCCAAGTATAATACAATTTTTCATCTTTGTGGAAAGTCTTATATCAAGGAGATGCTGTTCTTTGTAACATAATGTTACAGCAAGTACATAACTGTCAGCAGACTTATTTTTTCCAGACACTGTCCTATGCAAAAATCATATTCCTCAGCCAGAACATCTCCATCAGAGAGGAATAAAAAAGTATCATCTCAAACACTCTTTTCTCATTTCTTCTTTGCCTACATAATGCATTGTGTTCTCCTGCCGAATAGTGATTGTTGCTATAGCGATGTTTTAAGCACACTCGTAGATCAATATTAAAACTGCAGAAGTAAATATTCTATGCAGCTTGTGAGTCTAACACCAAACTCCTAGTCTTATTTGTTCAATTGCAGAATGAAGATTTGGGAACCTTCTCACGCCTAGACATTCCCCTGCTGTGAAGAATTAATCAATCAGTATCTGCCCTGGGACTGCTTCCCAGCAGAGGTCCATGCACAGCCCTAACCAACCAAGGCAGCTGCATGTGCAGGGACGACACGTCTTTCAATACAGTGGAGTGAAGTGTTAAGTGCAGCAGAACTCCAGGACCCCACCGTCCTGAGCTGTGTCCACTCTGATTTTTACTTTGTTCTATCTCAAAGCTCACCTGAGAAGATAGTCTTTCTATTTTCATTGCCCTATTCATCTTGAGCCTCCCATTGCAATTCCAAGCCTGCCCACATAAATATTATCTGTTATCACACACCTTGCCCAAAATATGAGAAACAAGTTGAAATTTCTTATACAGAGTGCTTACAGTCAAGAGTCAGCTGAAAAACTCCTAATTGTTTACCTGCTCCCTTCAGTACCAAAGCTATGAGTTCAGGTGATGTTTATAATGACCCTAAGGAGGCATGGATCCCACGAGAACCCACCATCTTTGCGTATTACTGCCCAGAGCTTCTACATGTAGCCCAGTAACAATGGACTTCTGCTGAGCTCTTAAGAAGAGGCCTGGCGGGCTCAGCCTGGAAGGGGGCGTCTTTCAGGATGACTGCTGTATTTCAAATGCCAGGCACCAGTGCTTTGTAATATCCTCTGCATATTGACTTTTCCCTCACGAGATATGATGCCACATTCCACAGATAAAGTTTTATTCTCCAGAAAAAAAGAAGAAGAAGAAGAAGAAGAGGCCTGGGTTCCCTCTGCCCTGCTTCCATTCATGTGGCCTGGGAAGGCACTTCCCTCTAGCCTACTCTCAAGTATCTGAAAAAGATAGTGCTATACTCAACAACCAGAGCTCTGTCTGATCACAAATCCCTGTAACTCTGGGAAATAGAGTGAAGTAGGGCCCCTGTGTTGTCCTGTGCTCTTTTGCTCTGCTTGTACCCACTGATGACACGCTAGAGTTATTCACCCTGGCTTCCCACTAAAATGGCTGCAGACACACCCTACCTGTCAAAAACGTTTAACTCAGTACTTTCCCAGTTATGTATATTATTATAAAAATGAATTTAAAGATTCTGAGAGGCTGAAGATATTTGTTATTTCAAATTTAAATGAACATTTATAATGCAAATGACTAAAACATGAGCATTTTCAGGCAATTGGTCAAGTTGCCTTAATATGCTGTAGATCTTTATTTAAAAATATAATATACTGATATAACTGGCCTCTAAACATACTCCCTATGTTAGCCCTTCATTGTAGCCAACTTAAAGATCATACGCAACCTTAGTGCGCCATTATTATAGCAACAATTTGTGTGTAAAATTCTGGGGTGATAGCTGTCAGATAGTCCACCACAAACATGGAGACCTGAGTTTGATCTCAAGAGCTCACATTTTAAAAACCCTAGAAATTGAGTCTAGAGCTTGCAAATGACCCAGGTTTGTTTCCCAGCACCCACATGATAGCTCTCAAATGTCTGTAACTCCAGTAACAGGGGTCTGCTGCTTTCATCTGACCTCTGTGGACACCAGGGATATGAGTGACTCACGTGCACGTGCAGGCAGAGAGAAGGAGCGACACTAGCCACAGTGGTGCACGTGTGCAATCCCAGTGCTGGAAAGACCAACACTGGAAGATCCCCGGAGCTTGGGAAGTCCCACGTCAATGAGTGAAGCACAACTAATAGAAACTCAGAGTCAGAAACTGGGGTTCAACCTGAAGATCCAAAAAGCAAAGCAGCCAGCCACTGGCTCTTACCTCGACCTCAGTCTGAAATGGTGATGCTGCCTCCAGGAATCGCAGAATGAGACTGTGTTGAGAGCTGTTTCCTCTCGTTTTGTAATCCTCTCTAGGGCCGGGATTAAAGGCGTGCATCACCGTCATTAAAGGCATGCACTGCCCAGTTTCTATGGCAACTAGTGTGTCTACTAGGATTAAAGGTGTATGTCATTATGGCTACTGAGATTAAAGGTGCGTGTCACTGTGGCTACTGAGATTAAAGGTGTGTGTCATTGTGGCTACTGGGTTTAAAGATGTGTGTTACCATAATCTGGTACTGTTTTACCAGATTATGGTACTGTTACCAGATTATGGGACTGTTTTACTCTCAGATCTTCAGGCAATCTTTATTTATTAAAATACAAATGAAATGCCACAACAAATGAGAAAATGTGCTTCCAAAAAACCGATAAATGTCACCTGAGGAACAACACCAGGCTGTCCTCTGGCCTTCATACACAAGTGAATACAGGCACCTGCACACCTGCATGTACACAGGATGAAAAGAAGAAAATAAAACTGAAACTATTCCCACTGAGAATCATTTTTGAAACTAGTTATACAGTCATTTTGTTATAGCTATATGAAGGATACATAAATGTACTCTTAAAATGCTAAATTATCCTTTAAATTTAAATATTTGGCCTACACTTGACTGTGCCCTCTGTAAATTCCTGATTATCTGCATTCTGGCAAAAATCTACCTGCCCAACTAATTTAAAATTGACTATACTTTCAGTGGTATGACATTTTCTCTGGGTCAAGTACTCTTCTTCTAGACATCTCTGCCAGCATAGGTTTTCCTGAGCAGGACCTATGACTGTAGTTGGAAAAAGTCAGAAACAATTGTGTGCATGATACTTAGCTGCAAGGACAGCATCAATATCACATGGGAAGCATATCTTTCTAATTACCAAATCAAATGAGAAAACAATTGTAGCAACTTTCATGGTTAAGTAGAACTTTATACCGTTCTAGCATCCTCAGCCCTCCTAGCAGAATGAGCTGACATGAGCATATTTCCTACCTGCACCACTCTCCCCGCAGCCAGCTTCCCAAATACACAACTGCTGGAACAAAGATAATTTGAGGATAAGACAAACGCACACACACTGTTTAATATCAGCCGAGGTGGGATTCCCCTCCTAATTCTGTGAATACTATTGGTGAATAAAGAAACTGTCTTGGGCCTGCACAGGGAATAGAGGTAGGTGGGGGAAACTAAACTGAATGCTGGGAGAAGGAAGGCGGAGTCAGGGAGAAGTCATGTAGCCCCACTGGAGACAGATGCTGGAACTTTACCTGGTAAGTCATAGCCACGTGGCAGGCAATACACAGATTACTAGAAATGGGTTAAATTAAGATATAAGTGTTAGCCAATAAGAAGCTAGACCTAATAGGCCAAGCAGTGTTTTAAATAATATAGTTTCGCTGTGTTATTTCAGGTATGAGCTGCTGGACAGCCAAGAAATAAACAAGTGGCCTCCTAACAACAATCAGCTTGGCATAAATTGAGCTATTTATGAAGAAGAAACCTCAACTGAGGAAATGCCCCCTCAAGACTAGCTGTTGTGAATGCCTGTGGTTTGTTCTCTTAGTTGATGATTGATTGTGGGAGGGCCCAGCCCATTCTGGGTGGTTTAACCCCTAGGTAGGTGGGCCTGGGTGGCATAAAAAAGGTCTGAGTAAACCATGAAGTGCAAGCAAGTAAGAAGCATTCCTTCATGACCTCTGCATCTGTTTCTGACTCCAGGTTCCCAGCTTAAGTACCTGTCTTTACTACTCTGGATGATGGGCTACAAGCCATAAATAAATAAACCCTTTCATCCTCATCTTGGTTTTGGCCATGGTGTTTTAGCACAGAAATAGAAACCCTAACCAAGATACACATGTACACATGATAATACAGGAGGCATAAATGAAGACAGAAGTTTAAGCATAACATATTGTGTGACGTGCCAACAGCCTATAAGGACTGAATGGATGGAAGCCCTTGGAATTTTCTATTCAATGTCTGAATGGCTGAAAGTTCAGCACTGACTCTGTTGACACCAGAAGGGTTGATACCTATAGGGCCATGGGCATAAAGGCTGGAGATATGAAATGCTGGCTCTTTCCATTTGTCCAGGCTACAAGGTCAAAACCTAAGTTCCATAAAGTCTTTGGATATATACCTCAAATTTAGGCTACATTCAAATTCAAAGAGTCTTCAGAGGACACTAGCTTAAAAATGCCCCTTTCTAATCATTGGGACCCTGAGGTCTCAGAGAAGAAATTCCAACTGAGGAGAGCCTGGAAGGCTTTGAGTGAAAGCAGGATTTGAAGGCCAAAGAGAATTTCAGCACAGAGAATTAGCGATGTCTCAAGTGGAGACCTACCAGGGCAAGGGCAGATGAGAAAATACGTGACATAAGGTAAGAAGTTGGTCAGGGATAGGTGTAGATCAATTGTTAAAGTACTTGCTTGGTGTCTGAGACCCTGGATTTAAACCCCAGCACTGTAGAAACTAGTTTGTGAATTAAAGAGTAGATTATAGGCATAGTCTAGTCAAGGTCTTTTCATTGGACAATTAACTGGTATGAAGAGTTGGGGTAGTAGCTCAGTATAGAATGCTTCTCTAAACTAGTTGGGATAGTGCTCAGATGGATCGTAAGTGTTGCAGTGGAGAAAGCTAGCAACTAAGACTGGGAACTTTCTCTGTATAATGAGCAATATAAATAATGGATGTACGAATGAGTGAAAGGATTGTTCTGTGCTCACTTACATCCTCTGAATTCTCTTGAGTGAATTATTTCCTGTCATCAGATAAATAAATCTTTAATGATAGTCCCCTATAGGTTCCTCCAGAGGATAAATGAGAAGCTGCTCAATTTTCATGGAATTCGGAGTTTCGTCCTTGTCATTTTCAATTTCAGACTCATACTTGCAATCATTGTCTGTCTGGTCCATCTCACTCAGTCATGGGCAGTGTCTCACTGAGATTCCCTACTGTTTGGAGAATTGCTACAGCCTTCTAAAATTCTTCCTTGGGATTTCTGTGAAGCATAGTTTGTATGGCCTACACAGTTAAAACTACCTGTCAGACTATGTCCAAGAGTCTGTAAGTGGAGGAAACAATTTACTGCTCTACTCAGTATGGTGTCACATAGAAACTCATCTTTATTAATGTAAATTTGATTCTGATTTCGCTTCAATGCACCATATAAAGTCTCTAACATGTAGTCATTTTTTTGTTATTTGTTTGATTGATTTTATAACATCTAAAACCTATTAAAGATAGTGTTAGTTCAAAGACCTAACAGAATCAAGCTAGGGCCAGAATTAGCCTACTGTCAGTGATTTGTCAATCCCTGATCCTGACCAACCCAAGGGATACAGCATTTTTGGCATTTAATTACATGTAAGTCCAGAGTTAGCATGAATGAATAAGTGTCTGAGATTCTGGAGGATGATGGTTGATGCTGAGCCTAGCTGAAGAGAATGTTCAGAGCACAAGATAGTACTTGCCTGAAAAAAACAAGAATCCATCAAAAGAAAATCGTTTTCAAAATGAAATCATGATTGAACGACAAACATCAGAATTTCAGTCCAAACAGATGTGCAGTAGGAAAAGGAAAATAAGAACCATGGACAGTTAATTATTTAAAACAAATGAAGTTGGGTGTCAGAGAAGATGCATAAAAAAGCTGAGGATGGAGGTTTAAGACCCAACATCAAGAAATGAGCCATATCTTACCGTGTTATTCTTCAAGTCCTTTCAGATTTATTTGGCACCTGTGCTATTACTGTTTATAATTATAATACTTTACAGAAATATAAAGCTGTGTTCTGAAGAATGTGAAGAAAGATAGATGAGGAAAGAAATAGAAGGAGGGAAGTAAGAAGTAAGACAGGTAAGAGCAGATATAGAGTCAAACCATCTAGGCCACAGGTATCCATGTATCTGCTAAAACATAGGATGTTCTATGAAATGTGTCTGGAAGATGATAACATTTGAATTGGTAGGGCATAGATCACCCCCATCAATATGATTGGGTATGGTTCAATCTTTTGAGAGCCCAGGCAGCAACAAAATAGTATGGGGAAAAGTAAATTCTTTCTCTCTGCTTGATCAAGAATTCTGTCTTCTCTTACCCGCAAACATCAATATCACTGTTCCTCAGGGAATCACACTTGAACTGGGCCTTCATCACAGCTTTGCTGAGCCTTCAGCTTGCAGATGTCTGTCTGTAGGACCTCTAGGGAGCCATAACCATGTAAGCTAATGCTATATAATGTTACTCCATAATGCCATACCTTCTCCTCTTTCTCATGGTGTATGCATTTCCTCAGAGTAGTGTGTGTGCATGTGTGTGTGTTTCTCCAAATATGTATAAAATCTCCAATTAATTCTCATTATTTGGAGAACACTAATTAATGCATAGATAAGAAAGAGATAAAAGTGAAATGAAAGAGTAAAATACTCCCTAAAATGATAGCACAATATCTTAAAGATGACAACTGACATTTGTCTTAAGCCCAAACACTAACTACCGCTTATATCTATTTCTTTTTCTTGCCACAAGGATCTGAAAACTTACTGTTTTACTGTTTTATATGCACCCACTACAAGGAGTACAGAAAATTTATACTATCTAATCATATTGCCTTCTCTGATAAATCAATAAAAGAGAAATATATGGTCTTGGGTAGGCTATGGCAGGCCTTGCCATGTGAAAGCAGAATGATTTAACCTCAGCATGGTGAGTAACTGTACTGTATTCCTGATATGTGTTGTCCTTCTGTATGTGTGTTGCTTTTATTGGTTAATGAATAAAGCTGCTTTCACCTATAGCAGAGCAGAATATAGCCAAACTGAAAGAGCTATATATAGAGAGTAGGCAGAGTCAAAGAGGCACCGTATAAATGCTGAAGGAGACAGATGCTGGAACTTTACCCAGTAAGCCACAACCATGTGGCGATATACAGATTAATGGAAGTGGGCTAATTGATGTAAGAGTTAGCCAGGAATATGCCTTAGCTAATAGACCAAGCAGTGTTTTAATTAATATAATTTCTGTATGATCATTTTAGGTCTGGGCAGCCAGGAAATGAACAAACTGCCTCTGCCTACATATCCCCTTATTCTGAAATTGTTAGACACATGACAGACATTCTAAACCATGTATATATGTAATTGACTGAAATCTTTTGGTGAATGGACATTAGTAAATACCTGTCCATTAAATGAAAAATAGAAATGAATGCACAAGAAACATACTACACTTCTAAGGTATTCAGTGGAAAGGAACCTGGATCTTGACAGTAGCAGTCCTTAGCTAAGCAAATCATATGTTATTAGATTAAATTCTTTTTAAATGATTACTTAAAAGCTTTGTTGCATTAGGATAAAACATTCACAGTGTAGATACCTGACAAAGGGATTATGTCCAGATTACCTGAATAATTCTTGGAAGTCAGTACTAAAAGGTTAAAACATTTTTAGTAGGTAAAAGTTTGAGTGCACACCTACAAGAAGGGGTGTGTGTGTGTGTGTGTGTGTGAGAGAGAGAGAGAGAGAGAGAGAGAGAGAGAGAGAGAGAGAGAGAGAGAGAGATCAGGAAATACAAATTAAGGTGCTCAGTGCCATTAGTCACTGGAGAAATGCATACAAAGAACACAGTGAGATCTATCATACATCCAAGGTGACAATTCTCCATTTTGTCTAGGATGTAGAAAAAAGTAGGACCTTCCATTGCTGGTGGGGCTGTGGAGAAGTATAACCACTTTAGAGAAGTTTTGTAGACATAGCATGCAGCCCAGTTCTACTTTAAAGCATCTCTTCAGAAAGAAAATGAAAATGTATGTCTGCAGGAAACCATGGACAGTTTTATCCATAATCTTGAACCACCTGGAAAGAAATAAAAGCCATCACAAGCAAATGGATAATCAAATTATGACATATCCTCACCATAAAGTCTTCTCAGCAAGGAAAAGATTACTGTACTTGGCAGCATAGGAGGATCTCAGAAACACTATAGAGTGAGATCAAAACAGACACACAGAAGCATACACAGGCGAACTCAATTCTAAAATAAAATTACAGGGACAGAAAACAGATCAACGATTGCCTCAGGGGTAGTGATAAGAAAACAGAAAGGTTTGGGGTGACACAGGAGGCCAGAGGTTAGAGATATCGAAAGTGTTCTGAATCTTGACTGTGGTGATAGACTACACGAAATATATGTTTTCTGAAACTCATCAAAACGTGTAGGCTTTGAATTATTTTACTGTGTGTAAACCACAGCCAGATAAGCTCATAAAAGTAACTAGTGCCTCACCACATGCGTGTAAGCAGCAGAGCCAAAGACTGGAAGATTGAAACAATGAGACTCCGTCATCCTTTCTGTCCTAAGTTGTTTTCTCTGAGTTTTGGTTGCAGCGCCAATAAAGTCTAAAAACATGGGTGATACCAGAGTGAATAAAAGCGTTTGTGCCGAAGTCTAGAGAATGCTTTTATGTTTCTGACCCATATTACTTCAGCTTTTCTGTTCCAGAAAGCCATGATTCCATCAGCATCTCTCACCAACACCTGCCAAGAAGTACTGGAGGGCTTGATGTTTACCCCATTATAACTAAGTAGCTTGCCATAATTTCATGCATGTATCCAGAAACCATGACTCCACTTAAGACACAAGTATGTCATTGCTCAGTACTGTAGACAGCAGAGCTTCCCCCATGTTGCTGTCTCCTCTAGTTCCAAAGTAATATGGAGAGGCCCTGTAACACTGGGGTGTGTTACAGCTGCAGGAATTATGAACCCAAATCTTTTATGCTAGGCAGTCAGCAGACCTACTTATCCCCTGCCCTAGAAGGAGTACTACATCCTTCAAGGCTGTTTGCTCTACAAATATTCTTGAAAAGATAGTTCAGAGAAGACAATTTGTACCTCTTCTCACAGATATGCAGAAAGACAAGAAAACAATAGAGAATTCTCTCTCTCTCTTAAAAACATTTTATTGATAAGAGGGAGAGAAAAAGAAAGAGAGAGAAATGCTACTGGATTCATCTTCCTTCTTGTTATTACTTTGTTTGCATTTTATTATTGTCTTGGTCTCTTCCTCAAGCGCCTGAAATACCAACTGACTCAATATGAGGTCAAGAAAATACTTGTTCAACAAACGCGTCTCTCAAAATCTCACCGATCCTTCAGTGCCCAGCTTAAATCACCTATCATTAGAAGACTCAGACTAAATCTGCAATTGAAATTTACTATTTGGGCTTTTATAATGTTTCTTATAATATAGCATAAGCCTTGTCCCAGAATTTTTTATATGTAGTTCCTTGTATGTATGTTTCTCGGGCTAGATTGAAAACTGCTTGAAGAATGGGAACTTGTTGGAAGGCCTTGCTGGTCAGAGGTTTCAGTCTATCATGGCCTGACAGCTTTTTCCAAAGCTCGATGATGTGGAGACTCCCTCCCCTCCAACAAGACTTCCTGCTCTCTACCTGCCCTTATCTAGAGAATATCCGTGAGCCCGGAGGACAGACCTTATCCAAAAGCTGTCTCTAAGTCAGAAGCCTGATTTATCTCTAGGGTGGTCCTTGGCATAGTGTCCTGCTAGAAGCCTCCCCTGCTGCACATCTGGTAACTAAGACTTATACTAAGAGCTTTGCTGTAAGTCTCTGCTGCCACTTATGAAGCCTTATGAAAGGACTGTGCCACTTAACAAATTAGGGTTTGTCCCCAGATTCCCCAATCCTGTGTGTTTCCTATGCTCTGGAATAAAGCCGGCTGTCATCTCCCAGAAGCTGTCTCCATAGCCACACCAAATATGCCATAATCCAAACCCTGTTCCCTGCTTGTGCTCCCTCCACCCTCATGGACCAACTCACCGATGATCCTGAGGAAGAAGCGGAACCGCAGAAGCGAAGACGAGAATGCGGTGGTGAGAAACGTGCGTATAAGCTTTGAGGCAGTCGCTCTGAAGCTCAGGCAGCATGCCCAGGTACCTTTCTCAGCCCTGTCCAGCCTTGAGGCCTCAGAATCCACTAAGGCAGCTTTCATATTTGCTCAGTTAAAGTAAATCACTTCGCAGAGTACCTTAGACCCATGTACTTAGAAGCTTGTAGTTCTTCTTACCCTAGAGGTACGCATTCTACCCCTGTGTACTCTGCTTTGGGCCATAGAGCCTGGCATTTATAAGATGTATGAAGAGGCACACTTGTCTCTAGTGACTGATTGGGTATGTTGTTGGGAACACACAACATTCCAGCTCCAGCAGGAGCTGGCAGGGCATGAGGAAAATGAGTTCAAGGTATTTCTTCACTATCTCCCTCCCTGAGGTCACTTGCTTCTATTGTCCTTTCTTCGCTTCCCTGTACAGTTACTCCCTGCAGAGCCTCCCAGTTGTTTCCAAGGCCTGCTCACTTGTGTCCAATGAGTCCTGAATCACTACAACTGCCTCTGGCATGAATTCACGTGTTTCTTGTTTTCCACAACTCCGCTTGTGCTTTTAGACACAGCTTATTTACTAAACCTCTTTCAGTCATCTCATTGAGTCTTCCTTTCGTTTTCTACTTACCTGTAAATCATTTAATACTGGACCTCAACTGATTTTTTTTTTAATAAAATACCATTTAAAACTGCATAAAAGGGTTATTTTTAAAGTAAACGACAACTGTATGATGTTTTATTGATTTTAAGAAAATGAATTTCATTCCCATGGATCGTGGTACTGCAAACTGGGGAAGTGATAAGATTGAACAGCAGGGGAACTTACGGGAAGACCGATGACATGCTAACAGAGGATGCTGTTAAAGGGTAGGGATGTTTTTTTAAATTAAATTGATGTCATGGATGCAGCAAATCTATCCATCAAAATGAAAAGGCTCAGCTGAGAGATTGCATAAGTCCAGGCACATAGAGCCCTGATGACGATGCCACCTTCACAGACATCCAATAAATGGCACAGGCATTACCAAAAAATATTAGTACAAAAAAGATTATACAGAGCCTTAGAATAACTCTGAGAATTATTAAAGTATAAAAGACATAAAATAGTCTGAAAT
Source organism: Arvicola amphibius (assembly GCF_903992535.2). Lineage (NCBI taxonomy): Eukaryota > Metazoa > Chordata > Mammalia > Rodentia > Cricetidae > Arvicola > Arvicola amphibius. The sequence continues at coordinate 89,230,218 of NC_052057.2, forward strand.
CTAAGGGATGATTAGTCAAAAATTATTTTAATTATTTTAATAATTAGAATGTGAGTACAAATAGTCTTAATTCAAAGTGGCATGACTGGTCCCGGCTAGGAAATTGAAGGCTTTAATTGAATCAAAGTAGGCTATGGTTGATATACTGTTTCATCTGATAAACTCAATTACTGAATGAGGAGGAGTACATTGATTAGAAGTCAGTTTTAACACCAGTTTTATGCTTTGGCCATTACAAACAGAAAGACAGACTGGTAATGGAAATACCACTAACTAAATTCATAGCACCTTAATGAGCCAAGGGAATTTTGGATAATAAGTTTGATTTGATACAAGATTTTGCTTTAGAGTTTTCTAATACTGATATTAAAAATATATTTGAATAAAATGATGCAAGACAGTCCTTTAACCCTTTGTTCACTATGACTAATGGCCTAAAGAAATAATGAGTTCCTCTTCAGTTTTAAACTCAGTTGTAAGACACAGGTAAGCACATAACTGAATCCTTGTGCCATTCGTTTTATGCAGAGTACCAAATAATTAACACAAAGGCTGCATAATCCAGATCTGACACCCCACTGCTGAACTCCTCTTTCCTAGCTGCAGCAGATGATACATAGGTTTTCTGTGTGCTATCACACTCTATTGTCTTAGCACTTCTGCTGTTAATTGCAGTAGAACCCAATTGAGGGGTCAACAACTTGCAATAGATGTGAATACCCTTATTCTCAGTCTGGCAAAGTATCCTTAATGGTGGGAAAAATAAATGAGAAAGATTTTAAATCTGAGACAGAAAGCCACAGGGCTGAGTAAACCCCCCCCCCCCCCCAAGAGTAAATTATCTTCCTAGGAGTTCTGACTGCACAAGCCTGACATGGTCCCGCAAGGCCTGTGAGCCACCTAGTAGGCATGCAGAAAGTCTGCATCAACATTGCTTTCTTTTTCTCAGTGGCTACCTGCCATGTCCCTGGGAACACCTTAGCATCTCTCTTTCCTACTGGATATTTGAAAAATAGAGAAAATATTATCATATTAAATAGACTACAACCTGGGACACAAAACAAATATTACAAATTTAAAAAGACTGAAAATGCTCATTGTAGCCTACATGACTACAACACCATAACTCTTAAAATTGACAGCAATAAAACGTCTAATAGATACGCATACTCATGGAGAGTAAGCAGCTCATTACTAAACAAAGAATGGGTCAAAGAAGAAATCAAGAAAGAAAAAAAATCCTGAAACCAAATGAAAATGAAAAAGACCAACACAAAACCTCTGGGACACATTGAAAGCCATCCTACAAGGGAATTTACAACTCTAAGTGCCTACATTAAAATTCAGAAAGAACACAAATAAATGACTTAGCAGTATACATCAAAAAGTTGGAAAAACCAAATCAAATCCCTATCCAATTAATGGCAAGAAATAATAAAACTCAGAACAGAAATCATTGAGATAAAACAAAGAAACTAATACAAAAAAATCAACAAATTTAAGAGCTGGTTCTTTGAGAAGATAAACAAAATTGATAGACCCTCGGCTCAACTAATCAAAAGAAAGGCAGAGAAGAGTCAAATTGACAGAACCAGAAATGAAGAAGGAAACATTATAACAGACACCAAAGAAATTTAGAGTAGTATAAGGGAATATTTTAAAAACCTTTACTCTGTGAAGCTGGAAAATATAAAAGAAGTGAATGATTTTCTAGATTCAGCCAAAACACCAAAATAAAACCAAGAAGTCAATAATATAAAGAGACATATAACAAATGAAGAGATTGGAAGAGTAATGAAAAGTCTTCCAGCTTAAAAAAAAAAACAGAAACAAAAACAATAAAACCAAACAAATAAAAAACTCAAGTAGCACTCTCAACTTGTTCTGTGAAGCCAATATCACTTTAATACTGATACCAGATAAAGACACACACACACACACACACAAACCTACAGGCCAAAAAAACACTAAAAAAATCAATAATATAGGTTCAAACAGAATTAAAACATGCATCAAAAAGATTATGCAGCAAGACCAAGTTACCTTTGCCCCCTAAATGGAGAGCATATGCAAGTCAATAATTAAAAAGTTAACCAAAAACAAAAAAACTTAAATTATCTTAAAATAAAAAAATCACATGTTTATCTTAATAAATACTGAAAAGATTTTGGCCAAATTCCAAATGCCTTCATGATAAAAGTCCTAGAGAATATAAGTATAGAGAGAACCTACCTCAACACAAAAAAAGCCATATATAAGAAATGTACATCCAAGCTGGGTGGTGGTGGCGCACGCCTTTAATCCCAGCAACTCGGGAGGCAGAGGCAGGCGGATCTCTGAGTTCGAGGCCAGCCTGGTCTACAAGAGCTAGTTCCAGGACAGGCTCTAGAAACTATAGGGAAACCCTGTCTCGAAAAAACCAAAAAGAAAAAGAAATGTACATCCAACATCATCCTAAATGGAGAAAAGCTTATAACAGTTCCAGTAAAGTCAGAAACTAAATGTTCACTATACCTACTTTTTCCTTCTTTATTGCCAGATGATATGATACTATGTATTAAATATCCCCAAAATTCTATCTGAAACAAATATATGTGTGTATACATATGTGTATATATGTATATGTGTGCATATATATATATATATATATATATATATATATATATCAATGTGGCAGGATACAGAATCAACTTGAACAAATCAATAATTTTCCTATACATCAGCAACAAACACACAGGAAAGGAGATCACAGATACATTCCCATTCACAGTGCCCCAAAGAAAATAAAATACCCAGGAATAAGCCTATTCAAGGAAATGAAGATTTGAAACCTCTAAAGAGATAAAGACACTAGAAAATGGAAAGACATTTTGTGCTCCTATATTAGTAGAATTAACATTGTGAAAATGGCCATTATACCAAAAGCTATTTACAGATTCAATACAGTTCTAATCAAAATCTCCATCTCAGTCTTCACAGAAATATTTTAAAATTCTTATGGAACCACAAAAGAGTCCAGGGAGCCAAACAGTTCTGAGCAAACAGAACAATGCTGATGGTACTGTTATCCCAGATCTTAGCTGTACTATAGAGTCACAGTAGTGAACACATGGCCCTGGCACAAAAAACAAACGAACAAACAAAACCAGACATGTAGACCAATGGAGCAAAATCAAAGGTCCAGACATGAGAGCATGTAACTTCAACTACTTAATATTTGAAAAAGAGACCACAAAAAGCATATGCTAGAGAAAGTAAAACTTCAACAAATGGTGCTGGGAAAAACTGAATGTTCACATGGCAAAAAAATAAAATTAGACTCCTATCTAGCACGTTGCACAAAAACAAATTCCAAATAAATTAAAGATCTAAAAGTGAAACCTGAGATACTGCAACTTCTAGAAGCAAATATAGGCAGCACCTACATGATGTAGGTGCAGCAAAGGACTTTCTGATTAGGGCTCCATTTGCCAAATAATTAAAGCCAACAATTGTCAAGTGGGCCTCCTAAAGCTGGAAAGGCTTCTGTACCGCTAAAGAAACAGCCAGATGACAAGCATCCCCACAGGGCGGCAGAGAATCTCTGCCAGCTAAACATCTGACAGAGGATTAATATCCAGAATATAAAAAGAACTCAAAAACAAAGAGTCAAAACACTAATCAACAACCAAAATAACCCGTTTGAAAAATTAGCCTGGGATCTGAATCGAGAATAGCAAAAGAAAAGCTAAGAAATAGCTTTTGCAAAAATGTTCCTAACCTTTATAATTAGGGAAGTGCAAATCAAAACAACTTTGAAATCTCATCTCGTGCCAGTCAAGATGTCAAGGATCAGCGGAACAACTGACAGCAAATGCTGGAAAGGGTGGCAGAAGGGAGAACCCTCATTCACAGTTATTGATATTGCAAACTGATGCAGCCACTATGGAAATCAGTGTGACACATTCTCAAAAAGATAAAAATAAATCTGTCATCCAGCCCAGCTATACCACTTCTTGCCATATGCCCAAAGGATTTGACATCCATTCTACTGGTTCTTGCTCAGCCATGTTTATTTTTGCTGTATTCACAATAGGTTAAAAAAAAAAGGTGAGGAGAAACAACCTAAATGTCCTACAGCCAAATGGATGGAAAATGAAAATGTGGTACACATATACCATGGAAATCTTTCAAATTTAAAGATAAAGGAAATCATGAACCTTGCAGGTAAATTAATGGAACTGGAAAGGATCATAATGAGTGAGTGACACAGACCCACTTTGACAAAGGTGGCTTGTTCTCTCCTTGGAGGTTTCTAAGCTCCAAAACATCAGATGTGTGTGCATGGCCTGTAGTAACTATAGAAACCAGGAAGGTAAGATGAGACCATTGGCAGGACAGGCAGATTGGGAAACAACAGAGAAAGGAACAGCAGGGTTGAGGGAAATGGCAAGGAGGGACTTCTTTTGGGGCTGGGGCTGGGGGGGGGGGACAAAAATAAACACAGACTAATGTGGAAGGAGGTAAATGGGAATGAAGGATACAGGTGATCCAATGGGGAAATGTGGAAAAGGGGGCTCTTAGGGAAAGGGAACGAGGCAAACACAAAAGAAGTGGGGAGAAGGGAAAGGCGAGTAACAGGATACGAGTGGGCTAATGGGTAAATGCAGACAAGGAGGCCCTTTGTGGAAGAAGGAGGTAGATAAATACAGAAGGAGGAGGAATATGGGTACAATATAATAAGGATGTCTGAAAAAAGAAAGCCAGAAGAAATCATACTATTAACGACTTACCTTAAAACCTTGTAATACACATAATTCCTTTAATAAATATGCATATGCATACATGCACACACATATACATTTAATGAACTTTTCTCACCTGGGCTGGCAATGATCTCTCCAAGAGCTAAAGCTCACCTAACAAAACTCCAATAATCAGTATCAGACATGAGAAGAGTTCAGCCTATTGCTGCTGCCCTCAGTTACCTCTGCAAGGTAAAAGGTAAGTCCTTACTGTTGAAGTTACACACACTTCAGACACAGGGCCCAGAGACCCATGAGCTGGAACTTACATGAATGCCCTCCCTTGAGAACTAGCTTTCATGGCCCCAGACATCTTCGTGTGAGCTTCCAAAGGAGGGAGATAACTAGCAGCCCTGCACAGCTATGATTCCTATGAAGTATATGGACACCCAGCGTGACTTGGTACTCCTGAGGATGCACAGTAGTGCCACACATACCTTGGTGGTTACCAATTGTTTTCTAATTTGACCTAAGACCTGCTCAACAAAAGAGAAACTGTGCTGAGTACTGGAAACCCAGCTAACTACTCAGTGCTAGTGAAGTCCTGGTTGTTGGAGGAGAATCTGCAACTTCAAATTGACTAAACCAGCATGTTCCCTAACAACGATCTATTAACATTGTCTTTCTACACATAGATACATATAGTCTTCACCTATCATCAAAGAAGGTTCTCCACAAACAGATGGATACCATTATTAAAAAAAAAAAAAAAAAAAAAAAAAAAAAAAAAGCCCTACAACCAATCAAAATGCAGAGTCATGGAGCCCAGTCCCAAAACACTCCTGAAACTAAGGCTCAGGAACAGTGATGAAGGTGGGGGGCTGGGCAAAGGATAGTTAGAGGCAGCAGATGTGTGAGTTTGCTGTGCGATTTTGTCTCCTTGCAATATCAGAAGCTACACACATAAAGCCTCACCAGCGTAAGTGTCCAAACATGAGCTGAACGAGAATGACACCAATGAACATGCCAAACCGAATGGAGAAAAGCCTTACACCTACACAAAAGCCGCAGCCCTACCCAAAGAACTCTATGCAACTGAGAAAAGTAAGAATAGGGGAGATAGTCCTCCCTAGGGACGAGCACACCGACTGGCTATCCAGTGCCAAACATTCAACCCCGAAAATACACACACAGACAGCGTTACACGGACTAAACAATCTTTATTTGGTAATATTTATATGCCATAGCAGTTTAAAAAAAAAAAAGGTCATGAATTTGAAGGAGACTGGCGAGGAGCATATGAGAGGAGTTTGGCAGGGACAAAAATCTGTAATTATATTATGATGTCAATAGGAAAAATATAAATACACACAAACACTAAAACGTATGAAAATTTGAAACAAAAGGTGGAGAAATAAGCAGAGAAGAGCTGTTGTCTAGCAAAGAGCAGAAGGCTCCGAGCTGGTAAGAACACCCATCACATCTCAGTGGTGTGTGACTTAGATCCAAAACGAAGGCCATCTTGGTCAGAGAGGAGCCTACAGCAACCCAGGCTAACCCGAATGAGGGAAACACCTTGCATTTGCGTTATCTCTTGATTCAGCTTTGTGCCCTACACCTCTAGCGTCCTCACATTGACCAATGAATTGAATGTTTCCATTGGCTCTTCCTTACCAGTCTCCCCCTCTGTCTGGCTCGGTATCCTGGTAGAAATCCACTGTATAAAAGTTCAGGGTTCAACTTATTATGTTTTTCCCTTTACTTATCCACTTTATAACCTTCATTATAAAGTCTTGAATGAAGACATTTTACTAAATTTCTAATAAGCCAGTAGAACAGAACATATAAGGATGGATTCAGTCTTTACAGAAAATCTACCAAATGTCAGCCTGTTCTATATCTATTTAATCATTTATTCATTTATTCATTCCAAACTATTTTGCTAATGCCTTCTCAGATCTAGGTACTGTGCCAGGTGCAAGGTGCAGCACAATTAATAAAAACCCAGACACAGATATTGGGGTTCAACCTGAAGGTCAGAAAAGCAAAAAAGTCAGCCACTGGCTCTACCTCAGTCTGAAATGGCGATCCTGACTCCAGGAATCCTCAGAAAGAGACTGTGTCTGAGAGCTGTCTCCTCCCATCTTATATTCCTCTTAGGGCTGGGATTAAAGGTGTGCACCATCTGGTTTCGATGGCAAACTAGTGTGGCTACTGGGATTAAAGGTGTGTGCTACCACTGCCTGGTCTGTAAGGCTGACCAGTGGGGCTGTTTTACTCTCTGGTCTTCAGGCAAAGCTTAATTTATTAAAATACAAATGAAACATCGCTACAGCAGGGGATTTGAAGGAACGGTGTAATCTGACGTTTAACCTAGATCAGTGGGCTGGATATCACGATTCGATACCTTGAAGATGGGAATGCCAGCATGGGTAGCACAAACGCGGGAATTTTACAGCTTCGACATTTAAAATATGGCACTTTCAAAACTTGGTGGCAGAATTCCTTGTGAACAAATGTGTTCCAAGTTTGTCTGGGCTCAAGGCACAATGTTGCCTGTGAGCTTCCTAGTCTTATTTCTGCACGCTAGAGGCACCCTTGTTTTGAAACTGGTTGAAAGAACAATAAACAACACCCCTTCATAGCAAAAAGCTGTTCCTTCTACCTGAGCAGTCTCCAAGGCCCTTGGAATGTGGTGTCTTCTTTTGTCTGCTGTGTGCTGTGATGCTTTTATTTCTTAAAGACTTATGAGGGGGAGTGGCAACAAGAAAATGCTTAAAAATAGATATAAATAAATAAAACGCTAAATTGTGCTCTAGTTTGCGCTGTGGATCAGAGGAAGCCTTGTAAAGAAATGTACATTTTCCTTTGAACTGCTCTTGTAAGAGCCCTGTAAGTAGTGACTCCTGAGCAAAGGGGAGAGATTTTAGTCATAGTTTCTCCTTTTATTAGATTATTAGACTTTCATCGTTTATATCTAATCACTTAAGACAAGTATGGCCCTATTTCCAAAGTGTTGGCTAAACCCTTCCTGGGCAGAGGGCCCTCTGCAAGCAGGCACAGGCAGGAGGACCTTTCCTCTGGGAGCCTTCATCTCACTGTGGGGATGGCAAGCTTGACACACAGAGCATCCCAGCCTCTATCACAGAAGGTCACCAAGCACATAATTCATCATGCTGTTTTGACAGAATACCCTTAGTCTTGCTGAGAGGAGATATTGGGTCATTAAGTGTTTCAGCACAGATGAGGAAGAATCAGATTATATACGAGTCAAATTATTTTTCTCTTGGTCATAAGGGATATTAGTGTGAAAGTGGACACGCTAGAGGCTGCACCAGAATTGTTTTCCCTGGACACCTTGAAGGAGAAAAGCTTACCCTGCCACCCAGAGAGATGCAAAGAGCTTGGGGTGAACTGCTTAGCCCTCAAACTTGATCCCAGCTTCGGACTTATACTAAGCTTTTATTGGATACTCATTTCAAAGTACTTTTTGGAAAGTGCTTTGCACAGTATTAAGGGACACAAATTGTTGATTGTTTGCCCACAGTTAGCATACCTTGGGGATGAGGTCAATAAAACTAGGGGCACTATCTACTGAAGAGAAATTGCTACATACATTTCCAGTTTCTGTGAGCCGCCACCCCTAGGACAATTGGTTTCTATAAAAAATAAAGTTAAGGGGCAAAAACAAGAAGAAAAGATCTTTTAGCTGGTGACCCCATTTCATCCCCGCAGCCACAAAACAAAACAAAACACACTCAGCATTTCTATAGACTTAAGCAAATGTTTGAATTGCCATTAATTAATCACACCGTGTGACAGATATGACAATAAACCAATAGAATTGGAAAGCTTACTTGGTGAAAACTAATAAAAGCAAAGAATAATCCTTTAACATAGAGAGCTGTGAACACTCAGCACAACATAAATTCTGGGAAAGCAGACATGATGTTGTCAGTGCTGTTAACATTGTTAGTTGCTCTTATTACCACATTTTTTTAAAGAGCATGATTTAAAAAAAAAAAAAGACATGTATCACCATAAAAGCTTGTCTTGAGAATCTAAAATGTAGTTGGAGGGAAAAAGAAAAATTCAGGCTTTCATGATTTCATTTAGCTCTGCTAACTCCATGTTCCCTATAATTAAAAGGCCAAAAGAATTTTTACATTTACAGAAAAGGAAGACAAATTAGAAAGCTGAGGAGAAATAAATAACATCCAAGTCGGTGATTATCACAAAATGCAGAGACTTCCAATTAATGCAATCGCAGTTTAATTAAAACCGAGGTTTTATTTGTCCAGATCCCAGGAAGCTAGTGATCTGCATTTGTGTTATAGGGGGAGCAAACACTTTGCTCACCTCTAGCTGTTATTACCAAGTAACTCAATAATGATTTCTTGGGACTAAGCTAAGCCTCAATCGATCACAAAATTTATCACCTCACAGTAGAATGACCGCTACTTGAATCTCCTTAGGTTTCTTTGACTTCTTTATTCACAAGGCATTCTTATTCCAGGAGGCCCAATGTGAATATCAAAAGGTCAGCACCTTCTGCATTATATATCACAGGCCAAATGAGCAGAAGCATGGCATTGCATTTGCTCTAAGAAGGCTAAAATGAGGTTAGGAAAACATATTCACATTTATAAAGATGTATTTATTTTATATGAGTGTACACCTGCAAGCATGTGTGTGTGTGTGTGTGTGTGTGTGTGTGTGTGTGTTCGTTCCTGGTGCTCTCAAATGCCAGAACAGGGACTTGGATGCGCTGCAACTGGAGTTGCAGATGTTCTGAACTACCATATGAGTGCTGGGAACTGAACCTTGGTCCTCTGCAAGAGCAGCCAGTGCCCCTAACTACTGAACCGTTTCTCCAGCCTTTCACCTCACATCTTCTCTCCCACAAGAGGCTTTAGGCAGTCTTGCTGCGTCTAGCCTACACTACCATCCTCAAATCTCCCTGGCCATTCCAGTCTGATCAATCCTCAAAAAGTAAAATTAAAATTAAAAAAAATAAATAAAACCCTTGATTATGATGTTCTCCCCAGGAGTACCAAATCCAGTTTCACAGAACACATACAATATGGTCATAACTGTGTAAATCCTTTATCCAACCTTACCCAGAACGTTCATAATGACCTTGGTTTAAGCCATGGTCCCCACCTGGCCATCGCCACTGTCCTTTGTGTAGGTATATTCGACATGAACTTCAAATTCTTCATCTACACAAAAATTGCCAGAGCACCCTGTCCCCGAGCTTTCTTCTACTTTCCCGTTCATGGGACTTTCTGTTTTGGCAAAGATTTCTTTGAGAAATCTATATACCAGTTCTGGGCACTTGCTTCCTATGTGGAGACCTGGGTTTATATTCTCGGTGTTATTACTCCAGCACTGTGTCCTCTGTATAGTAGCATCAACAAATATAAGGCATGGTGGATGGTAATAAAAGTGGTAAGAAATTTATGATTTATATCTAAAAACACTCCCAATATGTTGACATGTGAAATCAGACATTTAATTTTATTTATATCTAGTTTTTTCCAAATACAGTGTATCTTCTCTGAGTTTGGAGCATGACCGCTATTTTCTTTTATTCTAAAACATGCTTCCAGGCTTAATCTAATTAATTTGACATCACAGACACAAATATCTGCAAAATCAAATATAAATATCTATGCCACCACTAAAGGCTGTGAGTTAATTACTATTCTTTAACAATATTAGTGCACTGTTTTTGTATAGACACTTCATTTCTCAGTCTAACAGGCTATTTATTTAATTAATAGCTACTTCCCTATTAGGATCCATTAGTATCACAAGCTGTTTTTAGCTAGCCCTGATAAAAATAAATAAGGAGCACATGTGTTCACTGTACAATTCTTAATTGCCTTGCATTAACATTTTCTTGACAATTACAAGACTCTAATTGAGACCACAAGTCAAATATACAGATGCACAAATTGATATATAAGAATGTAACTTATAAATTTGATGTTTTATTTGGTTTAAGGTTTTTGCTTAAGTAAATAAACGTAAATAAATCAGTTTGCTTCTATAGCACTTTGTCTTTCAGAGACCAGTAATAATGAAATACATGAAGACACATTTGTGCTGGTTCCAGCTGTATTTCCAGGACTTCTGTGCTTTGGTCTTGGGCTGATTGTTTCTTTGATGAGTTCTCAAAAGAAGGTTTTGAATAATGAGTTGTTTTCAGCTATAATAAATCTCTGTGCTGTAATCATCCTTGCTTATATTTGTTACATATAGTACTTACAAAGAGGACATGGAAAGATGCCTCTGTGGCTAAAAGCGTATCTTTTTTTTTTTTCCGAGACAGGGTTTCTCTGCAGCTTTAGAGCCTGTTCTGGAGCTAGCTCTTGTAGACCAGGCTGGTCCTAAAAGCGTATCTTAACTCTTGTAGAGGACCAGGATTAGGTTCTGAGTACCCAAACTGGGAGGGCTAATAATCACCTGATCTTCAGCTCCAAAGAATCCAATGATTCAGGCCTCTCCAGACACCTGCATTCACATGCACACACACACACACACACACACAGAGAGAGAGAGAGAGAGACAGAGAGAGAGATAGAGAGAGAGAGAGAGAGAGATGTACGCACACTCACACACACAAAGACATGTATGAACACTCAAATACACAAATGCATACTTTTAAAATAATATGAATTTTTAAAGATCAAGAACCTACTGAAAAAGGAAGTTAAACAGCAGAAGGTAACATAAATAACGCTGAAGCCTACCTCATAAGCAACTAGGGCAAGTCATTGCCTGGACGTTGACCAGACTGTGAAAATGACAACCGAGACACAAGGAGGCATCTAGCATCATCCGCTCTGTTTCTTGCGTCATGTATGCTGCAAGGCTTGATTTTGCCTTGAAGAAAACAAAATAGACAAGCGTGAATAAACAAAGATAGTCTTTCTTGTTTTAATAACGTGGGACTTAAATCCAGCCCACATCAGGGCTCGGCCCACCTGCATTACACTCAGGACCAGACCATTTGATGAAATTATTGGATTATTAAAGAAGCTCTTCTCACCAGGCCATTCATCATTGTTTAGAGTTTTATATTGCATAGGCAAAATAAGTAGTCTCCTGAGAATGTTGCTACTCCGGTGCAGGAAGGTGCCTTCTGTCAACACCAAGACCTAGGCAACTTGTTCTGGAAGTCTCATATACAGAGACCTAAAAGACATAAATCTTAGGAGTGCCTTTTAGCTACACAACAGAGTTCATAAATCTGCTGTCTCAGCAGTCAAATCAAGATAGGTTTCCTAACAGTATTCTTACCATCTGGGTCAGCCAAAACCAGGAACTGTCTAATGCAGAAAGATGTGTACAACCACTGAATACCATCCTCTTCCCAGAGCTGCACAGCTGTGTGTGGGGATGCACGCACATCATCCATGCACATAATCAAGGTGTAAGTCAAAGGCTAGAGCACATAGTTAAATGATGGTACCATTGGCTTCCCACCCTTGTGTCAGAACCATGAGACAACCATCCATCAGCTGGGATGTCTGCAGGAAGAGTCACGTGGGAGGCTACAGTTAACTCTGATGACAGAACTTCTCCAAATGGTAGAAGTACTCACCACCAAGAATTTTGTCAAGGACCACTTGACAAGCTGCTTAAACCCTTCAGTTGTATCCTTCAAGGTAAAATGTCACACAGATGTTTTCAAACACTGGGCTATGAAGAATGGTATGGCTCATCCACATGGAAGTGTTTCTATCTGTTCAACTCAGAGTGATTCGATGGGATTCTTGGGAAAGCATTTTGCCCCACTGAGAGTTTGTGGAAATCATTAGAACATTACAGATTTGGATGGGTTTTTAAACAGATGTTCTGAAATCTCTTCCCAGGAAGTACAAGTAAACAGAATGAAACAGAGACTGCTCTTTGACGCAGTTAATATACTAAAGCTTTTACAGAAAAAGAGACATGATCTTCTCAAAGTCACTGAAACTTAGTGCCTTCTACTTGTATTTGCTAAATATATATGTTACTCTTTTTTTATTAATGTCTGCAAGTATGTCAAGCACTAATGCAGGCATGATAACAACATTGAGGAAGCAAAGAAAAGGCAACCCTTCATGGAAATGGACAAGAACATTAACTAATCCAAAGCAAAATATCTAATACTATAAGTAAAATAAACAAGCTAATGAGAACATGCTATTCTGAACTTAAATAATCTAATAGAAGCAATACATTTCATTGAGAGCAAAGTGTGTCCTGTTTATCCCAAGACTCCTGGGGTCCAGTGGTGGGCTTGGTACTTCTGAGGTATACAATAAATTTTAGAATTAATTCTAAATGAATTTTTAAAAATCAATTATCGGTATCTTTGGATAAAGAATTAGAAATTTACGAGAAAACTTAAAATCCAAAACATCAAAAATCAATGTACAACAAGCCAATAGCCAACACCAAGTTAAATAGAGAGAAACTCAAAGCAATTCCACTATAATCAGGAACAAGACAAGACTGTCCACTTTCTCTGTATCTATTCAATATGGTACTTAAAGTTCTAACTAGAGCAATAAGACAACTGAAAGGGGATACAAATTGGAAAGGAAGAATTCCAAGTATCATTATTCACAGATGATAAGATAGCATATATAAGAGATTCCCAAATATTCTACTAAGGAACTACAACTATCAGTTGTGGGAGCTTAGTACAATGGCAGGATACAAGAAGAACTCAAAAAAAAATCAGTAGCCTTCCTATATACAAATGATAAATTGGCCAAGAAAGAAACCAGGGAATCCACACCCTTCTCAATAGCCACAAATAGTATAAAATATCTTGGTGTAACTCTAACCAAGCAAGTGAAAGACCAGTATGACAAGTACTTCATGTCTTTGAAGAAATAAATTGGAGAAGATATCAGATGATGGAAAGATCGCCCATGCACGTGGATAAGTAGAATTAACATAGAAAAAATGGCTGTCTTACCAAAAGCAACCTATGGATTCAATGCAATTCCCATTAAAATCCCCCCAAAATTACTTACAGACCTTGAAAGAACAGTACTCAACTTCATATCTCAAAATAAAAATCCAGGATAGCTAAAACAATCCTGTACAATAAAACTACTTCTGGAGGTATTATCATTCCTGGTTTCAAACTGTTCTACAGAGCTTTAGTAATAACAAGTGCATGGTATTTGAATCAAATTGAAGACAGAGATTAATCAACATACCTATGGATACCTTATTTTCAACAAAGAGGCCAAAATTATACAGGGGATAAGAAGAAAGCATCTTCAACAGATGGCGCTGGTATAACTGGATGTTGGCATGTAGAAGAATCAAATAGATCCATATCTATTACCCTTCACAAAACTCCAGTCTCGGTGGATCAATGACCTCAACAAAAATCCAAATATGCTGAACCTGATAAAAGAGAAAGTGGGGAATAGTCTTGAATGCATTGGGATAGTAGACAACTTCCTAAATAAAACGCCAATAGTGCAAACACTAAGATCCACGATTAATAAATGGGACCTCATGAAACTGAAAAGTTTTTATAAGGCAACAGACACCATCAGTAGGACAAAACAGCAGCCTGCAGAATGTGAAAAGATCTTCATCAACCCCACATCTGACAGGGCTGATCTTCAAAATATATATATAAAAAAAAAACTCAAGAAACTAGACATCAAAAAAACAAATAATCCAAATTAAAAACGGGGTACAAATCTAAACAGAGAATTCTCAACAAAGGAATCTCAAATGGCCAAGAAACACTTATTTCAACATCCTCAGCCATCAGGGAAATGCAAATAAAAATGGCTCTGAGATTCCGTCTTACACCGGTCAGAATGGCCAATATCAAAAACACAAGTGACAGCTCATGCTGGATGTGGAGCAAGGGGAACACTTGCCCATTGCTGGAGGGAGTACAAATTTGTTCAGCCACTTTGGAAATCATATGGCGGATTCCAGAAAATTGGGAATTGATCTACCACTACCAGCTATACCACTCTTGGCCATATACACAAATGATACTCAATCATACCACAAAGATATTTGCTCAACTTGGTTCATTGCAGCTTTATTTATAATAGCAAGAACCTGGAAAAAGCCTAGATGTTCATCAACCAAACAAGAGAGAAGGAAAATATAGTACATTTGCAAAATGGAGTGTTACTCAGCTGTTAAAAATAATGGCATCATGAAATTAGAAGGAAAATGGATTGAACCAGAAAAAGTCATTCTGAGTGAGGTAACCCAGACCCAGAAAGATAAATGTGGTATGTACTCAGTTATAAGCAGATATTGGCTAGAAAGTAAAGGACAACCATGCTACAATCCCCAGTCCAAGAGAGGCTAGGCAACCAGGATGACTCAAGGAGG
This sequence comes from Arvicola amphibius, assembly GCF_903992535.2. Taxonomy (NCBI): domain Eukaryota; kingdom Metazoa; phylum Chordata; class Mammalia; order Rodentia; family Cricetidae; genus Arvicola; species Arvicola amphibius. The sequence continues at coordinate 89,245,325 of NC_052057.2, forward strand.
GACACTCAGATCTCCATGGGAAGATGAAGTAAAAGACATTTCGTGAGTGGACTTGGGGGCAAGTAGAAATGGGAACAAGAGGTATCAGGCTGTAGGGAGGTTGGAGGGGGAGAGTTCTGAAGGAGATAACTGGAAAGGGGAAGGGCGTTCAGGATCAGGTAGAAAGCCAGCACAAGGAAAACTCCCAGGTATCTACAAAGGTGACTTTAACTAAGACTCCTAGCCATTGCAGATAAGGAGCCTGAACTGGCCATCTCCTGTAACCAGGCAAGCCTTCAAGTGGAGAGATGGGAACCCAAACCCAGCCACATAGCCTTCTCAGCCAGCAGCAGGCCTCCATCTCCACCTCAAACATGCTGTTCTCCTGGAGTGTCACTTAAACTCAATCTAATTAAGCCAGGAAGACACATCAGGTCTGGGAGAAGACATGGCTGCCTGAGATCTAAGATCTGTGAATTCTAGTCTGGCCCCTCCTGCTGTCTCAGGACACATCATGTACCCTTTCAAAAGCCTCGAGTTTCCAGACGACATCATTAGTCTAGCTCACAAGATTGTTGTGAGAAATGATTTATGAAAATAGCGGCGTACAAGAGTTTTGCAGGATGAGATGCTAAACGTGCTGAATATCCGCACTCTGTCCAACTAATAAAGCTGCTGTTACTTGAAATGTCCTTAAGAATATAACTGCTTAATCAATGTGACACCAGCAGGCTGACAAATTAGCATGGAGCCACAGGCCAGAGACCTGAAAGAAATTAAATTAGTGCTTAACAGATATTGGACTGTGAGCAAGATGGCTTCTGGAAATTTAAAATACAATTCACGAAACTAGAACATAGCCCTTTGTGTCTTTGGGGCTAGGTGTGCTACAGCCTGGTCTGTTCCAGCAGACATATTCCTAGATTGTGAGCCAATCCGGGGGAGCCGATGCAAGCGTCTTAGGGAGTCCGTGAAAGCTTTAAATATGTCTGCAGGACAAACTTGCAAAATATGCTTCACAGCGGATTTGAAGAAATACTTTTCAAGTGAAAAAGCATTGCGGTTATTATTCTAAATAAATTTTTACTGTGTCATTAAAATGGGCACATTAATGGGAAGAGCAGCTCATTCTGATGGTCTGGCATCTTTCTCTGGTCCTATACAAGACGCTTACAGAGGTTGATAAAGGGCGCATGCCGGCAGCATCCACGCAGAGTACAGGAAGACAGACCGGCCAAGTTGTGCTGGACCTCGTTGTTCTGTTCTGTGTCTGCTTTGCTTGTTTCTCTTTTCTCTGTCTTTTTTCTTCCCACAGTCACAGTTGTGGTTGGGATACTTAGGACAGCTTTGTTGAAGGCAGTCCTTCAGTCTATCCTACCTTACGGCCTGAACAAATGAATAAGAGGCTTGTTTTCACCACCTCCTCCCATCTGTTAAGATAATATATCTTGCAAATAGAGCAACAGTCTAACATCCTAGGGCCAGCAGAACTTTTCCTTGATTTCTCCATGTTCCTTTGCTAGACCCAAGGATTTAGTCATGGTCCGACTCCCTTACCTTGTTTCCAGCCTGTCACTGTCTTGTCTCTCAGAGGCAGCTGAATGGCAGCTCCTGGCAGCCATCCAAACAGAAAGGGAATCAGTAGCTAAACCTAGGCATTTCCGATTCCACGGAGAATCAATAAGGTATTAATGGCTACAGAGGTTTTTAAATATTGTTCTAGACAGCCACTTCTGGGTTTGCTTTTTGGAGCACTTTGAATAAACTCGTGAATGGGACTCAGGAACACAAATTCCAAACCATGTTTTCTGAAGTCTGGAGATCATGGACATAAGCTGTGGACACTGAGAGTGGACCTCCTCTTCCCTGCTATTCTCTACATCAGTCGCGAGAAGAGCAAAATGTTTTTCATTTCCAGGCCTATGAGACAAGAAAAACTCTGGAGGAAAAGAGAGGCCAAGGGAGGGAGGCAAAGGGGGGGGGTGGTGGGGGAAGAAGAAAGGAAGAAAAAAGAAAGAGGAAGGGAGATAATTCTACCAGGGCTGGGTGTTTTCTCCAAGCGCGCTGTGGAAATCTCCATCCCTTCATCGATGTGAAACAATGATTGCTTTAACAGCTGTGACTCCAACATTGCTTCCTGGCATCTAAAAATACACCCTAGGCTACGATACAGACCAAAGATGAAACTTCCGTTTTCCCGAATGTTTTCCCTTCCTCTTCTTTATAACCAGCAAATGAAAACTTAATTCCTTGAGAAATGAGAAGCAAATCAAATCATGTAGGATCGGGGACCTGTCTACTAGAGTGCAGCCCATGAACAGAACAGATGCGTGATTTGAACTTGTCAGAACTAGAGAACACAGCACACTCACCCACACTGTCTGAAAGGAGCACATCAAGCATAGTTTGCTGCGGGGGTGGGGTGGGGAGGAGGGCAGGAACGTGAACATGTCTCCAGGGGATGCCGTTTATCTGCCACCTCTCTTCTAGCCTAAAAACAAGCCCAAACCAAATGAACGATCCCCAAAAGTTAGATAGTTGAATACTTGTTTCTGCTATTGTTTTCATACTAAACAGAAACATGAAAGACATCTTTCACTCAACAGCTACATCTAATTCAATATGAAGCTCATGAAGAGGGGTGCACAGGATGTGGTAAGAGGCCATTAAACGTGGGCACTAACAGTTCACAAGGCATCTGGTACCATTCCATCACCTAGAAATCTAAGAATCAAATTAACAGATTCAATTCTGCCAAAGTTATCAAATTATTTGTCAAAGGGATTTTCAAAGCAGGCTCCTTTCCAGCATCTGTTCTGCCCACCCAGCATAGATGCGAGATGACCATCTATTTGATTTGTTGAAACAGCGCATTACCAGCTGCTAGTCTAACTAAACACTGCTCCCACACTCATAAAAGACAACAGTTAATGAACCTGTCAACAGAAAACTTTAATAAACTGCACAAGTAAGTTCAGGTAGGGGTGGTTTAAATACTTGATTTGAATTGTAAACTACGTACATATTTTATGAATATGCTGAGTGTCCGAGGCCATCTATCCTACGTTAAGTGACTATCCAAGGACTCCAATGCAATAAGAAAATACAGAGGTCCTTTCTCCTTCCCTGTCCTCTCCCTCCTCCTCATTCCCCTCTTCCTCTTCATTTGGTCCTAAAAGGACAAGCAAGAAAGGTTACTCTGATGTTATAAAGCTTTTAGTCTGTTTCGGAAGTATTACTCCTTCTAGAAAATTTCATCATCTTGCCACGTCTGGATGGCCACCCTTCTTATGCTGTTGGGTTCCGATGACAAGCACTGACACAATCCACCGGGGAGGGCACTGAAATGAAAAGTCACCAGGACTTTATCTGACAGTATCTCTAAAGGACTCCGGAATCAATGAGTGCCAGTTTGTCTGAGATCAGTGGGAGTTACCCCAAATGAAAGCTGAAGATCCAATGTGAGTCAGTCACGTGGACTAAGCAGTGAGGGTGTGGCTGTGTCACTCAGATTGATGAGGGAACATCTGCCACGCGTGTGTCTGGAGTAGGGCAGGAAATCTTCCATCAGCCGTGCCCATATGCTGGGCATGTGTTCATCGCTGAGCAAAGTTTTTAAATTTAGCTCTTATTGGGTACAAGGTTTGCACTTTTCCCTTGTACGTGATTTTTTTTTTTTTTAAATCTACGCAATCTCTTCAGAATCTTGCTGACTCACTGCGGGTCCTTCGGAATGCTACCCTCTCAGAAGACTTAAGTTGGGTAGTCAAATGTCTACCACAAAAGCTATCATTAGTCTCTTAAAATAAAACCTGCTGCTCGGCCCAGAGTAGTTGCTTGTGATGCCTTCTCAGAAAACACCTTTCTTCTGTTCTTTTTCTAACCAGAAGCAAACTGGAGCTCATTTGAGAGGCTAACAACTGGAAAGAAAAAAGTCTGAAAGCAGTCTTCCCAGCAGGTTTGGGGCTAGATTCTGTTAGGGTTTCAGACGTGCCTGATTACAAAGTTGGTCAAAGAACAAGCCAGGTTTCAGTGCCGCTGCTATCAATCTGACGGTCTAGGAGTGTCTTCATACAGCCATGATTCCGGAGTCAGAGTCTGCTCTCGCTGGTTATCAATTCAGGCAATAAAGTCTCCCACAAATTGATTTCCACTGCTCCTTTTTCCACTGGCTGAGTGGTGAGTCAGTCATCACTGGGGTCATGCATCTGAGAACAGGGCTGAGAAATCCAATCTCTGTTAAGATCTGCTCTCCTGGAGGTGTGAGCACTTCTCTGACTTGATCATCCCTTTGCGTTGGGGTTACTATCATTGTTGGAATGTGGGTGAGCATGTTCTTATTTAGCATGTGTGTCAGTTACTTCTCTACTGCTATTGTGTGACTTGGACTAGAAAGTAGTCCTTCGGTGACAGGGCCCAAAGTGGGGAGAGGAACCAAGAAGTTAGGAGACCAAGAAGATAGAAGATGCATCTCTCATGTTCCCATCCCCACCCACCATCAGTCCACTCACAGAATCTCTTTTATTTCCCCTTCCCAGGGAGATCTGGGTGTGCCCCCATGAACCTTCCTTGTTTCCTAGTATCTCTGGGTCTATGGATTGTAGCATAGTTATTCTTTGTCTTACGAATATCCACTTATGACTGAGTACATACCGTGTCTATCTCTCTTGGTCTAGGTAATCTTACCCATTTGGGGGGTCAGATTAAAACCTGGCACAAAAGAATCTCCCATCTACAAGGATAAACCAGCTTAGACTCCTAGCAATAGCAGCTCTGTAGCTACTAGCCATCTCCTGTGACCAGATTGGTTCTTGGCCCAATTGTCATTAGACAGGTATCATCTAGCAACTGATGGAAACAGATGCAGACTCACAGGAAACATTAGGTGGTGTTCTGGGAATCTTGCAGAAAAGGAGAGGAGAAAGGATTGTAGAAGCCAGATGGGTCAAGACACCATAAGAAAACCCACAAAATCAACTAACCTGGGCTCATAGGGGCTCACAGAGACTGAACTGGCAACCAGGGAGCCTACACAGGGCTAACCTAGGCACTCTACATATATGTTATAGTTGTGTAGTTTGGCCCACTTGTGGGACTCCTAACAGTGGGAACAGGATCTGTCTTCCACTCTTTTGCAGTTTTGGGGAACGCTACTCCTCATACCAGGTTACCTTGCCTGCCTTAATACACGGGGAGTTGCTTATTCTTACTGCAATTTGATATGCCATGTTTTGATATTCATGGAAGACCTGCCTTTTCCTAAACAGAAATGAAGAAGGAGTGGACTGGGAGTTGGGAGCAGAGGTGGGATGGAGGGAGGGACTAGGAGGAAAGGAGGAAAGGAAAACTCTGACTGGGGTATAAATAAATAAGTACATTTATTTTAAAAAGAAAAAGAAAAAGAAGATTGGAAAGCTGGAGTCAGGAGATCTTACACAGCTCTGTTTTATGCCAAGCAAGTATATTAAGATGTGCAGCGTATTACATATTGTTTGCAGTGGCAAATGAACCCAGGTCTGCAAAAAGTTACTATCTAATGGGACAGAGTCATCACAAAGCTAATCGAGCAATGTTGCACAGGGGGAACAGCGTTTATCTCAATTGTCACAAACCAAGCAAGCACACAATATCCTTAGGACTGACAGCTACAGTCTCTCGGGGTGGGGGTGGTCAGGTTCCCAGGAGCAGAAACCTTAACTATCCAAGGCCCTGGCTCCTGCCCAGACCATTCTATGCCAGCTCTTTCCCTGGGCAAGGACACAGAGCTAGGTTCCCTTTGTCCTTTAATCTGTGCTTCTGAGAAACTCTTGGACTGGTCTGGCTGCCAACAGTGACAAAATGACATGCAAGGCAACTTTTAAAAATGAAGGGCTTATTTGGGCTTATACTTTCAGAGGGTTAGAGTCCATGACAGTCTAACCAAGAGATACCCTCTATTTCTCCTTCTCAGGAAGATCCATGCAACCCGCCTTGGACCCTCCTTGCTACCTAGCTTCTCTGGGTTTATGGATTGTAGCATAGTTATCCGTTACTTACAATTGAGTACATACCATGTTTTTCTTTCCGGGTCTGAGCTTCCTCACTCAGGATGATTCTTGCCTGCCTGGGAACACCTTTTAAAAGACATGCTACAGGCAGGGAGATGGCTCAGTCAGTAAATGTTTGCCATGCTCACCTAAGGAACTGAGATCAGATCCCCAGCGCCCACTAAATAGCTGTGCACAGTGACTGACGGTGTAAACCCAGGAAAAGGCACGAAGAGACAGAAACTCCCCAATGTTTGTTAGCCAGTCAGCGAGTCCAGGTTCAGTGAGAAGACACCTGGCATCAGCCTATGCCCTCCATGTAGCACACGTGCTCCTGTGTATGCATACTGACTCGCTCCACACACAGAAGACAAACCCACCAAAACTTCAAAGGCATCAGTGTGATTAGAACTGCTCCACTCCTGAGCGTGGAGGAGAGCAAAATAATTGGATGACAGAGGCATAACTGATTCATTTAGCAAATTCAGCCTGTAAAAAAAGTAAGTTAGAAATATCACACGGAAGCCGGGCGGTGGTGGTGCATGCTTTTAATCCCAGCACTCGGGAGGCAGAGGCAGGTGGATCTCTGTGAATTTGAGGCTAGCCTGGTCTACAACAGTTAGGTCTAGGATAGGTTCAATGGCTACAGTGAAACCCTGTCTCTAAAAACCAAAAAGAAAGGAAGGAAGGAAGGAGGGAGGGAGGGAGGGAGGGAGGGAGGGAGGAAAAAAGGAAGGAAAAAAGGAAGGAAGGAAATACCACATGGGATAACACACCTAAGAGCCACTACATGGCTCACTGGGAAACAAAGGTGAAGAAAACCCATCCCCAGAGAAATGGCTACTTCTATATTAGTCAGGGTTCTCTAGAGGCAAAGAACCAATAGAATGAATACATATTGCAATGGGGATATACATTACATGGTACAAACTGGGTAGTCCAATAACAGGAGCTCCCCACACACTGGGAAGGGTGAGACCCCATTAGGTATTCAATCCCTGAGACTGGATATCTCAGCATTCCCAACCTGGTGCTAGAGGCCTGGAGAATTCCTGAAGAGCCACGGGTCTTCAGTAAATCTGCAAGGCTGGGTTTCAGCATCATTAAGCAGAGACAGTGGAAGCAGCAAGATAGGGAACAGAGACAGCAAGCTAAAGCAGCCCTCTTCCCCTCCCCGAACACTTTTATATTTGAGCTGCTGAAGGAAGATGCTGCCTACCCTGCGGGAGGGTCTTCCCACTTTAGTTAATTCTTCTAGGAAATGCCCCTGAAGTTTAGCCTGGGGGCATACACATTAGCTAGCTGATCCAGATCCAATTAAACAGGCAACCAAGATTAGCCATGGCACTCCCCAGTAAGGTATACATAGGGATGTCATCCGTTGGGAAGACTAACCTTCTTTTTAACCTCGCTGATATAATCAGGGGTGCTGCAGTTGATCAAAAGATAGTAGGGGGAAACATTAGTGGGCTTTTGCCTGAGGCTGGCATCACCAAGAACTAACACTGGAAGTGGGAATTTTATACAACACCGATGCATGGATTTCTCTTAAAGCAGTAAGTTTATAAATTCAACCATTTTTGTAGAAAGCATGAAATGTCACATGATGCATTCTAGTGATTCCCATAGGACCCAGAAACATAGGTTATGGTCTTTCTGTGTCATTGGAAGATGAACATGCTCATTTCACCAGTCCTGGCCCTGGAACACGTGTGCATTCCTTTCGATAGAGGGATAAAGTGTGTCTTTCACACATCTTATTCCTCTGGGAGGAATTCAGGCAATGCCCCCAAACATTTCGTCTTATTTCATATGTGGTTAAGAAAAAAGTATTTTTTCTCTATAAAGGAGGAGCATAATCACCTCACAATGTCCTCATCCCTGTGGTCATCCTGTCGCCACCCCTACCAAACCTGGCCTTTTCTTCTTGTCCCCCTCCTGTCTCCAGTTGCACCGACTCGTCTCACTCCCTTTTTGATCCCGAATGGCTATCATGCCAACCCCTACTCCCCCTGCTTCATTTTCTACACTGCTGTCGCATTGAAGAGCTTTAGCCTTCAATTGTGAAATAATCTTAGGCAAGAGAGGTTGAAAAATCGGTTCAACATAAAAAACAGAGTTCCCATATACTATGCATCTAGATTGCCTTCCTATTAATCTCACAGGACTTAGAACAATTCCTGAAGAGCCTTTATTGCTCTGTTAATCATATATATTTGTGAGCTAAAATTCCAGCAGATTAATCCCTACATCTATCACTTCATTTATTTTTTAAAAGTTTTTAATTTTTTCCACTTATTTTAAGTGACGTTTTAAATTAATTTTAGTAAGTCTGCTATGCACTCTATCTCAACACGCATTCCTCCTAACAGGAACTTTGGGCCAGTTGCTTAGCAGGCCCTGGTTTTCTACCCCAGCCCACCTCAGCCTCTGGCAAGGTATCAACCACCTTCTACTCCTCTGAGGTCAATTGTGTTCAACTGCAAATAAAAGTGAGATCACACAGTGTTTGTCTTCATGTGCCTAGCATTCATTCGAGATAACGGCCTCCAGGTTTTTCCAAGATGTAAGCTTCTCTTTAAAGGTTGAATAGTACTTCTTGTGTGTCTGTGAGTGTATGTGTGAGTAACAACAGAATATAGGCAATCAAAGAAAAAAATGTGCTAGCCACATGTTAACCATTGATTCAGTCATGAACACAGGGTGATTCAATATCATTATATGTACATTTTTAATTAATTCTTTGAGAATTCTATATGGCATGTAAATTTATGCAACATATAAATTGCACTGAGCTTCCTTCCCCCAGCACTTCCCAGATCCACCCCCTTTCCTTCCCACACAACTTGGTGTCCTATTTTTCCCCATCAAGGCCACTTTGTCCTCCATGAATAATTTTGTATGTGTGACCTCCCACTAGAGCGTAGTTGGCATATTGAAGGATACACTCTTAGAGAAAAATCTGACTCGTCCTCTCCCAGAAGCTAAAGGTTGCCAATAGCTCCTTGGTGAGAGGTGGAGCTTAATGTCCACCTCCTCTGTCCATGCTGGGATGCGGTCTGGCTTGGGCTTGCCCATGTCTTGGGCCTGCTGCCACAGAAATGTGAGTCCCTCTGGACAACTGCCTTGCTGTATCCAAGTGATGCTCTTTCCTTGTCAGTCATCCGAGGAGGCCCTGGCCGTTACAGTCTTCCCATCCCCTCTTCTGAAAAGATCCTCTTCCTTTGAAGGGGGTGGTAGCAGTATAAGTGTTCTGTTTAGAAATGAATGCTCTATAGTCTTTTGTCCTCTGTAACGTCAACATTGCTGGGTCTCTGTATTGATCATCTACAACAAAAGTTTCTCTGATGAGGACAGAGACATGCTTTATAGTTTCTTTTTTATTGAAAATAGATTTTTTTCATATAATAAATCCTAATTATGGCTTCCCCTTCTTCTACACCCCCCTCCAGTTCCTTTCAGATCTATTCATTTCTGTCTGCCATTAGAAAACAAATAAGGTTCTAAGGGAATATGATATAATATTATTAATATAATACAATATTACGATAAAACAAAAATAGGATAAAACAGAAGAGAAGGCAGAAGAATCAGAGATATACTTATTCACACACTCAGGGATGCTCTAAAGCCATGAAACGGGAAGCCTTAGTATATCTGCAAAGTCTTGTAGTGTAAGAGTGAGAGAGGGGAGAGAGAGGGAGAGAAATAAAATACACAAAAGCAAAATTAAAAAGACAGAATTTTAGAAAATTTTAAAAGAAAACAGCCTTGACAAGGCCTTGCGGCAAGGAAGCTCCAGAGAAGCTGTTGAGCTCATTTCTATTGGCATCCACTGCTGGGCATGCAGCCTCCCCTTAAGTGGTGCTTTGTTTCCCCAGTGAGTCTCCCTTGGAAAAACCAAATTTTCATTTACTGGTGGTTATCAACTGGAGATAGCTTCTGGCTTAAGGAAGAGGCCATGTGTCCACTTCCCCTTTCAGCTCTAGGACCCGATCTGGTGCAGGCACAGACAGACCCTGTGCATGCTGCCCCAGTCTCTGTGAGTTCATGTGTTTCGGTCCTGTTGATTTAAAGGACCTTGTTTTCTTGGTGACCACCATCCCCTCTGGTTCTTACCACTTTATCTGCCTCTTTCCCTGAGCCCTGAAAAAAGAGATCTGACGGAGACATCTCATGTAGGGCTGAGCGTCCCAAGGCCCTCACTCTGTATATCATCAGACCGTGAGTCTCTTCATTTGTCCCCATCTGCTGCAGAAGGAAGTTCCTCTGATGATGTCTAAGCGAGGCACTTATCGTTGAGTTTATGTGCTGCTGAAGTGAGAACCTTATTTTTAATATAATTATAAGTCCTTAGGAGTTGGTTTAATACTTTATTCATTTAGGAGCAAAATATTAGTAGATTTTCATAGTAAGGTCTATGATCTGTAAACAGAGGCTCTTGTCCTGATAATGGTGTTAGGTATGGTGTCCTCTTGTGGAGTGGGCCTTAAAGCCAACCAGAAAGTGGTTGCACACTCCCGTGGAATTCATGCCACTAATGCATCAACCGACAGGTCTTGACCGGCCAGTCATTACTTTAGCTCACGAGGTTCACTGATCTCTTCTGGAAACATGTATAGCACCTTCAAGCACTATGAAAGCTGGCCAGTAAAGATGCACCTTCCAGGACAGTACGAGTTTGATGTCCCCGTCACTGAAGTATGTGTTGTCTTCAGCAATAGAGTCTTACCATTACGTTCTAGAGGGCAACCAAGTAAATCCGCAATAGTTTGTAATGTTTATAGGTTTTAAGGCCTCCCTGGCTAACAACGCCAAAAACAGTAACCCATTCCTAGAACTATGCATTTTATTTGTTAGCTTCTGGTATCTAATAGGGCATAATTGCTCTAAATGATAAGCCATCTTAAGTTTGTATGTGTATAGATATATTTTCAGAAGTTTCTACAGTATTTGGTTTCCATATGACCATTTGAAATCTTCAGTGGATTTTTTGTTCTTGTTTTTGTTGTTGTTGTTGTTTGTTTGGGGGATTGTTTTTTGTTGTTTGTTTGTTTGGTATTTTGTTTTTTGAGACAGGGTTTCTCCTGTGTTGCACTGGCTGTTCTGGATCTCACTCTGTAGACCAGGCTGGCCTCAAACTCACAGAGATCTGCCTGCCTCTGCCTCCCAAGTGCTGGAATTAAAGGCATGAGCCACCACCACCCGGCTTCTTTAGGGTTATTTATTCCTCCCAGTTTCCCTCTCCTACTGTGTCCTCTCCTTCCACCACAATTTGTCACTTCTTGTTCTATAATTTCCTTTAATCCTTTATACCACTGCATTCTATCTCACCTCCTCTCAAAGCATCCCCCCCCATAGCTTCTTAGTAAGTCCTGATCTTTTGGGGTATTCCAGATGAAAGATGCATATCTAAATGGTCAAAGCTAACAGCTACAAATGAGAGTAAAGGCGACATTTGCCTTTTTTGAGCCTGGCTACCTCCATTCATTTATCTGAGAACTCCAAACTTTCATCCTAACAGCTGATTAATATCCCATTGTGTAAATATGCCATGGTTTCCTTACCCACTCATCAGCTTATGGGCACCTAAGTTGGTTCCATTTCCTGGCTATTATGAATAGAGCAGCAATGAGCATGAATGAGCAAGTATCTCTGTAGTAGGATGGAGAGTTCTTTGGGAATATGCTCAAGTGTGAAATAACTTGATCATGTCATAGATATATTTTCAGCTTTGTGAGAAACATCCGCAGTGATGCTCATAGTGGCTGTGCCAGGTTCTACTCCCACCAACAGTGGATAAGCGCTCCCTTTCCCCTATCAATGCCAGCATTTGTCATTTTTTTATATTAGCTCTTCTTACTGGGGTAAGTTGAAATCTCAAAGTTGCTTTAATTTGAATTCCCTTGATGGTTAAAGATATTAAACTTTTTAAAATTTTTTTCAACTATTTGTATTTTATGTTTTGAGAACTCTGTTTAGTTCCATATCCCATCTTAAATTGTTCTTTTTTTGTTTGTTTTCTTGGCTTTTACTTTTTTATAGCTATTTATATATTCTAGATACTGAGCCTTTGTCAGATAGATTACTGGCAGAGATTTTTTTTCCCAATCTGTAGGCCGCCTCTCCACTGGAGTGATGTTCTTTGCTGTTCTGAAACATTTTAGACTCCTAAGGTCCCATTTGCTAGTTGTTGGTTTTAATATGTACACACAATCAGGGTCCTGTCAGAAAGTCCTTTCTTGTGCCAATTAATCAAGAATATTTTCTTTCTCCTCTATCATATCAGGCTATTAGATCTTATGTTAAGGTCCTTTATCTATTTGGAGCTGAGTTTTGTACAGGGTTAGATAAAGATCAAACTTCATTCTTCTACATGTAGCTAGCCAGTTTGACTGGTACCATTTGGTGAAGATGTCCTTTTCTTTGATGTGCATTGTTGGCTGTAGAAATGTAAGTTTATAACTGGGTCCTCAGTTCTAGTCAATTGATTGACAAGTCAGCTTTTATGTTGGTACAATGCTATTTCTATTGAACTTTGGGATGCTGACACCTTAAACATTTGTTATGGTGGTGGTTGTGTTCTTCAAGATTATTTTGGCTATCCTGAGCTATTTTGTGCTTCTATATAAAGGATAAGTTTGTTTGTTTGTTTTTGCAATTTCTGTGACATATTGTATTGGAATTTTAGTGGGGATTACACTGTAACTCTTTTTTTTTTTTTTTTTTTGGTTTTTCAAGACAAGGTTTCTCTGCAGCTTTTTTAGAGCCTGTCCTGGACCTAGCTCTTGTAGACCAGGCTGGCCTCGAACTCACAGAGATCCACCTGCCTCTGCCTCCCGAGTGCTGGGATTAAAGGCGTGCGCCACCACCGCCCGGCTTACACTGTAACTCTTGATTGCTTTGGATAGGATTGTTATTTTCACATTAGTCCTAACAATCCATGAGCATGGGAAGTCTTCTCATCTGGCATCTTTCTCAGTTTCTTCTTCAGTGATCTTTACTTCGTGGTTAGATTTCTTGCATGTGTATTTGAGGCTCTTGTGAAAAGTACTGTTTCCCTGATTTCTTTCTTGGTTTATCTGTCATTTGTATATAGGAAGGCTACTGATTTTTTTGTGTGTGTGTTAATTTTGTATCCTGCTCTTTTGCTGAATGTATTTTTCAACTAGACAGTATTTCTGGAAATGCCTTTAGAATCTTTTATATATATGATTACATCATCTGCTTGTGAAAATACTTTTACTTCCTTCTTTGATTTTTATATCCCCTTGACGATCTTCACTTGATCTATTATTCTAGCTAAGATTTCAAGCCCTGTTTTGAACATAAGGAGAGGGTGGACAACCCTTTCTTCTTTTTCTGATTTTAGTGGAGATGTTTTGAAATTTCTCTATTTAAGATGATGTTGTCTGTGAGTTTTCTTTATCTTGCTTTTATTATGCTATCCCTTGTATTCTTATTTTCTCTAGAACCTGTATCATGAATAGATGTTGGATTTTGTCAAAGACCTTTTCTGCATATAATGAAATGATCATGCAGTTTCGGTCCTTTATTCTATTTATGTGGTGGATTGTGTTTATTGATTTATGTATTAAACCATCCTTTATCTCTGGGATGAAGTTAATTTGATCATAGTGGAAATCATTTACATATATTCTTGAATTCAGTTTATGAGCATTTTATTGAGAATTTTTATATCAATGTTTATCAAAATATTGGTCTACAATTTCCTTTCATTATTGGGTCTTTACCTCATTTCAAATCAGAGTAATACTGACCTTGTAAAATTAATTTGGAAATGTTCATTCTTTTTCTATTTAACAATTGAGTTTATTGGTATTAGTTCTCCTTTGACACTCTGGCAGGATTTTGTGTTGAATCATTTTGACCCTGAGCTTTTATTACTTGGGAGATTTCTAAGAACTCCTCCCATATCCTGTAAAATTCTGCTCTATTTAAATTGGCAGCGATACTGATTAAATTTTTATAAGCTACATATATCTAGAAATTCATCAGTTTCCTTTAGATTTTTCAGTTTGGTAGAATATAGATTTTTAGAGTATGTCATGATGATTTTCTCAATTCCATTGGTGTCTGTTTATCCTTTTAATTTTATTTTATTTGGATCATCTCTCTTTATTAATTTTGATCACCTCTTTTCCTTTTTGAATTCTGCACAATTTGGGGCTTATCAGCTAAGTTTGTCATATATATATAAATATAATATATAATATAAATATAAATTTGTCAGAATGTCCCTCATAGTTGATCTACTGCAACTAATATGGGACACCAGGTGCCCAGTGCTCTCTTCAAATCACTTCATGACTGTTTCATATTTTAAGTATATATTTGATATTGAATGCATGTATATTTACAACTGTTGTATAATTGATCCCTTTCATTTTTAACTGAAAGACAGTTTTGTGATATAGTGATTACTGTTCTTATCTACTTTCATTGTGTAGGGTATCACATCCCTGTCATCTTAGTCTGTGTGTGTGTTATTTGGAAAGTTAATGAAAGCATTTCTTTTGATTTCTTCTTTCTTTCTTTCTTTTTTCAAGCAGAAAGCCATTCTGGCTATGTTTTCTCCCAAAGGGAGAGAAGAATGATCATTAATGGAAAGCAGCAGTTGCAACAAAGCGACGCCACAAGCCAGCTTCATGTTCAGGAGAAAACTCTGCACTTCCTCTTGTTGCCCACCACTCTACACAGTCAAAGAGAAGCTCTCTAAGAACAAACATGGAAACCGTCCCTGAACATGCAGTCATAAGGGTTTGTGGGGGAGGTGGGCATATTTTTGAAATTAACTTTTAGGTTACCATACTACATAAGGTACTTTGTTATGCCATTTTAATTCTTATATGTCTTTAGACTTTTTCTGGCCCCTCCTGTTTTCTCATTATTCAGCCCCCCAACACTGCTTGAAATCTGAACCCAGAACTCAACCAGAACTTAAAACAGCTTACTAACCTCTGGGCTTCAGGACCAGAGTGGCCCTGGGCTGAGAACTAAGAATTATTAAGTTGATCCACAACCTGACAGATTGGAGTGAAAGTAAATAAAGACCCAAACAACAGCCAAAACTGTGATTAGGTATCTATACCAAAATTTTTATAGGTATATAGCCAAAGGATGCTCAATCATGCCACAAGGACATGGGCTCAACTTTGTTCATAGGAGCTTTGCCAGAACCTGGAAACAACCTAAATGCCCCTTGACCAAAGAATGGATAAGGAAAACGTGGTACATTTACACAATGAAGTACTACACAACAGAAAAAAAAACAACCTCTTGAATTTTGCAGGAAAATGGATGGAGTTAGAAAACATTATTTTGAGTGAGATAACACAGACACAGAAAGACAAGTATCATGTGTACTCACTCATAGGTGGTTTTTAAACAAATAGCAAAGAAAACCAGCCTACAAGCCACAACCCCAGAGAACATAGACAACAATGAGGACACTAAGAGAGATTTACATAGATCTAATCTACATGGAAAGTAGAAAAAGACAAGATCTCCTGAGTAAATTGGGAGCATGGGGACCTCAGTAGAGGGTTGAAGAGGGGAGGGGAGAGGCAGGGAGGGGAGCAGAGAAAAAAGGTAGAGCTCAATAAAAATCGATAAAAAAATTTATAAATGTAGATCCCTCAATTCCATCACAAAAACACAAACATAAGCAACAAAGACAAGACAAAACCAAAACCCTTCCAGAAGCCAACACTCTTATTATGATATTCCCTGAGGAGATCAATTTCACTGAAGCACAAGACAAGGGCTTCAAACCTTAAAAAGGATATGAATACATGCCTCAATGAAGACCAGAGAAATAAAAACAGCTGAATAAAATAATGGAAACAATTAAAAATATGAAAATAGAATTTAACAAAGAAATAGAAATGCTAAAGAAAAAACAAACAAATAAAATTTAAGATGAAAAACTCAAAAGTCAACCCAAAAGTTCAGATAAAAAGCCTTACCAACAGACTGGATAAAGTAGAAAAGAGACTTTCAGGCCTTGAAGACAAGGTAGGAGAGACCAATATCTCAGTCAAGGAAAATGTTAGCTAGAAAATAATCCAGGCACAAAAATTTTGTAAATCTGGGCACTATGAAAAGGCCAAATCTATGAATATTAGTTATATAGGAAGAAGTTGCTCAAGTCAAGACAGAAAAAATATATTCCACAAAATCAGAGAAGAAAGTTTCCCCCATGTAGAGAAAGAGATGCCTATTGAGGAGAAAGAGGCATATGAAATACAAATAGACCAAAACAGAAAAGAAACACTCTGGGTCACATAATAATCAAAACACTGGTATATAGAATAAGTAAATAATAATAAAATCTGCAAAGGAAAAAACCCAACTCACACAAAAAGGCAGGGCTATTAGATTAACATCTGTCTTCTCAATAGAAGTCAGAAGGGCCTGGATGCATGATCTACAGTCTCTGAGGAGCCATGAATGGCAATACAGGCTACTATACCCAGTACAACTGTCAATTATAATAAAAAAGAAAAGTCCAAAGTGGTTTCTATCTTGTCTGCACCTGTTTACTTTCGATGGCATTTGTTGTACTTTGAATTCTTGATGATAAGCATTCCTCGTAGGTTAAGACAGAACTCAAAGGAATTTTAATTTGCATTTCTCTGGTGGCTAAGGAACTGAATACTTTCCCAAGTATTTCTTGGCCATTTGTGTTTCTTTCTAAGAAATAATTTTTTATTTTTACTTTGAAAGGTTCATATGTGTATATAATAAAATGTGATTATATCTAACCTCAACTCCCCTTTCCAATTCTCCCCATATTCCCTCATCATGCCCTCTCCCACTTCATGTCTTTTCTTTTTTATAACTCACTAACTCCAGTTGATGCTGTCCATATGTGCATGGCTGAAGGGTCATCCACTGGAACCTGGGGAACCTACCAGGTACCATATCCTAGTACAGAATAATTCTCCAGTCTCCAACAACTATCCACTGCCAATAACTCCTCAGCTACGGGGAGGGACTCGGAAGCCCCTCCTCCTTCCATTCCTAATTGATCTTGTGTAGCTTTTGCATGGCAACCACACCAGCTGTGAGTTGATGATTGTGGTAGCCATGGCATTTTCAGAGACAGCATTTGTGTTTCTTCTTTAGAAAACTGCCTATTAGTTTCATTAGCCCATTTGTTATTAAGTGGATGATTCTGTTTTGGTGCTTAATTTTTATAGTTTCGTATGTATTCTAGATGTCTATGTGGTTGACAAGAAGTTTCTCCCATTCTATAGCCTCTCTCTTCATCCTGCTGATTTATTTCTCTGTTATGCAAAAGTTTCTTAATTTCACATAATCCCATTCGTCAATATGTGGAGTTATTTGTTGTCGGACTGGAGTCCTTTTTAGAAAGTCCTTACATATGTCTATATCTTGAAGTGTCTCCCCTATTTTTTCCCTACCAGTTACAAAATTTCAGGACAACAAGGTCACTGATCCATTTTTAATTGATGGTTTTGAAGGATGAGAGACATGGGTATATTTTCATTCCTTTCTCCAACATACATTTGACACTTTATGAACATTTTTTTACAATTAGGGAAATGTAGCTATATGGGTTTATTTCTATGGCTTCTCTATTGTGATTCTTTAATTTAATGTGAGATCAAGTATTATGTTGCTTTTCTTAGACCTGCTTTGGCTGTTTAGCGGTTTTGTTCTTTCGTAATAAATTGAGGATGTTTTGTTCAAGCTCTGTGAAGGTTGTTGGGATTTGGAAGGTATTGCTCTGAATCTGTAGATTACTCTCAGTGCTTTTAATCTCATTTCCACAATGTGAGTTTTGATAATCCATGATCATGGGATGTATGCCTTTCTATTTCTGGGTAACTTCAATTTCTTATTTTCTTAAGGTTTTATTATAGAAGAATCTCATCTTCTTAAGTTTATTCTTAGGTATTTTATTTTACTTTTAAAAATTTACTCTATATGAGATTCTCCCCTTTTGTTTCCTTCTCTGTACATTCATTATATGCATATAGAAAAGCTTTTGCTTGATTATAATATATATTTTTCATGTCTATTATAAAGAAAAGTTTTATACATAGATTCTGCATGCTACTGCTTTGCTGAAAGTATTCATCAGTTTGAAGGATTTTCTGCTGAAGCTTCCAGCATGTATTAAGTTCAGCATCATGTCTTGAACATAAGAATGATTTGATTTCTTTCCCTATGTGGGCTTTTTTTTTGTTTCTCCCATTGTGTTGCTTTATCTAAAATTTATAGTGCTATATTGCACAAGAGCAGAGATAATAAAACGCCCTTGTCTCATTATTCATTTTACAGGAAATGCTTTAAATGTTCTACATATAGTATAACATTGGCCAAGGTTACTGTATTGAGATATATTCCTTCTTGTTTATTTTACAGGAACGCTGAACTTTATCAAATGTCTGTTTATCCTCTATTTAGATTATTATGTGATTTCTGACTTTATATCTATATTTTCTCTGTATTATATTTTTGGATTTATGTAGGTTGGACCACTCTTGCATTTCCTAAATGAAACCAACTTGACTATGGCATGAGTCAGGAAAATTTTATTTAGACTTTTTGCATCTATGTTCATCAGGTTTTCTTCCAGTCTTGTGTCATCTAGTTCTGGAACCAAGTACTAATTTTATAGAATTGGATTGGTAGTGTACTTGACCTTTATATTTTGTGGAGCAGTGGGAGGACCATTGGGTTAGCTCTCTAAAGGTTTGGCAGAATTCAGCAGTGAACCCGTTTTGCCCTTGGCTTTTCTGTATTGAGAAATATTTTTGTTACTGCTTTGATCACATTAATTGATATAGGTATGTTTAAGTTGTTTGTATCTTCTTGATTTAATTTTGGAGTACACATGTGTCCTGAAGTTTCTCTATTTTTCCTATTATTTGGGAATATATGTAAGTTTTTAAAACATTTTCTAACAATCCTTTGAATCTCATTGAAATCTGTGTTATCCTTATTTTCATCTCTGATTTTGCTTTGTAATTTTGAGTCTTGACTAAAATATGTTAATGACAAGTTCTTCCCTAGTCATGCTTCTTTGAGTTTCCAAATGCCTCTTGTATTTGGACATCTATTTCTCTAGATTTGGAGAATTTCTGCTATAATTTTATTTAATAAATTCTCTATACTTTTAATGTTTACCCCAGTTCCCTTTTCTTCTTTCTTTAAAAACTTTTTATTGATTCTTTGTGAAATTCACATCATGCACCTCAATCCCATTCATCTCCCCATCCCTCCATATCTGTCCTCACCCTTCCAATCCCCCTAAAGAAAACAAAAAATTAAAAGAATAAAAATGTGTGTGTGTGTGTGTGTGTGTGTGTATCACAACAGTAGCTGCGGTGTGTCACGGTGTGTCACACAATAAACCTTTTTGCCCAAACAGATTTACTTAAAATTGTTCATTGTAATGAGTCATTGGTCCAGTTTGAGGTTTCTGGTTTCTGCTACACTATCAACACTGGATCCCCACCAGGACTCTTCATGGAAACACTGAAGATTTGGGTTCTTCAGGACCAGTGCCTTTACACGCTTGTGAGGGCTGTGAGATTTTCCTGGGGGTAGGACTATCTTTCTCTCCTCTGGCTTACTTTTTGGAAAAGGTTTCTACATCTCCCCACTGTATAGAAAACTGTACAGATGGAGCTGTTTTGTGGGTTTTTATTATTTTTTTCACTTCTGTGACAAAATCAAATTAAGGAAAGTAGGATTTGTTTGGTCTCACTTTAATGTATAGAATGTGGTAAGAAGGCACAATGGCAGGAACATAAGTGGCAGGTCACACTAGATCCACAGACAAATGTAGAGAGAAATGAGTACTGTTTTTTCCCCCATCTGTAATTCAGTCCAGGACTCCAGCCCATTAGATGGTGCCAAGCACACTCAGGGTGGATTTTCCCTCCTAAGTCTATCTTTTCTGGAACACCTGACTCTGGATATTCTCAGATGTCTGTCTCCTAGGTAAAATATAACCCAATCAAGTTGACATGCAGATTAACTGTCACAAGATGTGCCACCAATCTGTCTATGATGGTCAGGTGACCTTCCAATGTGCTGTGGGTTTCAATGTCTTCTCTATTTCTCTTGAGTTAACTTTTTTTGTTAATTCTGACTTTCTCTTTCACTAGGTCAGACAGAGTGACAGCTTCCAGACTGCAATCTACCTAGAAATGCCTGTCTTTTGAGTAGAGAAATTAATCAATGTGTACTCAGTATATAACTAATAATTGGCTTGTGTGGCTTTCTATCTTGCTTTCTCACCATTTTGCAGATACTTTGATTTTTACTGTCTCCTGTCTCTTCTCTTATAGTTTTCTTTGGTGGAATGCTTTGAATTTTTTCCTTTTGATTTTGAAACATCTAGAAAATTTTGCTTTGTAGGAACTATGGGGCCTTCACAAAACATCTTATACTTATGACAGTTGATTTTAAGTTCATAATATCTTTCATTACATATGATAATATTATACTGTGACTCCTCATGCTATTACCAATGTCATAATTAATATAGTTTAATGATGTTTTTACATCCTGTAGGAATTTGTTGTATCTGTTATTGCTTTTAATAGTTTTGTCTTTAATTTGTATGATAGAGACATTTTGTTCTCTACTTTTACAACATTGTACTATTCTCAATGCAATCATCTACTGTTGCCTGAGGTTTCTGTCCCACCCAATCCCGCCGCCTTTCAGCCCCAAAGAAACACACAGAGGTCTACATTAATTATAAACTATTTGGGCTATTAGCTCAGGCTTTCTATTAAATAATTCTTATATCTGACAGTACCTCATAACTTTTGTCTATGTTAGCCATGTGGCTTGATACCTTTTATCAGTAAAACGTTCATCTTGCTTCTTCTGTGTCTGGGTGATGGCTGCAGACTCAGCCTTTCCTCTTCCCAGAATTCTCCTGTTCTGGTCACCCTGCCTATACTCCCTGCCTGGCCACTGGTCAAGCAGCATTTTATTAAAATACAAGTAACAAATCTTTACAGGGTACAAGAACATTGTCCCATGGCAATCTACCACATACCATATTGATACTTTTAGCTGCTTATGATTTATGGTACTAATCAGCCAATTTTAATTCAAGTTAAGGAACTCCCTTTGGTAGTCTCTGTAAGACGAGCTCATTCGTATTGACCTCCCTTAGCTTTATTTGCCTGGGAAAGTTTTTATTTCTGTCTCATTTCTGAAAGAGTAGATGAAGTATTATTTGTCAGGGTTATTATTTTCTTTTGATCAACAGTTTTAATATAGACTTCCCACTTAATAGCAGGCATGCTATGTCATTGCACAAACATCATAAAGCACTCTTACACAAATATTGGTTACAATGTCATTGGCAAAATAATCTCCTGGGACTATCATCATCCTGTAACAGGGCCAGAGACCCTAGGAGACCCTGAGACCTTAGCATAACTGACTCTACGATGGAAGTGCCATTCAGGACATAAAACTCAGCACATAGACAGCAACCCTGCCATAACTGAAACAAAGGCCTACTCCATCAAAGTCCATATTGCTGGGAAAAGCACTAACTGTACTAACCTTGTTTTTTGACTTTGTAGCTCTGCTTTGGGCTAACTGTTCTTCCGAACTGGTGTATATCAACCTGGAACATGGCTTTTGTGCTTAAAAACTCATCCTGAGAAAGCCTGAGCATGACACTGGGATCCAAACACCCAGTGTAGTTACTGACTGGCTAATAAAGACTTTCTATTGGCTTAAACCCAGGTCCGAGAAGTCTTCTCTGATGAATACCCCACAACAATCCCTGCAGCATATGTGATGGTGTAGTCCCATCTCTCCTGACCCGAAAGGTTTGTGCTAACAGCTGTGTCAGAACTCCCTCAAACACAGGATGCTATTTTTATCTGTACCTTCTTAAGAATCCCTTCTTGGTCTTTGACTTTGGGTAGTACTGTTATGACATGTCTTGGTGAACTCTTCTTTATGTTGACCTTTACGAGAGACTGCTAAGGGTCCTGTTTCTGAATGGCCTATTTCCCAGGCTCAGGAAATTTTAACCAATTATTTCCTTGATATGTCTTCCTGAAACTTTTCTCCATCTTATGCTGTGTAAAGTCCCATTTTACAAAAGTTAGGTCTCTTAATGTCATCTTGCAGTCACTCAAAATACACAAGGCCGGCTGCTACAGGTTTGTGTATACTTGCCTCTGGTCCTTGTAAGGACTGCAGCAGAGCACTTAAGCGTGGTGACTGATGCACATACATATTCATAGGATATTCTGTAACATGACCCTTTGTTTCTGAGTCTCTGGAGAATCTTACTCTGCTATCGGAGCACCACACAACTGTGAGAAACTATCCCATTTTTAGAATGTATGAGAAGTGGAGGAAGCCTTGAGTTTGAGAAATGCTAAGAGGATGTATATATTTTTCTCTTTTTTTATTAAAAATTTCCTTCTCCTCCCCTCCTCCTCCCCCTTCCCTCCCCTCCCCTCCACCCATACCCCCACTCCCTCCCTCTCCAGGCCAAGGAGCCATCAGGGTTCCCTACTCTATGTTAAGTCCAAGGTCCTCCCAACTCCCCCAGGTCCAGCTTGTCAACCAAGCTGACAAGGCCCACACAGAGCCTGTCCATGCCATAGAATCCAAGCCCATCGCCATTGTCCTTGGCTTCTCAGTCAGCCGCCACCGTCGGCTACATTCAGAGAGTCCGGTTTGGTCGCATGTTCCATCAGTCCCATTCTAACAGGAGTTGGTGATCTCCCGTTAGTTCTGTCCCACCGTCTCCATGGGTGAACGCACCCCTCACGGTCCTGACTTTCTTTCTCATGTTCTCCCTCCTTCTGCTCCTCATCATGACCTTTATTATTGACAAGAGTTGCCTATGTCAGGGACCGAAGCCTCAGACCCATGGAAAAATGACAAAGCCTTTCCAGGCTGGGCTCTGGAAAGTGGCAAGGCCTTCTGTTCTGATCTGAGTACTAATGCTGACAGTGTGTGCAGATAATATCCATTTCTCCCTTCACCATGTTTCATAAATGTGACTGTGGGTTAGTCTCCTGATTGCTCAGGCCCGAGTAATCACACAGAAACTATATTAATTACAACACTGTTCAGCCTATTAGCTCAGGCTTCTTCTTAAGAAATTTTTGCATCTTAAATTAACCCATTTCTATTAATCTTTTATTGCCATGAGACTATGGCTTTCTGGATAAGTTTCCAGTGTGTCCTCTTTTGGCAGCTACATAGTGTCTCTTTGATTCTGCTTACTCTTTCTATAGATATATATATAGATAGATAGATAGATAGAGCTATAGATAGATGATACAGATACAGATGATACAGATACAGACAGACACAGACACAGACACAGACACAGACACAGACACAGACACAGACACAGATACAGATACAGATATAGATATATATCTTTTCTGATTCCCTGACTGGCTTTGCTCTGGTAAGTCATTGGCCAAAACAGCTTTATTCATTAACCAATGGTAATAAAACATATTCACACTATACAGAGGGGAATCCCACATCATCTCTTCTTTTCCAATTTAAAAGAAAGGTTTTAACTTTAACATAGTAAAATTACATATAAGAAAATAGGTATGAAGCAAGCATTACAGTTATAATATTTAAGTTCATTTACATTTGGCAAATTAAGGAAAATATTCTATCATCTAGCCTATCTTTGTGAATCTAAAGTTTTATACTTAATTTATGCTTTATCATAACTAAGGAAATATATATATATATATATATTAACCCTTCAAAAACCCAAGAAGAATATAGTATTACCTAAATAAACACGAAGTGCATTGTAAGCAACTTCCAAAGTTTTAGAGTTGACAGAAACATCTTGTTGCCTGAACAGTCATCTGAAGTTCTTCTGTAACATTGGGGCATCCATCTTCAGCCTACAGGTCCATAGTCTCTGGCAGACTTTTTCATGAAGCAAGAAATTTGAAGATCTGTTTTGTCTATATTGACAGTTTGTCAGTCCCTTTCTTCTTTGTGCTGCAGAATGTCTGGCAGACTCTGTAATGAAGCAGGAACCAGGAAGCATTGTCTTGGCATCTTTAGGGAAGTTCAGCAGTCATTTTTTTTTGTGGATCCTGTATGTTCAGTTTATACAACATACAATTAAGCAGTCAAGGCAAGAGCAGTTTCTTATCCAAATGGCTAGTAGACTCCATAAAGAGAGTCTTCAATGTCCATCTTTCTTTTGAAGTAATTGGTGTTGTCAGGAGCTGACATGTATCACTGTTGAGAAAAGTCTAAATTCCTAAAACATTTTAAATGACATATTTTGTAAATCTTTGAAAGGCTTAAAGAATACCTATCTAACTGAAATATATCTTTATATATCTAGAAAACCTAACTAACATAATTAAAAGTTTGATTATTAAAGAGGACTATCTATTAATCTGTATTTCTTAATTATACATTACATTTTTAAAAGAACTGCACAAACACAATAGCTTAAACAAGAGCAGGAATACATATACAGTGTAATAAAATTGACTTTAAATTTACATCAATTGCAAGATCCATACCAATGTAAAGTATTCATCTTTATAACATATCTCCCTTATTTTTTTAAGAAATTGACTGTGACCATTAATCACTTATAATCAACCTTTTTTAAATGAAAACAAACATTTATAAGCAATCATTTGGGAATTTAGGAGTAGTTTTCTCCAAACTGCTTCCTGCTTTTTAATTGGTGAAATATTTTTAGGGTTCACAGAAACCTTTCAGGGGTCTTGTTCCATCAAACCATTCCAGCCTCCCAGGCCTGAATAATCACACAGAAACTATATTAATTATTACACTGTTCAGCCAATACCTTACGTGTCTTTTTAGCTAGCTCTTATACCTTAAATTAACCTATTTTTATCAATCTATGTATCACCAAGAAGCTGTGGCCTACTGGTAAGGTTTCTGGGCATCTGTCTCCTTCAGCAGCTACATGATATCTCTTTGACTCTGCTTACTCTCTCTCTATTTCTGTTCTGATTTCCTGCCTGGCTTTGCTCTGCTAAGCTATTGGTCAAAACAGCTTTATTCATTAACCAATAGTAATAAAAAATATTCACAGCAAACAGAGGGGAATCCTACATCAATGCTTACAGCCTGAGGACTGCTCCCCTACAAAACCTACTTCTATGGAGATGAACTAGACCTGTCTCCTTGATCCAGCTGTGTACCATAACCCAGATCCTTATTCATTTACATGCTAAAGCCTACCTCCCTATTCAAATGTATATAATAAACACCCTGAGTTTCCAGGATTCTGTGGATTCTCCATAAGAGATCTTAGACCACCCTGTACCAGCTTATCTGTGCCCATGTGTCTATAATTTTTTTACCAGACCTAGTCAAGCTTCCAAACCCCAAGTTAAGCAAAAGTCACAAGAGGAACCTGTTCTAAGTGTTTTCACACTTCTGTCTTTTCCTTTGGATGGCCTGTCTGGGACTGTCTGCCACCATATTCCAAACCTTTCTACTTTCATTTGACAATAATTCCCAGATCTTAAAGACTGGGTTCTACCTTGTTCTGATTAGCTTCAGCATTTGGGCATCTGTCTGTCTAAATATTTCATATTTTTTACCATGTCCTTTCATAAGTTCTCTCATTCACTAGATTCTAATATGTAGAACATACAAGGAATTTTATCATGTCTGTTTCAGAGGCCAGCAAATTATGGTTTATGGACCAAATCTTACCCTCTGCCTGCTTTGGCAAACAGTTTTGTTGACCCATAGCCATGGTCATTTATGTCTGGATTTTGGGTGGCTTCCTTTTCACTACAAAGGAAGCACTGAGCAGTGGTAACAATCCTGACACAGATTGCAAGTGATAAAATATTTACTAGAAGGTGCATTCCTGAACAATGTTTGTCAACCACTGATCTAGAGGACAAATCGGGAATCAACCAAAGCATAACAGGTATTTATTTGGTATAATTCCTTTTTCAAAGTTTTTATTTATTTTTATATTTGTGTATGAGGGTTTTGCCTACATATATGTAGGTCAACTGAATAAAAGCCTGGTGCCCATGGAAGCAGGAAGAGGGCACCAGATTCCCCAGAACTGAAGTTAACAACCACCTGTAAGCAGCCATGTGAGTACTGGGAACTGAATGAGTTCTCTGAAAGACAGTAAGTAAGTGCTTTCAACTGGGCCATCTCCCCAGCTCCAGATTCCTTCAGATATTAAATAAGGCTCCAGTGAGCAAGGTAGTACATAATTTTTTGTGCACATCTACAATTACTTCTTCATAATAATTCATAAATCACAAATTTCTGGAATTAAGCTTATTCATGATTTCAGTACCTTGAACACATTGTCAAATTGCCCTCCAGAAAAAGTGTCCTAATTTAAATATACACCAGCAGGGTATATAGGACTGTTTTCCCTGTGCACTTCATAAGGAAATGCTGTTTGAAAATCTTTTCCCTGATTCTCACTTTCTCATCTATAATGATAATGCTTGCTGTATTGAAAGCGTCTTTATTTAAAGAAATTCATTTATTTTTAATATCTATTACCCTGAATAATCAAATAAGCTGTTTTCCCATTTTTTACTATTTGAATGGGATTTCTCTTTATAAAAAAATTACAGAATTTTGCCAGGCGGTAGTGGTGCACACCTTTAATCCCAGCACTCAGGAGGCAAAGGCAAGCAGATCTCTGTGAGTTCGAGGCCAGCCTAGTCTACAAGAGATAGTTCCAGGACAGGCTCAAAAGCTACAGAGAAACCTTGTCTCAAAAAAACAAAAAAAAATTACAGAATTTTAAGTAAGAAGGTAAAATTACAGATGTTCCTGGCTGAGTTAGTGTTGGGAGGACCTTGGTCTTAGCATAGAGTGGGGAACCCTGATGGCTCCTTGGCCTTGAGAGGGAGGGAGGGGAGGTATGGGTGGAGGGGAGGGGAGGGAAGGGGGAGAAGGAGGGGAGGGAAGGGGGAGGAGGAGGGGAGGGAGGGGGGAGGAGGAGGGAAGGAGATGGAAATTTTTAAATATAAAAAAAATAAACCATGAGGAAAAAAAAAAGAACTTTGAAATACCCTTTTCTCCCCACACCTATTGTGTGAACTCAGTCAGGGAAAAGGAAAATGTTCCCCTGGGCAGTTAGTCACCTGGTGTCAACTATAGAGAGCTACAGTGAGCAAACAGCAGGGATTAAAAAGCTAAAACTGTGTGTGTGTGTGTGTGTGTGTGTGTGTGTGTGTGTGTGTATGTGCGCGTGTGTGCGTGTGTGTGCATGTGTGTGCTTGTGTGTGTGTGTGTAGAACAGGGTAAATTGTCCACCTAATTCAAATACTCTGATTTATTGATTTTGCTTTTCATCTTTATGGGTGGATTCATTGACCTGCTATATGGGTCAGAAATAATGGAGGCAAATGGAGTTTTCTGACAAATAATCTATGGACTTGAGTGTTGTGTCTGCAGGGGACCTGTGTATGCTTTATAAGCAGAACTGGTGGAATCATTGACCACTGTCCCCAGGACTCTCAATGTTTTTCCTTTTCACTATGAATGCAATCCCTCTTAAGCACCTACATTCTCTGCATTGTCTCCTATAAGCTATTTTTCACTATTAATTTCCACTTCCTACCTTGATTTTTTAATGAACTAATTTTTTAAAAAAATCTTTTTTCATTTTATATACCAATCCCAGTTTCCACTCCCTCCTCTCCTCCCACTTTCTTTACCTTTTACCCCATTCCATCCCCCATCCACTCTTCAGAGAGGGTAAGGCTTTCCTTGGGGAGTCAACAAAGTCCAGCATATTGCTTTAAAGTCGGTCCAAGGCCCTCCCCACTGTATCTAGGCTGAGCAAGGTATCCCTCCAAAGAGAATGGGTTCCAAAAAAACAGTACAAGCAGTAGGGATAAATCCTGGTCTTACTGCAAGAGGCTCCACAGTCTACCCCAGTCATACAACTGTTAGCCATATTCAGACGACCTAGTTTGATCCTATGCTTGTTCCCTCACTGTCAGGCCAGAGTTGGAGGGCTCCCTTTAGCTCAGGTAAGCTGTTTCAGTGGGTTATCTCCATCATTGTGTTAACCTCTTTGCTAATATTCTTACTCCTTCCACTCTTCAACTAGACTTTGGGAGCTCATCCAGTGCTCCTCTGTGGATCTCTGCGTCTGCTTCCATCAGTTGCTGGGTGAAGGTTCTATGATGACATTTAAGATAGTCATTAATCTTACTACAGGGCAAGGCCAGTTCAGGCACACTCTCCACTATTGTTTAGGATCTTATCTGGGGTCATTCTTGTAGATTCCTGGGAATTTCTCTAATGCCAGGTTTCTTGATAGCCCCATAATGGTTCTCTCAATCAAGATATCTTTCTTTCTCTCTATCTCTGTTATTACCCCATCTTGATCATCCCATTTCCTCAAGTTCTTTTCCACACTCCCCTTATCCCTTCCTCCTCCCCTTCTGCCCTCCCTTCTCCCCCCACCCTAATGCTCCCAATTTTCTCTGGTGATCTTGTCTATTTCCTCTTCCCTGGAGGAATCTATAAGTTTCTCTTATGGTTCTCCTTGTTACTTAGCTTCTCTGGGGTGGTGGGCTATAGGCTCATTATCTTTGCTTTATAGCTAGTATCCACTTATGAGTGAGTCATATCATGCTCATTTATCTGGGTCTGGGTAACTCACTCAGGATGTTTTTTTTTAGTTCCATCGATTTGCATACATATTTCAAGATGTCATTGTTTTTTACCCCTGAGTAGTACTCCAATGTGTAGATTTACCACATTTTCTTTATCGATTCTTTGTTTGAGGGGCATCTGAGCTGTTTCTAGGTTCTGGCTATTACAAATAATGCTGCAATGAAGATAGTTGAAAAATGTCCTTGTAGTATGACTGAGCATCCCTTGAATATATGCCCAAGAAAGTTATTGCTGGGTCTTCAGCTAGGTTTATTCCCCATTTTCTGAGAAACTACCTTCAAGAGTGGATGTACAAGTTTGCATTCCCACCAGTAATGGAAGGAATTACTTACTCTGCATCCTCTCCAGCATAAGCTATCATTGGTGTTTTTGATTTTAGCCATTCTAACTGGTATAAGAATGGCTACTGATTTTTTTTGAGTTGATCTTGTATCCTGCACATTACTGAAGGTATTTATCATCTGTATGAGTTCCCTAGCAGTGTTTTTTGAGTATGTATACTATCATATCATCTGCAAATAGCAAAAGTTTGATGTCTTCCTTTCTAATTTGTATCACCTTGATCTCCTTTTATTGTATTATTTCTCTAGCTAGAACTTCAAGTACTATCTTGAATAGATATAGAGAGAGTAGACAGCCTTGTCTTGCTCCTGATTTTAGTGGAATCATTTTAAGTTTCTCTCCATTTAATTTGATATTGACTAGTGGCTTACTGTATATTGCTTTTTATTATTTTTAAGTATGTTCTTTGTATCCCTGATATCTTCAAGACCTTTATCATGAAGGGGTGCTGATTTTGTTGAGGGCTTTTTTCAACATCTAATGAGATGACCATATGGTGTTTTTCTTTCAGTTTAATTATATGATGGATTACATTGACAGATTTTATATGTTGAACCATCCCTGCATCTTTGTGATGAAGCCAACTTGATCATGGTGGATGATTTTTTTTATGTGTTCTTGGATCAGTTTGCCTGTATTTTATTGAGTACTTTTACATCAATTCTCATGAGGGAGATTGGTCTGTAATTTTCTTTTTTGTTTGAGTCATTGTGTAGTTTCAGTATCAGGGTAATTGTAGCCTCATAAAATGAGTTTGGCAATCTTTCTTCTGTTTCTATTATATGAAACAATTTGAGGAGTATAGGCATTAGCTCTTCTTGGAAATTCTGGTAGAATTCTGGCCTGAAAATATTGAGCACTGGGCTTTTTCTTGATTGGGAAGCTTTTAATGACTGCTTCTATTTTCTTGCAGGTTATAGGTCTATTTAAGTTGTTCACCTGGTCTTTATTTAATTTTGGTATGTGGTACCTATCCAGAAAATTGTCCATTTCTTTTACATTTTCCAATTTTGTGGAGTACTGGTTTTTGTGTTATGACCTAATGATTCTCCGAATTTCCTCAGTGTCTGTTGCTATGTCCCCCTTTTTATTTCTGAGTTTGTTAATTTGGATGTTCTCTCTCTGCCTTTTGATTAGTTTGGACAAGTGTTTGTCTATCTTGTTGATTTTCTCAAAGAACCAGCTCTTTATTTCATTGATTCTTTGTATTGTTTTCTTTGTTTCTATTTTATTGATTTCAGCCCTCAATTTGATTATTTCCTGTCGTCTACCCCTCCTTGGTGAGTCTGTTTCTTTTTGTGCTAGAGCTTTGAGGTGTGCTGTTAAGTCACTAGTGTGAGATTTCTCCACTTTCTTTATGTAGGCACTTAGTGCTATGAACTTCCCTCTCAGCACTGCTTTCGTAGTGTCTCACCAGTTTGGGTATGTTGGCCTTCATTTTCGTTGAATTCTAGGAAGTCTTTAATTTCTTTCCTTATTTCTTCCTTGACCCAGGAATGATTCCATTGAGCACTCTTTAATTTCCCTGAGTTTATAGGCTTTCGGCAATTAGTGTTGTTGAATTCTAACTTTAAACCATGGTGATCTGATAAGATACAGGGGATTAATCCATTTTTTTTTTGTATCAGTTAGGGTTTGCTTTGTTACTGAATTTGTGGTCAATTTTAGAAAATGTTCCATGAGATGCTAAGAAGAAGGTATATTGTTTCATGTTTGGATGAAATGTTCTATATTTGTCAATTAAATCCATTTGAGTCATGACATCTGTTAGTTCTCTAATTTCTCTGTTAAATTTCTGTATGGTTGACCTGTCCTTTGGTGACAATGGGGTGCTGAAGTCTCCTACTATTAATGTGAGGGGTTTGATGTGCATTTGAAGATGTAGTAATGTTTCTTTTACATATGTGAGTGCTCTTATATTTGGGGTATTGATGTTCAGGATTAAGACTTCATCTTGATGGATTTTTCCTTTGATGAGTATGAAGTCTCCTTCTCCATCACTTCTGATTGATTTTAGTTTGAATTCTATTTTCTTAGATACTAGGATAGATATACCTGCTTATTTCTTAGGTCCATTTGATTGGAAAATCTTGTCACAACTCTTTACTCTGAAGTAATGTCTGTCTTTGAAGTTGAGGTGTGTTTTATGTATACAACTGAAGGATGGATCCTGCTTTCATATACATTCTGTTAGCCTGTATGTTTTTTTTATAGTTCAATTAAGTCCATTGATACTAAAGATATTAATGATCAATTATTGCTACTTCCTGTTATTTTTTGGTGGTAGTGTTTGTGTGTTTCCCTTCTTTGGGGTTTGCTTGTGTTATGTTATCTGTTGCCTGTGTTTTTCAGAGTGCAGTTAGCTTCCTTGGGTTGGAGTTTTCCTTCTAGTACTTTCTGTAGGGCTGAATTTGTGGATAGGTATTGTTTAAAAATTGTTTTGACATGGAATATCTTCTTTTCTCCATTAATGGTGATTGAAAGCATTGTTGGATATAGTAGTCTGGGCTTGCATTCATGGTCTCTTAGTTTCTGCAGCACAACCATCCAGGACCTTCTGGCTTTCAGGGTTTCCATTGAGAAGTTGGTCTTATAGGTCTGCCTTTATATGTTTTTATGTCTTTTTCCTATGCAACTCTTAACATTCTTTCTTTATTCTGTATATTTTGCATTTTGATTATTATATGGCAAGGGGACTTTTTATTTGGTCCATTCTATTTGGTGTTTTGTATATTTCTTATACCTTCATAGGGATATCCTTCTTTAGGTTGGAAAAGTTTTCTTTTATGATTGTGTTGAATATATTTTCTGTGCCTTTGAGCTGGAATTCTTCTCTTTCTTCTACCCCTATTATTCTTAGGTTTGGTCTCTTCGTGGTATCCTAGATTTCCTGGATGTTTTATGTTAAGAATTTGTCGGATTTAGATTTTTCTTTGACTGATGAATCTATTTCCTCTATAGTATCTTCAACACCTGAGATTCTCTCTTCTATCTCTTGTATTCTGTTGGTTATACTTGCTTCTGTAGTTCCCATTTTACCCAGAATTTCCATTTCCAGAATTCCCTTGGTCTGTGTTTTCTTTATTGCCTCTATTTCAGTTTTCAAATATTGAACTACTTGAGCTGTTTGTTTCGCCTGTTTGCTTGTTTTTTCTTGGGTTTCTTTAAGAGATTTATTGATTTCTTTCAATTTTTTGTCTGTCCTTTCCTCTATTTATTTAAGGGAATTTTTCATTTCCTCTTTAAGGGTATCTATCATAACCATAAAGTTATATTTACAATCATTTTCTTCTAAGTTAAGATGACCAGGTCTTCCTGTTGTATGACCACTGGGCTCTGGTGTTACCATGTTGCTTTTTAGGTTGTTGAATGAATTCTTGTATTGACAGCCACCCATCTCTACCTCCAAATGGTGCCAGCAGTGTTTTGCCTCATGGTCTGTTTCTGTGTTTTATTATTTTTGCTTGCGTCTTGGTATTCCTTACTATTTCTAGATTCCCACACCATCGCTCTGGAAGAAAGGTAATCTTGTCGAGGCTGGCCTCTGACAGGTCCACTCTGTGCCACCTTTCCTTTTTTTATAATGTGCCTGTGACTGTAACTTGCTCTAAGAGTCAAGGTTAGAGTTTGTCCAAACAGGACTGGATGTCATGTTCACTTGAAGAACTTATTAACAGAGCATTTGTTTCAGACTACTGAAATTATATTACGACAGCCATACTATTCTGGTGGATATATAAATCATACACTTACCCAAACTCTTTAACTGTGTTGTCCCTAATATAGAATATGAGATTGAGGAGATTGCAATTGTACAAATAAGGGATATTGATACTAGAATATGCTGTACATATGTATAGACTAGGGATATATAGAGGAAATCTCTCTACAGTCTCAATTACTATAAACCTAAAACTCTAAAAGCCAAGCTTATTTTAAAGGCAAAGTATCCCTGAACCACTCCAGGCACCAAATCAGAATTCCTTATCCTGACACTTATCACCATCAAGGGTCTTTGATGCTACTTCCTGTGTCAGAGTCCTGAGAATCCCTATCCAGTGTTCTCAGTTTTCATTAGCTCATAGGGAAAGGAGTGATATACTTTTGATTCTTCTCCTCTCTATTCCCTAAAAATCATATTTACTCTCCCTTAAGATTCTTCACAGAAGCAATTATTCTTTCTTGGACAAGAAAGGAATTAGTCCAAGGGGAAGTTTAAACACACACACACACACACATATATATATGTGTGTGTGTGTGTGTGTGTGTGTGTGTGTGTGTGTGTATTGATGTATATATATGTGTGTCTGTGTGTGTGAGTATATATAGACAGCATATGTATAAGTTATAAAAGCCATATATATGGAGCCATATAAAAGCCATATTAATTGTTAATATCTAAGAATTTTTCACTCTTAGAGACATTTATTTTTTTTCCTGGTTTGCATTCGCTACCCAACTTTATATTTCTAAACTTATAAATCAATCACCTTTCAAAAAATGTTTTGATTGGACTAATATTTTCTGAATTCTTTTCTGGAACTAACTTTAGCAAGCACCTGAATGCTTAATTTGAATGAATGTGCTGTTACAAGGGGTGCGTGTGTCCTTAAGCTGGAGGAAGCAGAGTCCTTGTTGCTTCCCTTTGATAATGAAGTGAACTGATGGCTCGCTTCCAGGGGGAAGATGACTTTCCTTTCAGATGCATGTGTGTGGATTTCAAATGTGGTAATTAGAGCTTGCGACTGTATCTCAGCTTTGTCTGTATCTCCCGGAGAAAAGAAAAACTTGACCATATTATAATGCCACACTGTTGTAAATTGCCAGCAGATTCCATTAATATTTCAACTGCTACACAATAACCTTTACCTGGACACTATGTTACTTACACAGGCTCAGAGGTATCAGAGGGGAATCTACTACTCTTCATGAATGTCACGGCTGACAAGGTGCAGAGCGCTGCGTTTGATCTTAATAGGAGTTGAAAGACATTCATCAGATTGGAGTCTTATGAAGGTTCAGCAACAGATAACAAAATTGTGAGCTGTTACATTTGAAAGAACAGAGATTGACAGGGTCACAGTTAATCCCATTTTCTTGGCCTAGAGGACATTTGGTATTACGGTGATGGAAACATCTCTGCAAATGAGGATATCATAAAAAAAAAACTCTGCCTAATAAGCTGCAATGTTTCCAGACCCTTGGGTCAGACTGGAGCGCTACAGTTTCCGTTGTCAGGTGGATGTGCTGCGCTGTGATGGGAGTTTCAATTTCATTCCTGAGCGATAAACTCATCCTTGCTAAACAGACTGTGCCATTGTGTCTGTGGGTGGGGGATATATGTGATCATTAGGACGGCAGTGAAAAAGAATGAAGGGACTCAAGTATTGTTTAAATCAAGTGTTCCATAGGAATGCTAAAATATTTTAGCCCGTGAAATGCTAAGTATATGGTGGTGGATATGCGTAGAATCACTTAAAAACCCAGACTCTAAGACTAACAAATACCTTTCTGTATGAACTTCCATTAGGAAGAAGGAAGACACTCTTCTGATTGTCCTTTACTCAAATAATGTCCATATTGAGGACTTTATTAACCCCAATTATCAACTATTAGAAAGTGCTGAGGAGATAGCGGTCTCCTGTGTATATTCATCAGAAATGAAATTTAATTGGGGAGTTTCTACAGTTTTATGTGACTGAGCAACTGTCAGGATGTGAAAGGCAGGTGTGGTGATGCTGGAGAACCTGAAACTCTGATTATTTTCAACACTCTGAGGGTCATAGTCTAGCATGTGCCTAAGGCAAGGACCCTAGAGTGTTAAGCAATGATGTAAGTAACTCTCAAATCTAAATCCAAAGGGACTTGAAGCAGTGGATGCTGAACTAAATTTAGCAGGATATAAAATCCTATGTGGGATAGTTAGTTTTGAATTCTCAACTTGAAACAAGGTAGAAACACCTGGGGAGAGTGAGGGAATATCTGGATCAGGTTGGCCTGTGGGGGCTTACCTTGACTGTGTTGATTGAAAGACAATGACCTTCTCATTGTGGACAGCACCATTCCCTGGGCCTGGGTCCTGGAGAGCATTAGAAAGGAATAAGGTCAGCTTCCAGTAGGCATGCGTGCATCTATTTCTCTCTGCCCCTGAGTATGGATGTGCTAGGACCAGCTGTTTAGGTTCCTGCTGTGTTGGCTTCCCTGTTGTGATGGCCTGGAACTGTGAGCTGAGATAAACCCTGTCTTCTCTCAGTTGTGTTTGGTCAGGGGCACTTTATCACAGCAGCAGCCATGAACAAGAACATGACATGAACAAGAAATGAAACAAGGACACTGTGTTTGATTCTTAAAAATCAGTACACCAATACAGGCTAGGAGAGAACCAAGTAGGATGCAATCTATTGGAAGACCGATACTTGGCTGTGTTTGAACATGTACTAATGTTAACACCAATCTGTAGCAATTTACAGCTCTCTGGCGGATTATGGCTGACAACACGCAACACACTCACCCATTTATCTTCCCATGTGTACTAAGATAAATGGTCTAGTTTCTAAGCATGAGTAATAAGATAATAAGATAAAGTACTAAGATAAATAGTCTAATTTCTAAGCATGAGTAATAAGAGTATGGGCCTGTGGGGTGGCTCAGTGGATAAAGGTGCTTGTAGTCACAGTTGGTGACCTGAACTCAATCCCCACAAGACTGAAAGAGAAAGTTGACTCTTTTAGGTTGTTCTCTGACCTCCACATCCCCACACTCACATATACATACATGTGTATGAGTAAATATGTACATATATGTATATACATATCTTTACATACATATATATACATAAAATAAAAATGTTAAATAATTCTGTCAGTGAATCATCTTTATATACATACATACACACATACACACACATACACACACACACACACACACACACATATGGGTTGCACACGAATGCCGACGCATGCAGAGGCCATAAGCGTGTCCCCTGAAGCTAGTGTTACAGTGTTGTAAGCTGCCCTGTAGGTGCTGGGAACGAAACTCTAGTTCTTACACTGCTAACCCATAAGCCATCTCTCTCGCCCTCATTACAGAATTATTTAAAATGAGGAAAGAGGCCCACGCTGAAACGCATAACTAAACTTGAGTTATTTCTGGAGGTCTCAACCAAACTAATGAGGGGGAGATTACAGGAAATCCATCTGTCTCATTGGAAGGAAGACATTTTAAACAACCAGAGTTTATGAGCTCTTTCCCATAATAGCAACCTCCACATTCTAACACATGGAGCAGTGGCTACGTGCATGTCAGCACATATGTTGGACATGGCAGCAGTGGCTACGGGCATGTCAGCACATATGCTAGCCACGGGATTTTTAGCATCTCTCAGTTTGAAAGTCACTCCCAACTCCAGAGAGCTGTTATCTAGAAAAGAAGGAATGGGAAGGATGGAAAAACGGTTCACAAAAATGTCTAAAGGACACTGATTTTGATTTCCTCAAAGAGAGGGTATAATTTTGATCTACAGGTTTAGTTTGCTTCAAAGCACAATGGCAGCTAATTATAGTTCTAAAGTGAGTATGTGGCTGGCATGCTTCAGTTAAAATGCAGCATAGAATCCACAGTTCTTAGAAGTTATCTGCATAGAAATATTCTTGGCTAGCAGCACCTGAGAACACAGGATTAAAGTAGAAACCATTGGGATTTTGGAGACAGAGGTCTGAATTATAAACCAGGAGCACCATTTCCTTGCTTTGGCTCTTGACAGTGCATTTAACTCTGTTGAGATCCTGATGTCTTCAGTGTTAGATGGGAGACAGCAGCAAACATTCCCGCTTACCAGGGATTGCACAAAAAACTCAGACTAAAGTGCTTCGTACATAGCAGTAAGCACATATGTTTACACTAACCTGGAGGCAGATTCTGAAAGATATATGGACACAAATGACTTATTTGGATTAAGTTCCTGGGAAGCTCTGCTAGGAACGCGGGGGAGTCAGAAAGATCCAGAGAGAAAGAGAAATTAATGCAGAGTGGCTGTGTGCTGCAGGCAGCTGAGGTAAGGTCATGCTGAGAAATGCCAGGCGGCTGCAGAGAACACATCCGAGGAATGGGAAGGCTCCACTAATCCCCACAGTCTCTGGCTGTGTTTATTATCAGAGCAGTAGTTTCCTATGCTTTCACCTCCCTTGTTGCAGCATAATTGTGACCAGCAATCAGAAAAAGTCATCAGGCAGCATGGCATGGGAACTGGCAGATGTCATTTGATCTTCATACTCCCATGTAGCATCCCAGAAAGCCAAGCAGAAGACACCCACTGACACCATTCATGCATGTTCTTATCTTCATTTGGAGAAATTGAAGTACAAAGAAGTTGAAAGACTTGGCGGTACACACACAATTTCAAATAAAAAATTCCTAATTCAACTAAAAGATACTACTCATTTATAAGAACTCAATTTCATCTTAACAATCCATTAGACATCTGTGTAACCTTTTGAAGTGCATGCAAACTTCTATGCATATGCATAAAAGTTGAGTATATTCTTTCTCTCTCAAAAAAAGGAAACGCACACACACATGAAAATCAAAAAGGGAACCCAATAAAGAAAAAAAAACAAAGAAAATAAAAGGTACACAAAAAGCATGGAATTCACTTTGAAAATAAAGTTGGGTGGGTAGGAAGGTGGATAAGATCTCAGAGGAGTTGGGGAGGAGAAATTAGAATAGAATCAAAATAGGGTGTGTGTAAAAAATAGATAACAAAATTGAGCCTGTAACAATGTTTTGGTATCATCAAGTTAAGAAAAATGGAGCTAGGGAAAGTGTAAGAAGATAAAATTAAAACATAGTGGTAAAGAACAATGCATGTTTACAAAAATGGTAAGGGGGCATCGATATTCAATAAAATGCCCATTGACCAAAATGTCCTATGCCTGCCTTTCTCCTTACCTTGGCAATGGTCTGTGGTAGGCTAAACAAGAAATGTCTTCCATAGGCTCAAGCATCTGAACACTGATGGTGCTTTTGGGGAGGCTTAAGGGGAACAGCCTTGTTGGAGGAAGTGTGTCAGTGGGAGTGAGCTTTGTCTTACTTCTAATTTACTCTGCTTCTATGATAAAGCACTGTGAGCTCTTGGCTTCCTGCTCCTGCTGCCGTGCCTGTCACTTGTTCCCTGCCATGAGGGACTCTTCTCCCTCCGAAACCATGAGTCTTATAAATTCCTCTCCCAGAAATGGCTTCTAGTTCATGGTATTTATCACGAGAACAGAAAGAGATTAATACAGAAGTTGGTATCAGAGAGCATGTTGCTCCTGTGAAGAATCTGAGTATGCTGGGTCTTTTGTTGCTGTTTTTTGTTTTGCTTTGTTTTATGGGTTTTTTTTCTTTATTTTTGGAGGAGTGTAGAGGAATTTGGAGCTTTTAACTAGGACAGAAGCTGGAGACTTAACAGGCCATTGGAAAGGGACCTTGGTAAGCAGTCGTGCTTAGACAAACGTTGGACTATAGAATCCAGATCAAGAGGTTTCTAAGAGAAGTAAGGATTCTAACAAGAATTTAGATAGCATTCCTGTGGTTTTTTTCTTTTTCTTTTTTTTTTTTTTTTTTTTTTTTTTTTTTTTTTTTTTTTTTTTTTTTTTTTGGTTTGTCACAGTGTTTTCTCTCAGCAATAGAAAAACAGTTACTACAAGATCTTTTCGAGAGAAATTTCACCCATTTCACCCATGTCTGTTTCTTCCTGTTCTGGGCACCTCTTACACCACACGGTCCTGGAAAGCATGGTCATCTCACTATCCAGGAGCAAAAGCCATGACCTTCATGAGATCAAATGCTAATCTCCTATCTCTGCTGTAAAGTATGATCTATTACAACCCTGGCTGCCAGTCAGGCTTCTTAGAAATGGAAGATACAGCTCAGCAGTCTATAGCGAGGTCTGGGACCTCAGAGCCCCTTCCTTCTGAATGTTTTATGTCATTGACTTCCAGTGTGGCTTCTGAGCAAGTCATTTAACCTCCTTGGCTCAGTTAACCATATGGAAAGTGAACATGATAATATCTCACAAGGGCATTGTGCGATTACTCAATGTTTATAAAGTGCTTGGGAAATGAACAACCCTGGATGTGCCCAGCGGTATCATTAATCATTTGACCACTTGAATTCAGCATCTGGACTGGGCAGAGCTCTTTATTTCTTAGAGAGTTTCACTGTAACTACCTCACAGATCGCAACGCTTAAATATATGAGAGTTTAGTTAAATTTTATGCCATGGTGGAGAACTTAGCAGGTTTTCTCATGCTCCCTTTTGCATCTTCTCTTCATAAACTGCCTATTCCTTTCTCAGAGCAGAAAATAACTCACTCGTGAATTGATGTCAAGAGCTATGCTTCTTAAGTCCAGTGATCCTTTCCTTGTTTTCATCATCTCTCTTGCCTTGGTTGCTTAGCTGGCCACTCAATAGGTTATCGTTGGGAACAAGCTATATTCCAGGTATCTGTCAATGAGAAAACACAGACAAGGCATAGCTCTGTCTTAGATTAGCTTCTTCTAGTCTAGAAGTAGACACAGATGTAGAAACAAATACCTACCAAGGAACATGAACTTCAAAGCACTATGAAAACACAGTTAAACTTTTGGATAATGTTTAAGGAAGTGAGTGGGCTTAAGTTTCCAGGATTATTGCCTTCTTTTATCAAAAACTCCTCCTTGAATATCTTGAAATGGTGCCCTCCATACTCATTCAGTTCAAATAGTACTATTATTGTTCACTGACTACTCTTTCCCTTTAAAGCCTTTGTGGCTCTTACCCCACCCTGTACTTGGTCTTCTTCTAACTTTCCTTCCCCCTGTACACACGTTGTCTACAGGTATGCAATTGTAAAGCTGACCTCCTTCCTTAGTTTCAGATTTACCTGGAGGTACTCAAACTCAGTATGTATTGCCTACTCCTAATATTCCCATTGATATTGCTTTGTTTCTCAAACTTTATTAATGGTTCCATGGTTTTTCTTGTAGGTAGGCTTTAAGCCTGAGTCACATGATGCCTAGACTGTTAATTTTACATCAATAAGACTCTTTGCTTTGATGCTTCAAGGTTCCTCAGATACTATGTTTGCTTCTAACACCTCCAATTTACTCTCTAGCGATAGTCTCCCATCTCCTGTCTGTTGAAAAGCTCTTCTTCTATGTAATCAACATATTCACCATTCAGATGTTCGTAAACATTCTGTTGATACCACTTATCTGATTAAAATATTGTTCCTATTGTCTGCCAATTTAAGTCAAGCATCCTCATTTGGTGAGTGGACTTGGGCTCTTTTCCATTCTCCCATGGCATCCTTACACTGAGCATAAGATGCAGCCAGGTAGATGGTTGCTGGTGTCCATGTTAGTCACATGCAATATTTATACACATTCCCCTGCCTTGCCTTTCATCCATCCCTGTCTAGTGCATCAAAGTCAATATCAAATACAGCTACTTCTGAACAACACCCCTTCCTAGACCCCAGCTGCCGTTGTCTGGCTCTTCTTTTAAACATCTGGAATCCTTTTGCTTACCTCTGCTGCTATAAGTTTCTGCTCTGTTGCTGTTTGTCTTACTCGCTTGCAGACTGAAAGAACCATGAGCTAGAATAGATCTTCTTCCCCTTCAGAATTTCACCCCTGATGGTCAGTGTAATTAATCCTTAAAAGTACCAGCTTGCTCTTGAGAGAGCTACTTTTCATTTACATACGTATACTATATTCTAGGAAATGTTTTACATATAATATCTGTCCTCATTGATGTAAAGAAAGGAAAATCAACAAAAAACACTAAATGCTTTAGTAATATATTTTTATTCTTTATTTTCCATTTCTAAACATGAAAAAAACTTTTAAAATCAGTAGATTTTAAATCTATGTTGTCTTTTCAGGATTAGAATGCAGAATGAATAAGGCTTAATCCATGCCCACAAGGAACTCACAGGTAAGTCACGGAAATAGACCTATAAGTAAATGCACTGTCACATCTGGCAGTAACTGTAGGCAGAGTCATCAGGTCCACTGGTCAGTTCTGTCCCATTAGCTGCTCCCAAATAACCACACAGAGACTTATTACTAATTATAAATGCTCAGCTGATAGCTTAGGCTTATTTTTAGCTAGCTCTTATAACTTAAATTAACCCATTTCTATTATTCTATGTGCTGCCCCAAGACTCATTTACCTCATCTATGATCTCCCCATGCTGCTTCTTTCACATCTGACTGGCAACTCCTGAGACCTCCCCCCCATCCTTCTTCTTCCCAGCATTCTCTCTGCCTTGAAAATCCTGCCTAGCCATCAACCATTCAGCTATTTAGTAACCAATGAGAGTAATGTGTATTACAGTGTACAAAAAGTAAGTGTTAGATTAAAATTTGTACAAGGCAGAGAATGGAGACAGAACCTTAATATAAACATAAATGCATGACAGAAAATTTATCACAGAAGCCAGAGTTTTCCAAGGAGCAAAGGGGGTGGATGTGGGACATGGGCAACTGCTCTTTGCATTTTCAAAGGCCTAAGTCAGAAAATAATACAGTGCCATAGCTGGAGCTAGTCAAGTTCAGCATAGTTGCCACATGAAACATATCTGGAGGGTGTCAAGAAGATAAGGAGGGGGTAATCAAGAGCCACATTGCAAATAGTTGTTTATATCTTACTGAGCAGTTTGGAATGTCCTCCTATAGATGATAGGAAGCTGGAGAAAGACTTTAAGCAAGGCTAATGGGCTGGCTTTTCTAAGTTTTCTTGTCATGAGTTCAACTCAGATACATGTATATGCAGTTCACATGTATATGCAGTGCTTAGGAAAAAGAGGTCAAGCCAAGATCTGAAGAAAAATCCTAAGATTTCTGAAGAGTAAATGTACCTGGACTTATATTTTAAAATTTGTGGGTAAAGGCCGGGCGGCGGTGGCGCACGCCTTTAATCCCAGCACTCGGGAGGCAGAGGCAGGCGGATCTCTGTGAGTTTGAGACCAGCCTGGTCTACAAGAGCTAGTTCCAGGACAGGCTCCAAAGCTACAGAGAAACCCTGTCTCGAAAAACCAAAAAAAAAAAAAATTGTGGGTAAAGAACTGTCCTCTTTTGCTTTCTGTTGCTGTAATAAAACATTACTCCAGAGCAGCTTGAAGGGGGAAGGATTTGTTTGGGCTTATACTCCATCATCAAGTGAAGCCAAAGCAAGCACTCGAGACAGGGATCTGGAGACGGTACTGAAGCAGAGAGCATGGAGTAACAAACTTACTGGATTGCTTCCTCTGGTAGACTCACTACCCTTTCTAATTTTATTGTAAGCACCCAACACACATACTTTTGTTAGGTCAGTGGTTATTAAAACTTATCAGCTATGTAGCTTTCTTAGGCCGTCCAAACCTATTTGCTCGGGGATAGAATTGTCAACTCTAGAGTAGTCCTGGCTATAGCAATTAGCAGGCAATGAAAACAATTTCCCAAAGCCATCCACAGGCCAGCTTGATGAAGCTAATTGTTCAACGGAGAACCCCTTTGACCAGCTGGCTCTACTTTGTGTCAAGTTGACAAAAGTTAAGGAAACAACTTGACACACACACAGGTGTCACTCTTATACCATGCCTGTTTTGTTTCTTTTACCTGAGATCTCATGTTAATGTCACAATATAAACTATAGCCAACTTTTTAAAGTTCCATAGTCTTAAACTTGTTCTACCTTTAAAAAACCTTTTAGCTGTGTGCTCCTACAAAATTAGAAAAAAAAAAGTTCTATACCTCCTTATTTCAAAAGAGAAGAACCAGGGAATAGTTACAAACAGATCAAAGAAAAATTGAGCTTCAGTGGTGTGAATATCTCAGTGTCCAACCTCTGGGGTTCACTGGGGATCTTTGAGGCTTCAAAGGGCTTGGGTAGCACCACCTCTCAGGCTCTGCCACACACAGCACACACAGCTCGTCTCTCTCCACCCAACATCTGAGACTGTCTGTGGCAGTCATCTCAGCCCAGCACAGCCAATATGCCGGGGTCTCCCCTGCAATGGAGGCTGCATCTTTAACCATTTCCTTTCCTGGCCTCTCACCGTGCCAAGCCTCAACTGCCTTTAATTGTCCAACCAAAACCAGTACTGAGTGGGAGATGCTTACAATGGCCAAGTTCAGCTTCCAGCAGGAGATGCAACCTTGCCCCACTTTAGACCACAGTTCCTGTGTGCCGCCCCTGAGGAAACACGTCCTAGAAAGTTCACTCAATAATCCTGGTCGCTTCTTCACCACAGCTGATTTTTCAGCCCCAGCTAGCCAGGATCCACGGCTCCAATAAAGCACCAAAGGCTTCCCTTCCACAGATTCTTAGTTCAAAGTGTCATGTGAACGGCTCTCCTAGAGCCCTGGAGGAAGGCTTCTACTTGGTTCTCAAACCTCACAAGCTAGGCCACCATTGTCTGCTTATATCTCAGCATTGTTTCCTAAGTCCCCACAACAGCTAGTTAAACGCTAAGCACTCCAAAAGCTTTTCCAGTACAAAACGACATAATCTTCAGTTTCCTCCCACAAAACACTCCAATGGTAGAGGGTTCATCAGAGCAGCACCCCACTCAGGGTATCCTAGTATTAGTCGGGGTTCTCCAAGGGAACAGAACCAAAAGAGCAAATATATATGTAATAAATAAATAAATAAACATATATATATATATATAAATGTTACAATGTATTAAATCTTATGTTAAAATAGTAATGGCAGCTGTTTCACGGCAGAGAGTGTAGGTTTTTAGTCCCCCAGGCTGGTCACTTAGCAGCTGGAGTAGCCCCACAGTGGCTCTCTCACACGGGGAAGGATGAAAACCTGAAGCTGGGTGACTCTGAAGTCCCAGTCTGACACTGAAATTCTGGAAGGTTCCAGGAGAACCACCTTGGCCAATGAGGGCAGCCTAGAGACACTAGTTCTGATAGCATCAAAGGAAATAGCAAGAGGAGAAGTCCATTTGGTTGCTGGAGGGAGGCCAAGTAGCAAAGGTGAACAATTTTCCTGCTACCTCCCTTGATGGTTTTAATCTGAGCTGCTACCAGAAGGTGCTGCCTGCTTGTGGGCTATGTCTCCCCACATGAATTAAGGCAATCAGAAACAATTCTTCAGGTGGGATAAATCACTCAGGTGATTTGATTCATGGCAAATCAACATGAAAACCAACAATCACGGGGGCACATTTCCACAACACCGGCATCAATGTTAGCAGTGATATCTGGAACCATATTGATCTTGGATGCAGCAGAGTAGACAGCATCCTAAGCATTGCTATGGATTATTTTCTTCAGTCCACCTGATGGTGGTATGAAGTTTAGCACCAAGAGGGGAAACCGAGTCACAGATGGATGAAGCTGTATGTACAAGGTGCCCCAGAGGCTAGAGAAACCCAGGGGCCTGAATAGCTTGCGTCACAAGTGTGAAAACTGAGGATAGTTTCACTTGCTTTTATGTGGGAATCACTGTGTGTGCTGTGTGCTGGAGGAGATGGGTCTGCGGCATTGCTTCTAAAGGATAGGGAACTGGGGCTCTGCGGAACCCACAACTGCAGTCTCCTTTCCCAGGGCTCCTTTCTCCACTGTGGCAGAGTACCACAAGCTATAGAAAAGAGCATGATTGTTATTCAAAACAAAAATATTCTTTGCAGCACTGGAAACTCCATTTACAAGTTAAGCATGCTGTTTTTTTTTTTTTTTTTTTTTTTTTTTAAGTAGAAAAGATTACAGAAGGGAGCAGCATCCCTCTCAGCCTGGAGGGAGGGGCATCAATTGCCTATTCATGAGGGGGCAGACCTCTAGG
Source organism: Arvicola amphibius (assembly GCF_903992535.2). Classification (NCBI taxonomy): domain Eukaryota; kingdom Metazoa; phylum Chordata; class Mammalia; order Rodentia; family Cricetidae; genus Arvicola; species Arvicola amphibius. Next base: position 89,290,187 of record NC_052057.2, read on the forward strand.
GGCCTATAACATTTCCAAACAGGCTGTGCAGCAGCAACCGTGAAAACAGCAGAATCTTGCTGTAAACAGACAGAACCCAAATCTCAGAGCTCATTCTTCTCCGAGGTCAGCACTTCGGATCTTGTTTTGTGAGCTTCTGTGGATAAGCACGCATCTCAGACACAGGAATTTACATCTGTACAGGCTGTAATACTAACATGATTGGAAAGGTCCCAAAAACGTGACTGGCAATCTGCTGCATGCTTCGGAGTCATGAAACACAGTGTGTGTGTGTGTGTGTGTGTGTGTGTGTGTGTGTGTGTGCACGCTCCTAAACACGTGCTCACATTCACACTGATAAACAACATTGTCCTAGTTATTTCTCTGCTGCTTTTATACTCTGACGAGATCATCTTAAGAAACAAGGGTTTCTTTCAGCTCCGAGCTCCAGGTGAATCACGTCAAGGAAGACAGAGCAGTAGGCAGGGGCGGCGTAATGACAGGAACTGAAGGCCGACTGACCATATTGAATCCACGTGCAGGAAATGGATGATAGACAGGAAGTGGGGTAGGGCTACGAAGCCTCGAGGCCTGTGCCCACGCCTCCCTTCTGCCACCAAGTCCTCACCATACTGAATGTCCCACACCTCTCCTAAGCAGCTCCACCTGCCAGGCCAGCATCCAAATATGTGACCCATGGAAGACATAGTGATTTCAAACTACAGCAGCCCATCTATAGCTTTCTGTATCTGGGAGTACACAGGACTAGAGGAAGTCTCACCTTCCTTGCTTCCTTCCTTACCCCTTCTTTTACACTGCCCTTATCATTGTATCCTTAGGAGCAGTCTGAGTCTGGCTGTGTTATCTAGACTATTTATAACAAATTGACTGAAATTGGCCAGATGCAGAAAATAAAGACAACAAAATTTTGCTTCTTTCTCGAGCTTGAAACTGCATTTCTTGAAGTCATTGTATAACTAACAGAGCAGGAATTCTAGTGGGGGGTTAAAGTTTACGGAGGCACCTTGGCTTCACTCTGTTAAGTCTGAATGCAAGCAACACTGGCCTCCAGCTATGTTGGAGAGTTCTGCACTTGTCCACCTCCGTTCCAGCCTCATTGTGCTGATGGCCAAAGTACGTATGTAGGCTCTATGGTGCTGTGCTCCTGGTGGTGGAATGGTCTGAATGGGCAACTCATCTTGAATGTGGCTTATTAGGGCTAGTAAGCACACCAGGATGCTCACTTTGAACCTTTGCAAAGTCTATCTAGAAACAGGGCTTTAGGGGAAGCTCAGGATGACAATGGGCAAGGTCTTCTAGCTCATACAAAGTGACCGTAAAGCAAACTGGTACTCAGATTGGCGGTGACCATGAAGGGGTTTGGAGGAGGGGGTTCTGGGACCCGGGGAGGCACCCAGATACAGATGTCGTGAGCTCAAGGTCAAGCCATGCTTTAAAGGTAAGGATGCCTGCCTCACTCAATTAAGGATCATAGAGTTGGATGGAAATTTGCTAAAAGTGAAAGCACTCACTGTGTATTTCAAGAAAACAAATGTCTGCACAGACTAGAAAAGAGGAAAGAGCAACCAGGAGTGGAGGGGGCTGCAGTAGTCAGCACGGTAAACATCGGCGCAGCGGTGTTCAAAGGGAACACCCATTGCAGCCTGGAAGGCAGAGTCAGCACTTCTGCATGACTCAAGCAGATGCCAGAACATGTTAGCTTCAAACCATTGAATGTGACCTAGTCACAAAGATGTAAGTGACCCCTGACATAGGAAGAGGTCGGAGTTGATTCATGGCATCGAACAACCCAGTGACCCAGGCAAGGACAAAAGGGTTTTTGATTGACAGGCAATTTATCATGTCTGCCTCCAAACAGGCTCGGTGTCTCCACCGTGCCATTAGAGAACTACCACTGTTAAGGCAGTCATGGCTACAGACTTTACGAGCACTGGTGTAACAGAAAGTTTGCCTACATACGAATTCCACTACGAGCAGTGGCAGAGGGCTTACGGCTTCATTTTCATCTCCACAATGCAGAAAGGCCAACATGTGCTGTGCACCTAAGCACCGAAAGGCCTTGCCTAATCCTCTGGGGAAACTCAAAATGCAAGGGTGAACAGATCTATTCCGATTCAGAATCAACCCTTTGTCATTTACTGGGGACTAGGGAGCATTCTGTCTGATAGACTGAATTGAGTGTTAATCTGAAACATTTTATAAGCCAGCAGTTACAAATATGCGTGGGCCAAACCTGCTCTGGGGAGTGTTTGGAGGGGGGGAGTTCTTTTGTTGTTGTTTATTGTCTATACCATGTTCTGCCTGCAGGCCAGAGGGGAGCGCCAGATCTCATTACAGATGGTCATGGGCCACCATGTGGTTGTTGGGAATTGAACTGGAAGAGCAGCCAGTGATCTTGACCTCTGAGCCATCTCTCCAGCCCCCCTAGGGGCTGTTTTGATAAAGAAAAGTTCCTTCTACTCTGGCTTGTTTCATTCCCTTCCAGAGAATGTGCCGATAAACTCAGCAAAGGCTTGGTAAAGGGAAGATGAAGAGAGTCCCTGGAGAGCAAACATTGGTTCTCTCCTAGAAAGAAAACCCTGTTGCAACTTCCCTCTAGAAGTTGAGCAGTAATTACAGCCATTTCTAAGATGTAACAGAGTTAATCAATGAGAATGTGTTGGGAACAGAGGGTATCAGATACTTCAGAGACCAGCTACCCGGTGCAGCAGGCTCAGCACCAGCATCTCAGCCAAGTCCACCTGTATAAAAGCTGATTTTCCAATCCTGTCAGATCCATCTCAGTATCACAGTGGCATGCAGTGAGGTGACTGGGGTTCTTACATTCCTGCCATTAGCTTGCTGGCGACATATAAGCCCAAGGTTATTTTCTCAGGATAGTTAGAGTTGAAGGTGTGATCCCTTCTGGAAACAGGACAGTGTAAAATTAGAAAAGTTATCAGACCGCAACAGACAAAGCTAGAACAATGCCCCAAACTTGTTATTTTTGAGTTGTGGCTGTTGATTCTGCCACACAGACAAGGTTGGCATAGCTTCAGCAGTTGCAATAGAAGAGAGAAAATGGCAAGCACAGGCCTGTTGTAAGGAGCTCCACACCACCCCCGCCCCTCAGCATGCCCCCAGAGTTAGTGTAGAGGAGAGGTCAGTGGACAAGGCAGGCATCATATGCACCTGCTCAGCATTATGGGATGGGTGGCCCGTGCCCCCGTGGATATTGTGACATCATTCTTAATACTCATCTCTAGGCATTTCCATATTCCACTCTACATTCAAGTCATTTCGTCTTAAGCAAGGACATACTCAGTTGACATGTTTTTCGTAATGGTTTTGTGTTGTGGATGTCAGACCGCATTTCCGGCTCATTCCAACATCAAACCCCAGGTGTAGCTGCCACTACTTCCACCGAATTCTAATTGTTTCATTTTGAAAGATGCCACCCACAGGCGAGTACACAGGGAACCTAACTCTGAAGTGAGGAGTTTTCGAAAGCCTGCTGGCTTTAAATACCAGGGAATTCCTTTCTGTAGGGATGTTCCTAGGGTGCTTTTACATGAGGAAATGAGAAACTAAAGCTGCTGTCTGCGGCCTTCAGCTGATTGCCCTGGGGGATCTGGGTTGGGATGAAAGATATAACTGTGAAATTCTCATCTCTCATAGCTGTGTGATACTCAGCTCTCCCACTCCTATGCCCGCATACGCTACCCTGAAACCTCAGATTTGAAGCATCTTTCTTAACATTTGTTATTTGTAGATGTGTGTTTTAGTAAATTTCCTATCTTTCAAACCTCTTTTGTTTAAAGTATGCGTTCAGAAGCTGTTCTACCTTAATGCAAGTTTTAGGCTAATTTCTCAACGGTGACTACATCAATGGCACCCATCTAAAACACACAAAATGAGGTAGAGGTAAAGGAAGTGCCTTGATGCCTGTCTTCTACAGGCCCTGTTCACAGAGACAGTCATGCTGCTGTTCACTCTGTTCATGCTAGGTATCCCTCCAGCACTTAAGAAAATAGCCACGTGTGTAAATGTATGTTTTTAGACAAATGGTATAGAAGCTGTTCCACACCCAGCATCTTAATATTCAGCCGGATAGCTTAGAGAGCATTCCAAATCAGTATGCTGGGTTTTTGCTTGCTTGCTTGTTTTTGTTTATAGTGTGTATACATGGGGGGCATATGGTGTGTGTTTGTGTGTGTGTGTGTGTGTGTGTGTGTGTGTGTGGTGTATGGTATGTGCTGTACGGAGTGTGTGGTGTGGTGTGGTGTGTCTATGCATGAGTGTGTGGTATGTGTATGGTGTAGTGGAGGGGATAGGTGTGTGTGTGTGTGTGTGTGTGTGTGCGTGTGCAGTATGTACTTGAGTGGGTGGTTAAGTGTGTATGATGTAGTGGAGGGTACAGGTGTGTGTATCTGGGGGCAGCATGCAGAAACCAGAGAAATACATCAGGGCTCCTTCTCTATCACTTATTTACTCAGGATATCTCACTGGATCTGAAGCTCACCGTTTGGCTAGGCTGCCCGTCCAGGGAGCTCATGGGGTCTACTGTCTCCGCCTCCAGTGCTCTTCACGGACACCTGTGGCCATGAGCAGCTCTTCTCCAGGTTTGCATATGTGTGCAGCAGGTGCTCTTAACCAGCAAGCACCTCTCTAGTCTCTATGTTGGTTTTAATTACTGCAGAACACACCTTCCCAGTTCAATTAATTATATATGTATAAAAATTTGTACTTTTTCAATCCTGTGGGATTTCAAGCAGCACTGTAATAAATAAGTTATTACTGGAAGATGAAAATATCTATAAATAAGTGAATCTGCTAGGAAGTTTTCCTCAATGGAATTAGACAGGCATATCAGCCACACTCTGGGGCAGTCCATGCTCAGGAGGTGTTGGCCAACACAAATCATACTCCATGTATTTTAGTGGCCTTTTTCATTTCATTTTCTTTTAGAGTGAGCATGAACATAAAGTTGGGTGATTGGGGTGGGGAGAGTTTGGGAAGAGTTGGGGAAAGGAAAAGAATATGATAAAATATACAGCATGAAATTATCAAAGAATACATTTTAAAATGATGGGTAAAAGGATGTTTCTGATAATTTAAAATTTTTAATAAACACTGCAGCTGAAAACATAGAAGCAACATGCCTATTGTCCGCCCTGAGCCATCAAAACATTTCTGCTGATGTGATGGGTAGGAGCAAGCCTTGTCATTTTATTGTGACTTTTCTTGCCTAAATGAGCCTCTTCTGTGTTGCACTTCCTTTCCTGCCCGCTGCCATCCTCCCCTAGTGTTTAATGGATTTTGAATCTTTCTCTTACGAATGTATTACTCTTTACACATTAGGAAAGCCAAATTTATAGACAGGCTTTTAAAATGTCTATAAATCAGTTTCTGCTGGTTCTGGCCATACATTAATGTTTTTTTTAAAAAAAAATATGATTTTAGAACTATTCTAAAGGCTTTTAAAGTTCTGGTTAAAATAAGCTTAAATATCTTAGACCTGATCTGCATCTTAGACAAAAAGAGTAAAATTTTATCTCAGCTCTGATTGAAATCTTCTTGGCTGCACATCAGATTGCTACATATTTAGCCATTTAAAACAACACCTGCTTGTCTCAGATTTTCTCTGGAGTCTGAATGTAGCTCAGCTGGGTCCTCTGACAAGGTCTTCAACAGGCCTGAAAGTAAGCTTTCTGCTGTGCATGGCATGTGGACAGGACAGGGTGAAGGCCCATGCTCAAGCAGGTGTTGGGAGAAGTCCCTTCCTAGAAGCTATAGGGCTCACGGCAATTGTCTTCAAAGCCAGCAATAAAAAGAAAGAATCTAAAGCCAGCCTGTTTAGGAGCTTTTAGAGAAACGTTTCTACTGAATGGGATCAGTAGATCACGTGATCATGGGGGGGGGCCCAGCTTGTTACTCCCATCATTTCTGTCAGTAGAAGCAAATCGTGACCCAGCGAAGAGGAGAGACCAAATGAGCATGAACAGCAGGAGATGGGGTTAGCGGGACCCATCTTAAAATCTGCGGCTCGGAAGAACAGAGAGGACCCAGCTGGGAAGGATTCCCACGGGAACCTCAGTTCAGTGGTGAACAAGATGGTTTTAACATGAGGCACATCACAGTTCCATACTTTCTTAGACAGGTCCGTGAGATTCCGCTACAGTCCCAGACCCCTTTCTGTCTAGTCTAACTATAAAGAACACCTCATCTCTTACTTCCGAACTACAGCTTTTACCCACTTCTGACTCGGAAGTCTTTGATAAAGGCACTGGCTGTTGGGAACGGCTGTGGGCGGCACGCCGTTTTGGCCTTACTTTAGAAGTTTCTCTGACCGGCTGTTCTTTCCTGCACACCTCTGCACTGTTCACCTGCGCAGCCTGCAGCGTCTCCATTGAGGGAAGGTGGGAGAAGAGGGTGCAGACTTCACACCCTTAGCTATGGCAGCTTTTCTTTTCTTGCTTAATCTGCTTAAAGTTCTATTTAAGATTTGCTGATGCAAGTTTTTAACCAGACAGTGGTGGCGCATAACTTTAACCCCAGTGCTCGGGAGGCATTGGCAGGTGGATCTCTCTGAGTGCCAGGACAGCCTGGTCTACAGAGTGAGTTCCAGGACAGTTAAGGCTATACAGAGAAACCCTATCTTAAAACCAAAACAAAACAATAAAACAAAAAAGAAAAGGAAAAAAAGTTTCTTCATGTTGAAAATAGAAATTAGGATGGAAGGTGATTTTATATTGCTCCCCTTCTATTTCAAAGACCAGTTTCAAGCAGGGTTTCCTCGTTAGAGTATTAGAGTCCCCCCACCCCCATCCTCAGGGCATGCCTTGTCCCCTAGTGTGTAATTTTGTTCCCACAGACATTGTAGGATCTAGAGGTGCCAAGAGGACAAGAGCTTCTTGATTATCACCACCTGTCAAATAGTGTGTTTACTGCCCACACATGGGAACCCGAATCAAGATCTGCAGCAACAGGGGCATCCATCAGTAACCCCAACACTGAGGAGGTAGTGACAGGCAGGTCCCTGGGGTCTGCTGGCCAGTTAGACTTGGCTGACTGGAAACCGTGAGGACAGTGAGAGATGTGGCCTCAGGAAACAAGACAGAGACTAATTAAACATGTTGTCTGACCTAAACATGTTGTCTCTACCTGCATGGATACGTGCGCATGCTTGCACACACATGCTCACACACATATTCAACATCCACATATGCATGCACACCAACACTATCCCATATGCACACACACACACGTAAATCTCCATCCACACATATATGCATACATCCACGCATGCACACACATATTCCTCACACATATTCACATATTCACACATACATACATACCTACCTCCATACTTGTGAAAACACACACGCACACACATATACACATGAACACAGGCATGTCCAAATACCCAGTTTCACACATGCACACATACCTACATCCTCACACATACACACATGTGTGACTATGCACACACACACCTACATCAAATACACGCAAAGAAATGTATTTTTGAAAGTGTTTGCTACCTCATCATCACTAAGAAAAGTCAGCCTAACTTCTTTCTAGTGACATTTAGATTTGGGTGCGTATTATCATTTGATATTATCACATCTAGACCTTACAATGTCTGTGGGAACAAAATGACACACTGGGAGAAATGAATGAACTGAGGGTTGGGGGGGATCCCCTGCTTGAATTTGTCATTAAAATAGAAGGGGAACGTTATAAAACCACCTTCCCTCCTAATTTCTGTTTTCAACTGTAGTGTGAAGCGGCGGGGCTGCATCACGCCACCCGGCCGCCGGCTAGCTTTACACCCGAAAACGGAAACTGTATTCTTTTAAACACTGCCTGGCCCATTATCTGTAGCCTCTTATTGGTTAATTCTCACATCTTCCTTTAACCCATATTTAGTAATCTGGGTAGCACCACGAGGTGTGGCTTACCAGGAGAGATCTTAACCTGCGTCCATCTCGGAGAGGAGCAGCATGGAGACTCCCTATGGAGACTGCTTGAAGCGTCTCCCCAACTCTACTTCCTTGTTCCCACAATTCTGTTCTGTCTACTCCACCTACCTAATTTTCTGTCTCTTAAAGGGCCAAGGCAGTTTTCTTTATTAATTAACCAATGAAAGAAACATAGACAGATAACTCTCCTCCATCATTCAACATGAAGAAAGTTCATTAGATTTTTTTTCTGCTATTAGAAAAAAGTTTAACTCTTTGTTACCAGGTAAGGGTCAGGTGTCATCGTGAGAATAAACAGTAGAGTGCAGTCTCCCAGGGAAATCTAGCAGAGGAATTCAACAAGGGATGAGCAGATATATTCTTTTTGAAATAAAAATATAACTCTTTAATATTCTGGAAGAATAAAACAATAATAGGACGAGGAAGATCCTAATTATTTAGAGTTCATAATTTTATTGGGAAGAAATTCTCGGTAATTTGCTTGAATTTTAATTAAAAACACTGACACTAGCACATGGAAAAGGAGCCATCTCATGCCAGCTTTGTTACCCTGTGAATTAGATCCTCATTACTGTAATGAAGTCCTTGAGGCAGTTAACTTATAAAGAAAAAGGTTTATTTGGCATATGGCTCTTTAATTTTAGTCCAAGATCAAGTAACCTCATTGCTTCGACCCTCTGGAGAAGGTGGTAATCAAAGCAGGAGTTTGTGGTGGAGTAAACCACCCATCTTATGTTCAAGGGAGTAATGACGACAAGACAGGATACGCTGTGATCCCACAAACTACTTCAGGGCCTCTCATCGGGCCACACCTCCTTACGATCCACCCTGCCCTCCAGGGGAATAAACATAGGGACAAGCCTTTTCACACGTAAGTCTATGGGGGACATTGTCCATTTTCACACCCAGGAACTAAGTTTCACAAAACATCTTTTATGTTTGAATGAAGAAGTCATGTTTCAGTTGTAATTCCATTTGGTTACCAAATACATACCTGTACCAGGACCTCTGCATTATATATATATATATATATATATATATATATATATATATATATATATATATATTAGCTTAGCATTTTGTGGGACTCCTGGGTGTGTTTTGGGGACTCTTTTCCTTTTGATGGGTTGCCGTGTCCAACTACAATATGATGGTTTTTGCTTTCTCTTATTATATTTTATTTTGCTATGTTTGCCTACTATCTCTTAGAAACCTGTTCTTTTCTTATGAGAGACAGAAAGGGAATGGAACTGGAGAGGAGGGGAGACAGGGAGAAAGTAGAAAGAGTAGAGGGAGAGGAAACTATAATCAGGATGCATTGTATAAGAACAAATTTTCAACAAAAGGGGAAATGAAAAACAACAACAAAGAATACACACTGTAAAGTTCTTCTGGCATATACTGTGATGATCTCTACACTATTACTGACACCAAGCCCAAACAACCCAGTCATTTTCCTTCTGTGTGACTTACCACAGAGTAAACATATAGGGTGAATCAGAACAGAAATTTACTCCACAAGTTCAGACATAAACAAGAAGCATTTTTATAAAACCTGCCTTCTATCTCAAAGACCAATTTCAAGCAGGGCTTCCTCATTAGAGCCTTCCCCCTCATCAGCTCGCCTTCCCCCTCGTCAGCTCTCGTGAACCTTGTCCCCTAGTGTGTCATTTTCTTCCCACAGACATTGTAGAGGCTAGACGTTCTGAGTGGACAATGGCTCTTGATTATCACCACCAGTCATAACCAGATCGTCAGAGGTGTCATATCCTGTCAGGACTCTACACAGCCTGAACAAGCCCAGCTTTTACTTCAAGATATATTACAAAGATGAATATAAAGAATAAATACATGAAAGCATGTACAGATTGTCTGAAGTTTTGACCTAGAATTTTCCACTACAAAAGTACAAAAGCAATTGTCAGACACAGAGACTGTACTCAAGGGCAGGCAATCTGGGTAGGTAGGTAAGAGCCCTTGCTTCACAAGCCTCAGATTCAAGCACTGAAATCCTCCACCAACTCCTGAAAGTTGGCTTCTGACCTTTATGAATGTGCACAATTTATTACAATAATAAACAAGTGTCTTACAGAAAAGAAACGGTATGTCAAATTGTGAATGCTAACCTTCCAAACTGTTGATAAGCAACACTGTTCAGGTCTAACAATGCCAGGCAGCAGGCTACCAGCTGCAGCTCCCCATCAGTCATGGGATGACAAGCATAAACAACCAAGACACTTCAGTGCATGGACCATAACCCCACCATCAGTAAGGAGCATCTGTAATAAATAGTGCAGAAGGAACATTTTTAAAAAAAAAATTGAAAACCAAATATAAAGCTTATTCTCCAGGAATATCAATAATATTTATAAAATTCTCACCAGAGTCATCAGGAAAACAGAATAACTCAGAAACTACTTAAGTCATTTGAGGAATATGATATTACTATGCATCCTACAAGTATCTTTTAAAATACTAAGAAAATATTATGAATACATTTATTCATAATAAATCAATAGCTTACCAACTACTTCTCAAGGCATACCCAAGAAAAAATGCACATTTAAATAATTTCTCTCTATTTAAAAAAATAAGTTTATAGTTAATAATAAAATAGTGTCCAAAGAAAATTTTCAGGATAAAATAAAATTATTGATAAATTTTGCCAAATTTTTAAGGAAGAATCACAAATATCCACTAACCATTCCAAGAAAATAAAAGCAGAAAGATATATTCTGAGTAATTCTGTGAGATTAGCATTGTTCTAAAGCAATCAGCAAGACATCACAAGAAAACTACTAACCAGTATCCCTTATAATCGTGCATTGGAAAAAAAACTTAAAAGTTTAGCAAACTATCTCAACAATATAGAAGGAGAATAATGTCAGGGCCCACCATGATTTATCTCAGTAATGCAAGGCTGGTTTATTATTTTAAAAAAAAGACAAAACACTGAAGATATGGTTCATTTATAGACCATTTACCCTATCTAGTACAAGGAGGACCTGGATCTGATCCCTAGAAACAGACACACACACATCGAAACAAGTGTTTGGAAAAGAAAAAATGGAGATATAGATATGGTAGAATAAAAGGGTAGATTATAGAATCTACTCTGAAAAGAAAGAAGGATATAGATATGATAAGATAAAAACGTAGATTATTGAATCTACTTTCAAAAAGCACCTACTAGTTTTAAATGTTTTACATTGGGTTGGACTTTTGTATGTTGTATACAAATTTTGTATATTGATACAAATTTGAGATTAATTTTGTTAAAACATACTATACATACATTTAATGATCCTTTAAAGATTGATTTATTTCCATTTTTATGTATGAGTTTTCACCTGCGTGTATGTATATGTACTCCATATGTACCTTGTACCTGCAGTGGCCAGAAGAGAAGGTCAACTTCCTAGATCTGGAGTTACAGATGGCTAGGAGCTGCCGTGTGAATGCTGGGAACCAAACCCAGGTCCTCTGAGAGAACACAATGTGCTTTTAACAACTGGATCATCTCACCAGGTCTGGATATTACTTTTCAGCCAAACATCCTACTAATCCTAATTTTTGGCATAGACATTTGATATTTGTTAATTAATGCCCATTGTTTGAATATGCACTCTTTCTGGGTTCTCTGAACCCAGATATAGACAATGATATCTTTCATTGGCTCCAATCCATTTAATTTTTGTGATAAATCTTGACTGGCTTTGATTAGTATTTTAATTTAAAATTTTATGGTTCTGATTGACACTTTTTGAAATGTTTGAACTAAGACTTGGCAATTCAAATACTTATATTTTATATCACTCATTTATATATATTAATATATACAATATATACTATATCCAATTAATACTAAATTGCATATATCCTCATTCTATTGGAGAAAGCAAGCGTCCATGTTAGAGGCTAACTATTTTAAATTCAGAGTCAGTTCACCAAAGCTAATCCCCCACTGATGAAAAGGCCTCAGGAAATTCAGCAGAGACGTAACTGTCAGTAGTACAGGTGCAATAGCACAGTGCAGTTTTACGGATGCTTACCACAAGGACAAAAACAATTAAAGCAAATGAAAATAAAACTCACCAGGAGAAAATCAATAAAACCATTTCTTAAAATGTAGAAAAATATGAGAAAAAACCCTAATGCTTATTCCTAATCAGTAGCAACAATTCTTCAGTCTCATCTTAGCCTGATGAAGGGTTAATTAGTATCTTATGTAATAATAAAAGACTAACGGATTTCCTTTAAGACCAGCATCAAGGCATTATACATCAAAAGGAAGAACTGATACATAGGGGTTCATTAAAATTAATATCTTCTGCTCTTCCAAAGATGATTTTCAAGGAAGAAAAACAGTTGGGAAAAACACTGCTAATCACATAGGCAATAAGGGATATGCTTAATGAGCTCTCAATAGTCAATTAAGGAAATCTGTCAGAAAAACATACCTACCCAGACATTTCATCACCAAAAGATGTACAAATGGCAAGGATGTGCAAGGCCACTCATCAGCACTGGTCACCAGGGAAATACAAATCAAAGTCATAAAGAGACGTCACTCCAAACTCTCTGCTATCAAGTCTGCAATTCAAACTGATTACCCTAAGCACAGCAAGGATATGGAACAGCTAGTGTTCCCATAAACTCTTTTTTTAAAAATCTAATCTCAGAATGAATCTATGTCATATAGTTAGAACTTAAAATGTTCCTTGTAGGATCGATCATCTGTTTGACCAGTTGGTTCCTAGCTCTTTAGAAAGGTTTTTGTTGTTGTTATTGTGTGTGTGCACACGTGTGTGTGTTCGTGTGGGTCCATGTGTGCGCATGTGTGCGTGTGTGTGTGTGTGTGCGCGCGTATGGGCCCATATGTGTGCATGTGTGTATGTACATGTGTGTGCATATGCATGTATATGCATATGTATAGGTGTGCATGTGAGTGTGGGAGGTACATGTGTGTGCATATGCATGTGTGTGTGCATATGTGTGTGGGGGTACGTGTATGTGCATGCATGTGCGTATGTGTATGTATGCATATGTTTGGGGGTGGAGGTACATGTGCGCATGTGTGTGTGTGCGTGCATGTATGTTCGTATGCACGTGTACATGTGTGTTCGTGTGTGTGTGTGTGTGTGTGTGTGTGTGTGTGTGTGTGTGTGTGTGTGTGTGAATGGGCATGTGGACACCAGAGACTGATGTCAGATTTCTTCTTCTGTCACCCTCCACTGTGTTTTTCTGACAAGGTTTCTCACTGAATCTGAAGCTCAGCAGTTTGGCAAGGCTGGCGGTCCAGTGAATGCAGGAATGGCATGTCTCTGCCTCCCCAGCTGTAGGGTTATAAGTACACGCCGCCACCTCTGGCTTCCTAAAGAGGTGATAGCGATCCAAGCTCAGGTCCTCACACATCTGCAATAAGCACATGACTAAGGGAGACACCTCCCTGGCCCGTGACAGTCTTACTGGGCTATGGAACAGTGTGGACTGCTTAGAAAACAGCTTGGCATTTGTTTTGAAGCAGTAACTGTGCACTTACTCCGGGACTCTGTGTTTTCCCAACAAAACTTAAAGACTTGCCCTCAGATAGTCACCTCTGTCTCTGTGATAAAATACCCAACAAAGCAACTTAAGGGAGGAAAAGGTGTGTTCCAGAGAATGCAGTCCACCATGGTGGGGAAGATGTGGCGGGAAGGGACTGGTGTCAGGAGCAGGGGCTGTCTGATCACACTGCATCCACACTCAGGAAGTAGGGCAACAGCAGGAAATAGTGACTGACTGTGGTACCTCAAGGCCCATCCGTGATGACTTGCTTCCTCAAGCAAAGCCCCACGTAAAGGTTCTACAACCTTTCCAAATAGCAGAACCAACTGGCATTGAGGTGGTCAAACAGATGAGCCTACAGGGAACATTTCAAGTTCAGACCACACAGACACTGTGTAATTTCGTCATACTGTGAAATACTACTCAGCAATTAAAGTGTGAGCTACTAACACAACAACCTGAATGGATCTCAAACTAATCACACTGAGTTTAAAAAGTCAAAGACTAAATATCATTTGATCGTACTTACATAAAATCTTTAATTATGTAAGCTATTGCTAGCGAAAGAAGAAGCCTTGAGAGCTACCTAGGAAAGCAATGCAGGCTGAAGGGCTGCGGGAAGGATTACAAAAAGCCTGGGGCAGCTTTGGAGAAGGTTTATTGTCTTAATTGTGCTGATGATCTCTTAGCATACATGAGCACCAATCTATAACTACCCTAGCTTGGTAGCTTGTTTTCTGTTGCTGTGGCAAACACCATGACAAAAAGAATCTTGGAGAGAAAAAGGGTTATTTCAGCATACAGTTTCCAGTCCATTGTGAAGAAGGGAAGATCACAACGGAATTCAAGGCATCAACCTGGAAGCAGAAACCCAGAGGCAGAACCCCCTGCCTGAAGCAAAGCTGTTGGGAGCAGTGAGACCCTAGATCCTGAATTTCTTGTTAACAACTTGTTTTCCCCTGATCTGAGTGCCTACAGCTGCTCTGAGCATGAGACCTTCAGGAGTTCTGATGGCAGGAGAGTGGTTTCTGGTGAGTTTGGCTGGGGCGTGGCTATCTCTATATAATCTGCCCCTGAACACAATAAAGGGGGCATTCTTGGGGAATTCACGGATGACCCGTGTCACTGTCTCTCTGTGTTTTTTAACCTCCAGCCCCTTGCCCGAAGCTCGGTAACTGGGTAATACCGCACAGAGCGCAGACATTGGGGGGGTGGGGAGTGCAGTGCGCGGCACAAGGCCATGGAGGAATGCCGCTTACTGGCTTTGTTCCTAAGGCTTGCTTTTTGCTTTCACATAGAACTTAGGGACATCTGCCCAGGGGTGGCATTATCCACAGTGATCTGGGCCCTCCCGCATCAATAATTAATCAAGAAAATTCCCCAATAGACTTGCCCACATGCCAATCTGATGGAGTTATGCTCCATCAAGACCAGGTTGGCCTTGAACTCATAGAGAGCTGCCTGCCTCTGCTCCCGAGTGCTGGGATTAAGGATGTGTGTCACCACTGCCCAACCCTGGTGGAGATACTCTCAGTTGGGATTCCCTCTTCCCAGATGACCCCTGTGTCAAACTAGGAGAAAAACAAAACAGCACAATAACATTATTAGTTTATGTATAATTTATACATGTAGTGAGGAGCAGCATGCCGTGTTCCTGCCGCCCTGCTCCAGGCCGCCTGGCTCCTGCACGGCTAGCTTTATACCCGAAATAACAACACACAAATTGTATTCTTTTAAATACTGCCTGGCCCATTAATTCTAGCCTCTTACTCACATCTTGACTAACCCATATCTAATAATCTGTATAACACCACGAGTGGTGTCTTACCAGAAAAGATTCAGCACCATCTGACCTGGTGGCTGGCTTCATGGTGACTCTCTCTCCCTGAGGAGAGGCACGGCATCTGTCTGAGCCATCTACCTCACTTCCTTCTTCCTGTTCTGTCTACTCCACCCACCTAAGGGCTGGCCAAGGCAGTTTCTTTATTAAAACAGAAGACTCTCCCACATCATATACATAATAAACAAAAAAAGCATCAATAAAGCTGTTTTAAATGCCTTGACTCTGGCAATTTTCCCCCTTTCCTTTTCTCTATCAATTCCTCAAAGTCTTAGGCAATGGGCATCACCAAACGAATGAGGCAAAGGCCAAGTCTGAGAGGGGAGTCACAGGGAGGCAAAGCCAAGTCATATTCCTTTTGAAAATCTTGGGACCTAACTTTCTGTTACTCTCCTTCCTCTCCAATCTTTACTTCAGTAAGGACTCATTGCTATGAAGCCTCCACTAGCCCCTTGCATCCTGTAAGACCCTGGTAAGTCTCATAATCAGTATAACCTGACTTAGACATTAGTAATTCAGTATAAATTACCCTGCGTGGAATAGACAAAGGAGCCAGGTTTCCTTGTCAAATCCCAGTTCCATTACTTAGTAGCTGCATGACCTTGGATGCCTTAGATGCTCACAACCTCATTTGTTTGGTCTGTAACATAATCATTACTTTAGCTGTTTTACAAATTAGTTATAAGAATTAAATAAGTTAAGGTGGGCGGTGGTGGCGCACGCCTTTAATCCCAGCACTCGGGAGGCAGAGGCAGGTGGATCTCTGTGAGTTCGAGGCCAGCCTGGTCTACAAGAGCTAGCTCCAGGACAGGCTCTAAAGCTGCAGAGAAACCCTGTCTTGAAAAACCAAAAAATAAAAATAAAAAAAAAATTAAATAACTTAATGTCTATAAGTTCAGGCATTATTTGGCACATGGCACATGCTTCTGTGAAATAATGTCAATCCTGCTGCCCAAGGACTATTTTTGCAAAATTAAAGAACCTAATTATTAACAACCCATCAGGGAGCGGTTAAACACCTTTCTGGTTTCATCTCATTGCCCCTGTCTCAGTACCCATCACCTTCTCTCTCTGTATCCACGTTCAGGAGTATTCCATAACCCGTTATAAACACATGAATTGAATGGGGCCACCAGGGATGCCTTCTCAATACTATGCTCTTCACAACCAGCTGGGATGCCAAGCTGGTGCTACCTGCCTCCTCATGACACATGAAGACTCTAGAGCAGACCCCAGCGGTAGCAAGAACTGGTACCAGTGCAGCTACACAGCCCACAGGTGAAGCCTTAACACTTGGTCACTGGAGACTTTAAAAAGCAGAGGAATTTCAGGATGCATTGAATGGACCCAAACTTTCCCCAAGCCTTATTTATTCTTAAAGGGCTTAATCTCCTTGAGAAAGAAACTGTTTGGAAGGACTTGATGAGTTCCTCGAAACTCTACTATCCCAGGGTCCTAGTTCCTTTTAGTAGCTGTGACAAAACACCATGAACTGGCAGGAAAGGGTGTTTCAGCTGACAACTTACATTCCATCACACAGGGAAGCCCAGGCAGGAAACAAAGGCAGGGACCTGAAGGCAGGAAGGGAAGAAACCATGGAGTAACACTGCTCACTGGCTTGTTTTTCAGGCTCGTAATCAGCTATCTTTTTTATACAGCCTAGGACCACTTGACAAGGGGTGGGCACTACTTACAGTGGGCAGCACCCTCCCATCAATCAAGAAAATGCCCCATAGACTTGCCTACACATCAGTCTGATGGAGGCATTTTCCCAGAGGAGATTTTTCTCTTCCCAGATGAGCCTATCTTCTGTCAAGCTGACAATACAAAACAAAACAAAGCAGACAAGCAAAAACTAACCATCAGCATGAGGCTATGATACCTCACAGTCATTTCGCCCTTACACTTGTCATTAGATGGGTCTCCGGGCCCCAGCTCAGTGGTGCATTGTGGCACTTGAAGACAGCAGGCTTGGTTTACAACAGGCAATTTCCACCTCGCTTTTGGAGTTCGACCTTTCACTCGGCTTCTTCCTCTGTCCTCCATGAGCTTTGGGCAAGACACAAAAGGAGATCTGAAGAAATGTGTTGCCTGATCTCTGCCCTTACAGAGTCCAGGAACCATATTGAGGAGTTCTGTCTCCTGGCATCCACCTTCTCAAAAATTCCTATTAGAAAACATAAGCCATGTATGTAACCTAGAAAACCCAAGGACTATGGATTCAAACATGGTAGACTTAATCCTAATCCAAACCAGCCCTTGTGATGGTCAGTTGGTGTTTCATCTCATTTTCCCCATAAGAATAAGTTTCACCTCACTTTCCCCAGAAGAATAAATAATTGCTTTTTGACTAGAAAGCACACTTGGAAAGCATATTGACTTAGACGATGACTACTCTGCCTATGTGCAAGTAAAGCCATAAGGAGAGGCAGAGAGCCTACAGCCTGTAAGAGAAAATAGCTGCTGGTCCCTGAAGTTGCCACATCGTTTCTCTGAGCTCTCTCAGCCTTTGCGCCCATGTGATGACATCGATATCTGTCGGGCAAGCATGAGTGCCTTTCTGTTCCTATTAAACAACTTACCATGAAAACTCATAGACCTGTTGTTTATATGTTAATTTACACCATGGCCAGGAACAAAACATGTATAGATGGCTACCTTCTACGGCAAATGTCTCGGCTCACAGCAAAGCCCTCTTTTCTGAAGCAATGGCCCAGCATGTGACCCATGAATGTAAACGGGCCATCCCAGAAACCCTCAGCGCTGAGGGAATGTGGAAAGGGGAGTCCTTTTAAAGGTCTTAAAAATGTGGTACTGCTGGCGGGTGCCAGAGGCAGAAGGATGTGATGTGCTGCAGTCATGGCAACCCTCCTTCATCTCCCCACTTAAATATTCTCAGTTGTGTGGCCACAAAGCAGGGGCCATCTGTGGGAAGCACTTTTCTGTCTGCAGCCTTGATGGGCCAGGCCACCTAAATGCTGGATCACATTAGCTCCGTCATTTTTCAATAGTTATCGTATTTTCTCTTTAAGGATTGAGATCTCCTGTATCTTTTCATCTTTGCTACCGACACACATCAACAAAGCTGCTATAAAATTAGGTTTTCTTAGCACTGTGGAAAAATCTTTACCTTGCCGGGAGTGATGGCTCAGGCCTAAAATCTAGAATCTCAGCACTCGGGAGACTGTGATAGGATTGACGTTGAGTTTGAGGCCCAGCTGGGCTACTTAATGAGTTCCAGGTCAGCCTTCACCACAAACTAGGCCCTATCTCAAAAAAAAAAAAAAAAAAGAAAGAAATACTGTAAAGATCTCGTTTTCTGAATAGACACGTATCACTCATAGCAAAGCAAGATGGCAGACAGAAAAGCTTCAATTAAACTGTAGAGTTAAACGCAAACTGAATAATGAACAAAAATGCATCTTTCAGCATCGTATCTATTAGAGTTGCAACCTCAGTTCATTCAGCAGGCCAGTTCCGACTTGCTGTGTTAGCACAGCAAGCACAGATGGGAGCTAATGTGAAATCAGCACAGTGCTCTAAAGGAGTGAAGCCTTTGGCAGACCTGGAATTCTTTAATTCGCAACCATCCTCTGCCTGCAGGAGACAGGAAATAGTCACTCTGAAATTCTGCCTCCATTAGTATTAAATCACTGTGTATTTATGAAATACATAGAATCCCCCTGCCCCAGAAATGAGCACACTGGAAGGGGGACTATGGAAGACCAAGAATGAGATTAGCCATCCCCAGGGTCAGGTGAGGGCCAGTGCAGGGCACTGCCCAAGTCAGGACCACAAGGCTGAAGAGGAACAAGCGTGGGTGTCCTTTCTGAACAGACAGGATGTTCGGCATGGCTAGCACTATGGGGCAGTGTGGAGAAACAGTTCGACGCGATGGACTGAAAGGAAAGGGGTGAGGACCGCAGTGGAGACAACACAAATGCAGTGGGAGCATGGGAGAGGCAGGGAAAACCAGAGGAGGAAGGGCTCTGCGCATCCTTATAAACAAAGAGCGAGCTTGACTCGGCAAACCACTAGAAGTGTTGAAAATCTTAGAATAAGGTGTTGGAAAGTCATAACTAATCTTGGGAAAGGCAACCTGTAAGGACTGGAGAGATGGCTCAGTGAATAGTGTCTGCTAGCATGAGGATCTGAACTCAGATCTTTAGCACCCATGGGAAACTGTTTGGCCTATTGTTTTAGGCTTATTATTAACTAACTCTTACAACTTAAATTGACCCATTTTTATTATTTCGTATTTACCACAAGACTCATGGCTTGTCACCTTACATCTTGCTTCTCCAGAGGCTGTTGGCGTCTCCCTTGAATCTGTCTTCTTTCACCCTATGTTCAGTTTGTCTTTCCTGCCTAGCTGTACTCTGCCTTGCCATAGGCCATAGTAGCTTCATTTATCAACCAATAAAAGCAACACACATTCCCAGCATACAGAAGGGCACTTCACATCACTTTATGTGTACGAATGCTTTGTCTACACATATGTACTTGTACCATGCGTATGCCTGGTATTGAGAAGGTTGAAGAGGATGTCAGATCCCCTGAAACTGGAATATTTCAGTGTAACATGGAGGGCCTGCTTGTTGGGGTTTCTGTCCTGCCTGACACCCCACAGCCAGCAAGCCCCAAAGAAAATCACACAGAGGTCTACATAAGTTATAAACTAATTGGCCCATTAGCTCAGTCTTCTTATTAGCTCTTGTAGCCTATATTAACCCATTGTTCTTATCTATGTTAGCCACATGGCTCAGTACCTTTCTCAGCTGGGTAGATTACATCCTGCTTCTTTGGTGGTCTGTGCAGGAGTGGGAGGAATGGGCTTCCTCCTTCCTAGCATTCTCCTGTTCTCATCGCCCCGCCTCTACTTCCTGTCTGGTTGACCCGCCTAAACTTCCTCCCTGGCCAATCAGTGTTTATTCAAAATATGATTAACAGATTACAGACAATTCTCCTGCACCATTTCAGGTGTTTCTGAGCAGCCATATGCGTGCTGCAAATCAAATCTGGGTCTTCTACAAGAACAGCAAATGCTCTTAACAACTGAGCCATTTCTCTAGGCCCCTATTGGACTTTCTCAACAAAGGAGATCTCATTCAGCAAACCCAGACAGGCTGTACTCAACACAAGCCTGAGTATCTTTCCTTGTTTTACATTTTAGAGAGAGCTGTCCTTTACCCAGTAGGGCACTTAGTGTTCTTCATCTTTACCTAACCGTGCTGGTAGCAAACTCCCTGCCTCAGTCATCGTAACCAAAAATGTCTCCAGACATTGCCAAATGTCCCCTGGCAGGCAAAGTTGCCTGAGACGGAGAACCACAAGTAGGAAGTAAGCTTTATGTCTATAGCAACAGTTCCTGTGGGCTTCCTAGCCATTTGAGCAAGTTAAGGTACAAGGAACTCTCTACTGCATAAATGATGCTGCCCTGGCAAAATGAAGATCTTGGGGTGAATAGGATTTCTTGAAGAGGGACACTATATTGATGTCTTGGCCCACAGCAGGTCTTGAAGACTCGGGAAATGATGCCTTCATCAGAAGTCATTCAGTCAGAGATATCTACCTTCCTCTCCTCTTGGCTTGACACCACCACTCAGGGCTCTATTTTCCTTCACCATCATCACAATAAGTAGAGGGAGCCTCCTTCTCAAAGGAAGCGCTGACTTCTGTTACTGCTTCTGAGAGATGGAGGAGGTATCAGGTTTGAGGTATTCTTCTCCACTGGAGATTTTGTGGTGGCCCAGGAGAGTCCAGTGTTTCCAATTACTCGACTCCGAGGCAGAGGTGACTTGATGCAGGTGAAGGGGGGGCTGGGAAATAACTGCCCTCTTCCTCTGCATAGGAAGATGTGCATACTAAAGTCAGAGCAAGAAATGTGAATTCCTTGCTTCCTCAGAGACTCACAGAGGAACCAAAACACATGATTTTTGCTCATTTCTCAGACTGGAAGAATATATCAGTGCTTCTGAAATGAATGCAGTTCGGGAGGACCAGCTCAAACAAATCAAACCCACCAGAGACCGACGTGTGAACCAGAACAACACATTTATTCATATTCAGCTCAAATAAGCCACCAGGGCCTGGAGTGTCTGTACAGCCAACTCTCCATATTGCCTTCTTCTTAACCGCAAATTTCCTAAGAGTCTTTAAATATACAAATTTATTTGACAAGGCTTGATCAAGTGTCATCTGCGTGGCA
Organism: Arvicola amphibius; assembly: GCF_903992535.2. Lineage (NCBI taxonomy): Eukaryota > Metazoa > Chordata > Mammalia > Rodentia > Cricetidae > Arvicola > Arvicola amphibius. Next base: position 89,311,746 of record NC_052057.2, read on the forward strand.
GGAGCTATGCTAGCAGGTAAGATGGGGTAAATAACAATCGTGCCTTGCCAGCCTCCTGGCAGTCATTTGACTCAGCCGCTATCATTACTAAGGTTAAAGAAAGGGCATGCCATCCTTTCCCACCATCTTGATTAAGGTGAGCATGGGGTATAAATCAACCATGGCAGCACCCATAAAACAAGAGGATGCACTGAGCCCCCTGCTTATCACAGTATCTCCCTCTTATTAGACTGGAGGAGGTAACACTGGCCTCCAGGATGATTTGTTTTCTTTTCTTTTCCTTGAATTAAGAAGGTAACAGCAGGTCTCTAAAATATTTTGGATTAGGGTGGATTTTTGCCTGATGATTTTTGTCCTGAGAATGAAAACTCACAAATGAGGACATAGTCTATGCAAAATATGTTTGATGATTAAGGTTTATACATTCCTAAAGTTATAATGGTCTATTCAAGTTAACAGAAGTGACTTAATGATGTATGTCTAATCACGTCTTTGCTAATTTTGTTAAGCTTTTGTTATTTGGTGAAACAGAGTCATATAAAGGCGGGAATTTCACAAAAAGTACACTATAAAAAGATCAGGAAAATAAGATTCCCAATCTCTGTGC